>NW_022985693.1:935201-1301580 GCF_902459465.1 Asterias rubens
ATAGCTCTAAAAGGTGATGACAGAAAGCGATCTAAAGGATCTAAGCAAGACATTGTGGATGGTTATGCAGAATGCTACCCAGGGTAAGGATAGCATTTGGAGAATCCCATTCAAGATAACAATTGTAATAGACCCCCTTGCATGTGACGGAACACTCTCAAAGAAAGCCCTCTATGAGGCCAAAAAGCACCCTCACTAAGGCCGAAGGAGGCAACTGTTCTTTGTGCGTGAAAATGTGCGCATTACCCGAGCGTCCCTGTAGCGTCTCGTGTTACACAAGGGTTCTATTCTCATGAAGCAAATCCGATGATGACTAGCCAGCCTGGAGCCCCTAGCTGGTGAACGATAGGCAGTGTACCTGAATCCATAAAGTCACAGGTTCCAATCCAACCTTGGGCAGTTTAACTGATATTCTGTTATAAACTAATACACGTAATGTGTTCATGGGGTTTGAGAAGTTGTGAAGTATCAATATATTATTTGGTTTGTGGTAACACCTTGTGTTTATCTTCTTGGTAAGTAGATTATGTTTTTTGGAGAACTCGTCTTTCTTTATATTCTACTACAGCGGAGTAGATTTTGGTGAATTCAGGATACTCCTTTACTAATAATGTGTCGTTGGTTTATGTAGGTTTGCAGAGACTGCTGATGCTCTAGATGATTCTGACGATGAAGTGGATTATACTAAAATGGATCTGGTAAGATTACTCAAACTAAAGCTTCAATGTTAAGTTGTCTGATCCCAAAATGGATTACACTAAAACGGATATTTTAAGATTATTCAAACTAAAGCTTTTTCTGAAGACGAGTCGAGAATACTGTTCGAAGTGTCGATACCAAACTGGCTCTTTTCAGAGCCAACACTCACCATAAGAGATTTACACATGGTTGTACCCGCAAGTTTACTATTTATTTATAGTTTCTTCGTATTTCTCCACACCATGCAACGCTTCAAACAATACATTTTCTGATCCCTGGTTGAATAATTTGACGTCATGTTATAATTGTATGTGTTTATACTGTATTTGGGTGCTGCTAAGATTTAGATGGTCTAGCACTACACTTTACAATGTGTTGATATTCCTGCAGGGTAACAAGAAAGGTCCAGTTGGCAGATGGGATTTTGACACACAGGAGGAGTATAGTACGTATATGAACAACAAGGAAGCATTGCCAAAGTAAGTTCTTTACTTTCATTACAATATAGGTAAACAACAAGGAAGCATTGCCAAAGTAAGTTCTTTACTTTCATTACAATATAGGTAAACAACAAGGAAGCATTGCCAAAGTAAGTTCTTTACTTTCATTACAATATAGGTAAAGTTCTCGCAAGGATAAAATGGTTAACGAGTGGTTGTTTAGTGATGTATGTAAGGCATGCATACAGTGGTTGAAGTGTGAATGACTCTTGCCGTGTCATCTCAGGGCGACTGGCAACTTAACGCACATTATCATTTTGTTTTAACTGGTCCACTCTGCACCGGCTATTGGTAACCATCGATGCGACCATGCCCGGTCAGTTGGTTCCAAATAATCGACTAGTGTAGACCGACTAGACAGAGTTCAGGCAAACTTAGTAAAAACTAGGGTCGACGATAGTCCTTGGCAAAGAAAGTTAATTGCTTTAATAACATTATTGTATTGTAATAAAGCAAAACTTCCCTGCTAACCCATGAAATACGCTTGACATAAGCGTGGAATTCCCTGTTTTTGTAAGTACCGATTCTTTCCTTATGGTGAACAGAGCCATAAAATTGGGTCCAGGACTTTCAAAGCACCCTTGTTCCTTTGGCTCTGATTATTCCTAAAACCATGTCAACTCCTTGCGAGTATGCAGCCACATGGGCCACATGCGCTTACTATTGGAGCTATAAACAAAGCGGCTGGTTTTAAAGGCAGTGGACACTATTGGTAATTACTCAAAATAATTATTAGCATAAAACCTTTCTTGATTATGAGTAATGGGGAGAGGTTGATAGTATAAAACATTGTGAGAAACAGCTCCCTCTGAAGTGACATATTTTTCGAGAAAGACGTAATTTTCCACAAATTTGTTTTCGAGACCTCAGATTTAGAATTTGAGGTCTCGAAATCAAGCATCTGAAAGCACACAACTTCGTGTGACAAGGGTGTTTTTTTTTTCATTATTATCCTGCAAATTCGACAACCAATATTGAGCTCAAATTTTCACAGGTTTGTTACTTTATGCATATGTTGAGAAACACCAAGTGAGAAGACTGGTCTTTGACAATTACCAATAGTGATGAGTGTCTTTAACCTTTAAACTATGATAGAGTAGGTTCATATTGAACTTGTTGTGTACATCAGGTTTCCATTTCGAAAAATTACTTCAAAAATGTCAAGGAATCGGAATGGTGGAAGGAATTTCTATTAGTGAGCTAATTAATTCTTTAGATGTTGTATAATTTATTTATTTTTTACATATATACTTGTATTTTTTTTTTTTTTGGGGGGGGGGGGGGGTTGCTTACATAAATTTGTAAATAACATGTTAACATTCATAATGATAGCTTCAATGTTAAATACGTTTTATTTGTTTTTTTCCTAAAGAGCGGCCTTCCAGTTTGGCATAAAGATGTCAGAAGGACGAAAGACAAGAAGAACATTTGGTGAAAAGAATGAGAAAGCAGAGTTGGATAGAGAGTGGCAGCAGATTAGCCAGGTATGTATATACATAGGATACAGATGAAATATCACTTGATCATTTCATGAAGAATTGCATCAGGTTAGTTTGGCATGTGTGCAGATGTATCAAGTAGAATTATTATGCTTGATGTTAATAATTGCATGAGATATTGTACGATAAATTCTTACATGGTTTATTTTAATCTTGCAGATTATTTCTAAGAGAAAGACTGGTGCAGAAGGAGGGTAAGTCAACAAGTGCAGACAAATAAATCCTTGATTATATTTAGATTTCGTTTTTATTTGGATGATGTGTTCAGAGGTGCGTTTTTGGTGATCCTAACCAATAACTGTTCAGTCATTGTCCATGATTAACCAATGGCCAACATTTCAGCCGAAACAGTTATTGGATACGAGTGCCAAAATGCGCCCAAAGCTGAAGTAGCCTTTAATCAGGGCGCACGCGGCACCCCCAGATGTCACGCAAGAAAAAAGACCAGAGCGAGTGACGAAGCGCCTTTAGCAACCTGTTATCTAATAAATTATTTTTATATGCACCTTCTATCTATGTGTTGACTTCAGAACATGACTTTTTAGTGCACCCTTATGTGTGTGTGGGTCATGGAGCCTGCATGCGGCGTGTGATCAATGGTTATGTCTTCTTATTGGCCAACAACTCGTCACGCTCATGCATTATGCATTACATTTCCCCCCACCAAAATCTGTGGCAAAAAGTGAAGAAAAACTTAAGGCCCCAAAACAAATTGCTAAAGGCACTTCGAGGCTTCGCCGCACGCACTGGTCTTTTTTTGTGCGTGATATCCAGGGTCCTGCTTGACATCTGTGCTGTGTGCGCCTTGACTAAAGGCTAAGGCAGAGGCTGTGAGGCTGATATGTGGATTGTTTTTATCATTACAGTGGATCAAAGCGCCCCAAGTACTAAAGATTCTCACCAATCATGGAAAGAATTCTTGTATCTACTGGACATCAGGTGGTTGTGTACAAATCCAGAAAGAATTTGATTGTAAGAGACATTTTAATAACAACTTGATCTGATTGCCACATTTGGAGGAGCTTTTGTTCACGAGTCAGTTTTACATGTAGTTATTTATGTTACGTAAGGATTTCATAGATGTGTTGAATTTGTTCAATCAGTCTGTTATGTTTCTACATAACATTGGCAACCTTTTATCAACACAAAAGCTCCAAGAATAGCAAGTTCTTTTGATCAATTACTCTGTTGACTGTATAAAGTCATGATCAGGCTCGCATCAGGCCAAATTTCATACAGATGCTTAAACATAAAAAGTACCTCGGCACAGTCAAAGCACAATGTCACCTGTACAACTTGTGACTGGTATCCTGCTCATTTTTGCTTAGCAGACAATTGTTAAAGGAACATGTTGCCTTGGATCGGTTGAGTTGGTCTTTGAAAAGCATTTGCAACCCTTTGTTATAAAATGCATATGATTATTGAAAGATATTTTAAAAGTAGAACATATTTAATGACCCACACAATTATCACTAAAAATTGCGACAAACACGGTCGACCATTTATGGGAGTCCTCCCATAAATGGCCGACCATGTTTATTCTTAAAGTAAAACAAAAACCACGCGATTTCGAGGCAAATGTGTGTGGATCATTGTATTATACTTTTGAAACATCTTTCTAACCATATGCATTTTAAAACAAACGGTTACAAATGCTTTTCAAAGACCAACTCGACCGATCCAAGGCAACGTGTTCCTTTAAGCACTGTTTTCTGCATCAGAAACTCTATGAAATTGGGCCCTGATACTTTTAGTAACAGTGGCAAAGAAAACTTAAAACCACTGTTAGATTGCTTGACCATTACTTGTTTTTATCGTAACTTGCATGCCTGAATAATAAAGAGCCACAATAACAGCTACAGAGCTTTACTTCAGTAAAATGACTATAAACAGTTGTGAACACTATATCTTTTAAAAAGTTTGTAAGATACACTTGTACAGTTTTGATTCAAAAATTCAATTTCTATATTTTCTGGATGAGCATAAAATAATGAATAGTGAACCATTTTCCCCTAGATATGACACTGTAACACTGATACATAAACAAGAATCAAGATTTCTTTGAATTGGCTGTGTTGTGTGTTTTAAGATGTATCAAGCGCACAGACTTGAAAATGGCTGTTTCTGTTGAATTAGTTACTCTCTACAAATGGACACAGAAAGCTACTTAATTATTGTGTTTATGGTAACCCAGGGACAGACTGAAACTGAATAAGTAAATAAACAATGGTGAGGGAAATTTGTTTTCTATAGGAATTTTCTTTATTTCCTTATAATTTAAAGTTTTTCAAGACCTTTTTATTTTGCGAGTTTCATTAGGTATAAATCTAGATTTTTGCTCGGTTGGCACAAGTGTGTCCATCTTGGTGAATCTTCCAATAACAACTATTTGAACGCCAACTTCCCCTAGCATTCATACCAATGCATCCTGGGACAGCTGACTTCAACTACAATTATTTGTTTTCTTTGTGAATTATGGTAAACCTGCTGAAAAATAACTTACAAGCTCGGGTTAATATTTTGTATTAACCCGACCATGTCTTCTGATTAATGAATGAAGTTAATGGTGAAAAGGTTGCTTTTAAAAGGGTGAAAATATGTGCTGACCCAGCCCCCTGTGGTGCCCCCCCCCCCCCTCCCTGGTAGCATCAGTCGTACAATGTCCAAATTGGTGGCTACAGCTACTGCTGGATTGCAGCATAATCATCAGGCCTGGAATTACACGCAGGCCACGGCCTTGGTGCCCCTTCAAGGTGCCCCTTCAAAGTTCCCCATTGGCTTTCAAAATCTTATAATGGAAGTGCCCTTTGCAAAATAAAAATGGCATTGCCCTCTCAAAGATGAAACTCCAGGCCTGTAATCATGCATAGAAATATACAAGGTCCTTAGTAATAGTCATAGCATTAGACGTATCTGCTAAATCGGATATGGCCTAGTATGTACATCTGCCGTCACACTTCGAGGCTGGTGAATTACGCCAGAGAGTGGCCTCCTGAACTGACTGATGTATTGGTAACTACTACTAACAACCCAAAAGTCAATACAAATAAAACAATTTTACAAGCTCATATTTTTATGCCCAAAGCTGATTTGATGTTTTATTCAATTCAATAATATCCAACACTTTCACAATGTTAACCTTTTATAAATATGTAACGATGTTAACATTTTGTAAATATAAAGTATAACTTGAACTTTGATATGGTGGATTGGTGGCATGTGTTACTACAAGGCAGTGCATACGCAGCATCTAGCAACAGAGAGTACCATTCTCCTGAAGACGATCAAAGCATACTAGTCGAAACGTTGGGTCCTTAACCACCAATTCTTTTCAGAACCAAAAAGATTTTCACATGGTGTTCTCGTCAACCTCTCTTGACAAAATATTTATGAAAACAAGCACTGCATTGTAATTTGTACAAAAGGGGAAGAATCCTGCTTCAAAATCCATTTACACTTATCTCATCAAAGTCACCAAATTGCTTCATATTTAAAATTTTCTTATAAGCAAACAAGATAATGTACAATATAAAATATTAAAATAGAAAGTTTAAGGATAAAATTCCTGACAAGAAGCATTGTTTGGTTAATGTGGTTTTTGTCATCTCTACCCATTTTCTATCTCCCTATTGTTGCTTATGAGTAAAAACTGAAAATTTGATTAAACTACACAATCATAACTGTTTAAAGGCAGTGGACATAACTCAATATAATCATTAAAACATTGTGAGAAACAGCTCCCTCTGGTGAAGTAACATACTTTTGGAGAAAGAAGTCATTTTCCACGTGTGACGAGGGTGTTTTTTCTTTCATTATTATCTCGCAACTTCAACGACCAATTGAGCTAATTTTTTTCACAGGTTTGTCATTTTGTGCATACTGTTGGGATACACCAAGTAAGAAAGACTGGTCTTTGACAATTACCCATAGTGTCTAGTGTCTTTAAGATGGTAAATACATCTCGTTGTTCTTGAATATTTAGTTTTTGCCTGTATATCATGTACTTGTATTCTCCTGTATAAATGTACATATGTATTCTTTACACCCCCCCCACCCCCCTGATGCAAAAGTTACATCTATCAATAGGTTTGTTATTGGTCTGTCACTGCTGTCCATGTTGGATGCAAATTAGCTGCCTGCGCAAGCTTGAAGCTGGCATGGCCAAGATGGGCCGCCAGACTTCAAGCTTATGGGAGTGAAATTAGCGTGTGGCAAATTTGCGCATGCGGATGAAGATGTGCGCTACATTTCGTCAAGGTCGCGTAGGGTGCCACGTAATGTACACTTGCTTGCCCAGGTTGAATTGAATTGAATTGGATTGAATGGTTTATTCGTCAAGTATATAAAGTACATGAAATTTTCAATCCTATTGTACAGCAACATACAAAATATTAAAATGTAAAATTGCACAAGTTATACCACAATACCACAGAAAACAATAACCATAATTAAAAGCTCATCACAATTTATATAAAAAATAAACTAACATTAAAACACGAAAGAGTCATGGACCCCCTCCCCCAAACTAAAAGAGGCTAAGTTGCACAGGAGATGCCAGAAAAAAATTAAAATAAACAAATATAGACAGTACATAGGGCTGGATGCATTGTACTCCTATAACTATTTTGATTTTGTTCCGCTATCGATGCGTCTCCCAAAGTAAATGTAGGACTAGGAGTAGTGCATTGTAGTTATCTAATAAAATCACAGTTAAAATTAAGGACTTTAGTTCGGTATTAAAGGCAGTGGACACTATTGGTAATTGTCAAAGACTAGCCTTCACAGTTGTTGTATCTCAACATAAGCAGAAAATAACAAACCTTTGAAAATTTGAGCTCAATCGGTCATCGAACTTGCGAGATAATAATGAAAGATAAACACCCTTGTCACACGAAGTTGTGTGCGTTCAGATGGTTGATTTCGAGACTTCAAGTTCTAAATCTGAGGTCTCGAAATCAAATTTACTTCTTTCTCAAAAACTATGGCACTTCAGAGGGAGCCGTATCTCACAATGTTTTTACCATCAACCTCTCCCCATTACTCGTCACCAAGAAAGGTTTTATGCTTATAATTTTTTTGAGTAATTACCAATAGTGTCCACTGCCATGCTTTAATTAGTAAAGAATCATTTTAAATTCTCAAGGATTCCTTTTGAAAAAGTATGATGCAGGAATGAGTTTACTGTTTTGTTTCGTGGTTCGACACTTGAGCAGCAAAAGCCGGTCCCCCCAAAAAATCGATTTGAAATGGCGAGACAAATATTAGCAGTCAATAATGCAGGATCTGAGAAGTTATTTCTACCTCATGCTTACTCCTTCCCTTGGCCGGCTTGATATGATTATGAGTTGAGCCACATGCGATCAGGTTTGTCTACATAAATATCCGGGACATTTCTCATGAAAACATCAGGTTTGTTTACATAAACGTCCGGGACGTTTCTCACCTTGCCAGGGCTAGAAAACGGCGTCCGCTGGCCTCTTCAGTCGGGATTATTTCACGTATTGCATTGCGCGCGTGTGCGTAAATCTTTGATGTAGTTAACTGCCATCAACATAAAAAGGGATGTCGTGCTGATCACAGCGCCATATTGGTTCGCCTTAGATACTATTCTGTCGTCAGTTTTTCTCAAAGACATCATTAACCCATTCTACCTCCGTGACACACCCACAGCAAACTCCTCCAACCTCCGCTCATTCCGATCTCCGCCTCCTTCCCACACTCTATAGCTCTATTCGGCACCCTTCGCTTGTTTATTTAACGGTCTCCTTAAATAGCGCCCCTTCAGGTCAGTTTAGGCCAGTTTAGTTAACGGTGCCTTTAGATAGCGCCCCCTACGATCTCTACAGACTACGTCCAATTCTTTGGATACAACGATTTCATTGGTCAAACGTGCAGTGACGTAAGCTTTGCATAGTGCGTTATGATTGGTCAGCCTCGAAGTGACGTATTGGTCACTACCTACACAATCATTCATGAACTTTTCTATCGTCTGCTAAACTGTATCTGCGCGCGTATTATTAAAATGTGATGTACACAAAAATGCAATGTTGTATCTGTACAGTATGTGTACAACTACGAAATTTCGCCGTGTGTTTGGAATTGTTATTTTACGGGGTGACCGTTTAGTGGACTAGACCAGTGGGCCAAATGATCCCTTCTTTACATTACATGCTTTGACCATCTTCATAATTGCAGTGTTAGTCTTAATTTGAAAGACTTTTCTTTTAATAGGAGATCGTATAAAAAGAGAGCAAAATATACTTGTGTTTTAAAATCAGCATTTGTGTATTCAGTAATTTTTTCCCCCTCTTTCGCAATTGATGTGTTTAATATTTTACTAATAATTATGAAAATAATTCAAGCGCGGTATTTTGGACCACCCGGGGCTCCCGATTAACAAGCCGGCACATGAATGCTCTGCCAGTTGAGCTACCATTACAACGAATCTAGCCGTATGATATAATGGTCTCCCTGTTTGTTTTTGTGTCAATGTTCGGAGGGGGGAGGGGTGCCAGTCAAAATTAAGCAATACAACTAAACATACAATACAATCGAATAAATAATCAATACAACCTGTGAACTGTCATGAAAGGATCAAACCATGTTTACAGTTCAACATTTTGCTTATTCAAACTTACCCTGCAAACCATGCCACAACCACCATGACCAGCATCCACTTTCATCCGCACGAACCAGATAAAAATGGTGTATGCACCTGCTGATTATGCATCCTGCAAACAGTACATGACATGCATGTAACATGACCGTCACTCTCCGCAGCATGTGTACATTGTTTACGTTTATTTTTAACGGTCCTCTTGAACAGCGCCCCTTCAGTTAAGGTTAGGTTAGTTTAGCTAACGGTCCCCTTAAATAGCGCCGCCTAAATATTACGTCCAGTCGCGTCCAGATCAACCTTGTTCCTTTTGTTGTATGTGGAACCGACAACTTCGTTTCCAAAAGACAGTGCGCCATACATCGCCCCCACATTGCAGCAAAGCATGCTGGGGTCGAGCCGGAAGCGATAATCGTGAGCACGATCGTAAATACGGGTCGACCACCAAGTGTAGAGGTTGTGTAATGACGTCATGATGTCCCTGGTTTACTGAACCGTAAGAGGGCGCTATTTATGGGGACCGTTAACAAAACTTGACTACATTAACCGATGGAGGCGCTATTTATGGGGACCGTTAATTTAAACTAAACACTTCTGTCCAATGAGAGCGCTATTAAAGGGGACCGTTAGATAATAAACTAAGGCCATCGTTGGGCCATGGCCAAATGAGATTCCACTAATTGCCTTATTTATTGCTGTCGAATTGTTTGAAAGATTGTCCAAAGAAAACAAGTCAATAATAAATATGAATGATTTCCGTTCTCACTTAATATTGATTGAACGACCATTGTCGTTGACTACCCCATTAGTCAATTACCAATAAAACAATTATTTTTACATGCTTACATTTTCATGCCCACACCCGTCTTGATGTTTTTTTTCTTTTCTTCAATTCTTATGTGAAAATTCTTTATTAGAAACTTTTTAGTAGCAAAACATTCATGAAAAACAAGGGCACTCACTATGTTGGAATTTTTGCAAGGGAAAAATAATATTGTTTTACTTTGGACATACTTGCCTCAAAAATCATGGATTCTTTTCCCATAAAATAAAAATAAGACAGAAAAAAACACAAAAAAATTGATGAATCATTGTTGAATATTTTCAATGAGAAAACAATGTTTTATTAACAAATTGCTTCAGTGTTTAAATTTTCTTACAAGCAAACATATTAATATTCAACACATAATATTAAAGTAGAAAGTTGCAAAGATAAAGTTCATGACAAAAGTAGCTTTGTGTGATGTGTATGTGGTTTTCCCTGAATCCTCAATGAATGAGTCCAAATAAGTTTGGTAAAACTATAATGATGTAAACATTACAATAATAAGTTATTGGTAAAATTAATAGGCATGTCGTGATTTTTTTTTCTAAATTCTAACTCAGGACATATTAATTATTAAAAAAATGGTCATGCTTTATATTCTTACTTGTGTTTTTTTTCAGCAGTACCAAAACTTAAAAGTTTGTTTGTCTAATTTGTTGCTGTGAGGATGGAAAATTTGTTTTTAAAATTAAGTATTTTTGTAATACAATTCAAACATCATTAGCATTGATGGCTGATGTTCCCCAGAGATGGGTTCTTCAGGTGATGTGTGCACAAGGTGTACATCTTTTTTGAGTAGTGTACTGATCAAACTGTCGGTTTTCAACCACTGGTTCAGAACCAACAATCATAATACTCAAAAGATATTTACAAAATGGTGCTACCGCAAACATAACATGATGGTACTCCAACCATGCAAAGTTTCAAATCCTACTGATGAGTTCTTGTCCCTGGTTAACAAAACATTGCCTGCAGAGTAAAAAACAAAATAATAATAAAAATGATTTAGGGGTAAATTTTACGATCAAAGAATCAATTAATGAGTACCTCTAAAATTATTGATTATTATTATTTGTTTTTCTCTTGAGAATTGGTAATTGAGCTTGAAAACACAAACAGCTCTTCTTTAACATGATTCCAATAATGATCATTGCGCTTCACACACAAACAAAAAACAACAATCGTCATCGATAGCCATTCCCTCTGACCCTTTCACCCTTTTGTTACCCTCTGAAATGACAGGCTTTGAGAATTGAATTTTAGGCCCCTTTCTCCTCTAGAGTCTAGTTCGACTCATTCACAAACGATCCTACTGATAAAAGTAATTGTGTATTAAAATGTACAACATTTTTACACTTTCCAAAGGTTTTAACACTTGTTTTAACTTGAAACATCAATACCTTTTGCTGGTCTTGAATCTTTGATGAATCTTGATTTAGTTTTCACCAGTTTCCCATTCGGAGATAACCTCACACTGTCCGAACGTTCTGTGTCTGTAAATTAGTGTAAATTGAAAAAAAAAAATAGCTATTTAGTAAATATAAATGCAAAACAAGGAAAGCATGTTGACAAATAGAATGAAAGTGACAAAAAGAGACTAAGTGATAGCATGGACAGACATCTGACATTTTAATTTGTATGAGTGACTGAAGATTAATAATATAATAATAGACAAGTTAGCCTATATGTGATTTAAATATTTTTATAAAAAGCCTGCGAGCACAAAAACTTGCTATGCACACACAAGAAAGTACTGCTTAACTGTTCTTAACACAACTGAACAGGTCAATATTTCATAAAGGTGGTTACCAGAAAACTCTGCCTTGCAAATATCTTTGCTCCTACAGTCAACACTAGAAATGAGCAGGGTATTCATAGTTTGTTGTTATGCATTACTACTTACTATACTAGTAATACTATTACTACTAGTCACAACAATGCCACCAATAATGGTAAATAATGTTTGGTTTTTTGGCTTGACCTTAAATTTCTATATTATTAAGCAGTTGTTTTTCTGTGCTAAGCAAGTTTTTGTGCTTGTAGTTACACGGGCTTATATTCGGGGCCAGGAGGTCAGGCTATCACTGATCCCAAAAAATATATATCATTACACAGTTAATTAATACAATAATTGTGAAAAAAAGTGAGTGAGTTGGAATGTGAGTGTGACTGCTGCCGTGCCCCACTCACTGATCACTCAGCTTTAGTTTTTTACTTTTTACTTAGCTTAGCAAAGGAATTTGTCAAGCAGTATTTTCTGCTCTATTAAAGCTCATGAAATTTGGCCATGCCAGTTTCAGTAGAGGCTATGAAATGAGCATGAAATTAAAATATCTACCTGCCCTTTTTCACGAAAAGGATGCAGCACAAAATAAGCATGCCATTTGTTTGACGTGTGAATGACATGACCATCATCCTACACTTTACAAAATAGGCAAAAGAAAAACAACTGCTATATTTGTTCATGTCATAAATTACCTTATATCAAAAGCACAGTGTCTTTTTTCCAAAAGGCAATTATGAGCAAACTTTCAGTTCTGAAAGCTGTCATAACGAGCTAAATGTCCAAGTTTTTTCGCTTAACCGAGAAATTAAATGGCGGCCGCCCGAAAAAAGTTTTTTCATTATGAAAGTGACGTCATCGGGTCATCGGGGGGGGGGGGGGCGGTAATAAGAAACAAGTCCAACCGTAGAGGGAGGTATATAAGGGGACCGTTAAAAAAACCTCAGGGGGTCGAGCGGGAAGCAATAATCGTGAGCACGATCGGAAATACGGGTCGACCACCAAGTGTAGAGGTTGTGTAATGACGTCATGATGTCCCTGGTTTACTGAACTGTAAGAGGGCGCTATTTATTGGGACCGTTAATTAATAGACTTAACACTTCTGTCCAATGAGAGCGCTATTTAGGGGCACCATTATTAGAGAACTAGTGCCATTTTGGGCCAAGTTGGAACCATTGTTTTACATGCTCACATAATTATAATTCTTTTATTAGAAACTTTTTGGTAAATAGCAAAACAATCATGAAACACAAGGGCACTCACTGTGTTGGAATTTTGGGAAGGGAAATAAATATTGTTTTACTTTGGACATACTGCCTCAAAATTCATGGAGTATTCTCCCACCAAAGACAAAAACATGCATACAAAAATGGATCAAACATTGTTGAATATTTTTAATGAATAAACAATGTTTATTCACAAATTGCTTCAGTGTCTACATTTTTCTTACAAGCAAACATGCAACAAAGCAGAATGATGGGAGGGGGTTCAAGCGGGAGAAGCGAAAATATTGTGAGCACGATCGAAGACGCGGGTGACCGCCAAAGCGAGGTTGTGTAAGGATGACGTCATGGTGTCCCTGATTTACCGAACTGTAAGAGTAGGGCGCTATTTATTGGGACCGTTAATTAAAGGGTGCGTTCGTTAAGCTTCCCCAGGTCGACCCTGGTGTGCGGCGGTTTTTTTCTCCAGGATGAACGTGTGCAGAAAATTACCCACATTTGTCCTGGAAAAAAACCCTGTCACACACCGGGGTCGACCCAGGGAAGCTACATGAACGCACCCAATGAACAAACACTTCTGTCCATCCATGAGATTAGAGCGCTATAGGGGCACAACCCATAGAAATACAACCCATTTCAGACCTTTTTATGGAGGAAGCCATGCTTTGGGCGAACTTAGAACCTTTATTTTACATGCCTGATATAAATGCTGTGGACCAATGCATGATCATTGAATTGAAAGCTTGTCTACGTCTAAACAAGACAAGTAGTCAAAACATTTTTATTTCTCCTTCCTGGTTGATGAAATAGAGATGATAATCATTTACCAGTACAACCATTTTACATGCTCACATTTCCATGCCCACATCCGTCTTGATATTTATGTTTTTTGTAAATTATTCTCATAAGAGAATTCTTCTTAGTAATGCAGCAAAACTTGCATTAAAAACCCAGCCGTGTGTACTGTGTGTTGTTGGGGGGGGGGGGGGGTGTCATCAAATTTAAGCGCGCCCTCCTTTGACGGCTCCAAGTGTATCATACCCTGATTAAGTACTCAACAAACACATTTGGCTTTATCCATATATTGTGCACCAGACTATTACTAAAAAACATGCACAAAATGATGCAGACGTGGTTTGCAATATCGTCGTTCAACTGACAAACAAGAGCTTTCTGATGCTTTTGTGACAGAAAATTGAAGTTTAATTTGAAATTTGACAGAATCCAGTCCAAGAAGATCTTGTAAACAACACTCGACTTGAATAAAATAACAGAGTAAGTAAACTTTGCCTGCCTAAAGTAAAGCCCTAATCCTGTAATCTGATAATCGGGTGGGGTAAAGACAAAGTTCAACTTCATTCAAGACGTCAGGTCAGCAAAAGTGAAGACTGAAAAAGGAGGTCGGGTCCTACTTCTAGAAACTATTAGTATAAGGCTCCCCGTGAGCCTTGGCCTTATATAGGGGTCTAATATTTTGGACCTCCTTAAACGCTATACGTTTTTAAAATCGGCGTTGACAGATGAAAGTTTTTCGACCGTTCGCCATCAAATCAAATAACTAAAATTTCCTTTGTACTTATTTAGTATACGTACTACACACACCCAAAAGTTTTAGCCCATCTTCTTGTTGAGCTGTTTGGCTCTGTTGAGCGCTATCGGTCAATCTGCGCGATCAATCGATCACGCTGCGCTATCGGCCGATCGCACTGCGCTATTGAAATATCTATTGGTCGCGCAGCAATCGGTCAATCGCGCAACAATCGGTATATCGCGCAACAATCGGTTGATCGCGCAACAATCGGTCGATCGCGCAACATTCGGCAACAAACATGCACGATCAACCGATCGTGCAGGAATGGCTCGGCGCGATCGGCCGATTGTGCAGGAATGGTTTTGAGCGATCGGCCGCTTGTGCAGGAATGGTTTTGCGCGATCGGCCGATTGTGCAGGAATTGTTTGGCGCGATCGGCCGATGTTCACAGAGATGTAAGATTGATCGTAACTTCAAATCAATCGTAGTTGCTAACTAAAGTGTGATGTCACAATATAAATCACTATGGTGATACTGAAAATTTGTCTTGCAATGAATTTTATTGCTTTGAGAAATCGCCCCCAGGAATGGTTTACCTGATCGGTAGATCTCGCAAATTTTTTTTGCACTATCGGTCAATCGCGCAAACCCATTCCTGAACGATCAGTAGATCGCGCAAAGCCTTTCCTGCGCGATCGGCTGATAACGGGAAAAAATACTCGTAGCGCGATCGGTCAATCGCGCAAAGATGTTCATTGCGCGATCGACCAATTGTTGCGCGATCGACCGATTGCTGCGCGACCAATTGATCTTAATTGATCTTTCAATAGTGCAGCGCGATCGACCGATCGCGCAGATTGACCGATCACGCCCAAAAGCTCCGCTTTTTTAACATCGGTCTCATCACTGTCGCCATTACAGCCCACCTTCGATACATGTCTAAAACACTAAGTTTTCCAAGGTCGCAAAATGCGTGGTAGTTTGATTGCAAACTTCTCCCATTTTAGAAAAATCCTACACTACTCCAACCAACGTTCTTCGTTTTATTCCTAACATTTGTAGAATTACTATGACACATGACGGAGACAGGGCTTACCAAATGATGACTTTGTCCAGATGTGATGATTTGAAAATTGCCCCCCAAAAACGTGTACAAAAATTACATTTAACGTGACTCGTTCATGGGCGCTGCCATCTTTTAATGATTCTCCGCCAGTTGATTGTGAGCGTACACGCAATACAAGCATCACAAATGTATATTAAGTGTGTGTGATAAGTTTTGGGTTTGTAGTACAAAGGAAAATTTAGTTATTGATGGCGAACGGGCGTAAAACTGTCATCTATCAACGCCGATTTTAAAAACGTAGAACGTTAAGGAGGTCCATAATGTTAGACCCCTATAAGGCTCACGGTCACGGGGGAGCCTTATAGTTTCTAGAAGTAGTCAGGTCTTAACTAATAATAATAATAAAAAGACTTGTAAGTTGTAATGCGCACATATCCACTCTGCTGGGTGTTCAAGGCGCAGTTAAACCAAAAACAAAACAAAAACAAAACAAAGAAAATCAGACACAACAAAATTAGTCCTTGAAACCCTGTGACATAAGATAAGTTTTGAGAAGAGATTTGAATTTTATGGTACAAAGACAAGATCGAAGAATAAATGGTAGAGAGTTCTAAGCCGACAACACGCCAACAACAAGGCCATGCTCAAAATCAGCAAAAAAACCAAAGGATTATTAAAACTATGTGTGCTTTGTATTACAAATTAATTGTAATGGCAAAACCTTACGAGTCGAAAGGTCTGAAATTTTAACCTGAAAATAAAAAAAAAATTATTTGGAGAGCGGTCAGATTAAGCACTTATAAATAGCACTTATACTTAACAATAGCCCCATAAATCGGTCCAATCCACTCTGTATCCTTGGCCCCAGCACGTATGATATCAAAATCTTTCGCTATTTTGAAAAACCATCTGTAACGATCTGCATCAAAAACTTACCGATCTAGTAAGTATCTAGCTAAAAGCAAGATGGCGGCCGACATCTTTGCCGCCTACAGATAATTTTTTCACAATAAACAAAACTCATTTCATAACCAAAATGTAACATAAAACTAGTAAACATTCTCTTTTGGCTAATGCATTACAATTCTATGACTCTTTTGTGGATTTTAAATATATTATTGGAGGTGTTGATGGTGAGTTGACGGCACCAAGGGAGTTGACATTGAGTTGAGGGCAAGTAGATGAAAGGTATTTTCAGTGCGTCCGACATATAACTTGAATAGTAATCTTTATTAATTTTTGTATTCTTTAGCTTACTCATTTTTTTAAAGTGGTAAACTTTATTTGTGTCATTAATAGTCCACAGGTTGTTTTGCCTCAATCATCCCATCAGGTTTACTGACCCATTTGTGGTGAAGAAATATGATTGCTCTTGTGAATAATGGTAATTGATTTTGGGCTAAGTTTATGGAGATTGTTCATCTGCATCCAGATGCATTGAACTGCCCTCTTTCAGACGTCATTTCTGATGTGCACACTGATACAAACCTGTTATAGGATAGGATTGACTTGGATCATTGCACAAGCAATAAACTTGCTAATTTTTCATGTCCCTAAAGGTTATGACTATAATTTTAAATAAGTAACTCTTGTTTTTTCCTTTTACGTTTCCTTTGTAAACAGCAAGTTCTGAAGTGATGCCTAAGGCAGCCAAGAAGTCCAGTAAAAATGTACAAAGCCAGAAAATTACAAACTTCATCCGTCCAGGTCCAGTGGTCAAAGAGAATCCATCAAGCCAGGCAGATTGTAATGTTGGATCTAGCTGTAATCCAGTGCAGAATACATTGCAGACAGTTTTCAAGCATGAACACTTCAAGAGTAAATTGCAACAACAGGCTGTAGAAACAATCACAGAAGGTAAAGTCGCACAAAGCCATCCAAAACAAAAATAATCAACATTATGACAGGGTTCAACCTTAGCGGTGATCATCTTTGCAAATCCCATTAGAAACAGCGACGGAATGGCTGCAACACCTTGCCAAATGGTGCGACAAAACAATACAAAATATCTGCAATGGTGTAAAAGAACTCCAGCTGATTTCATGTTAATTTATTTTAATCTGAGGAGGCTAAATATATTTATATTAAACTGTATGTAAATTATGCAAAATTAAGAAAGTTTGGCTGGGCGGAACGCTCATCACCCATGATTTGAGGCATTGCCAGTGTAGCTTCACAGTACACAGCTTCTTGTACATCAGCATCATCCAATGAGAGAACTACTGAGTAGGAATTCAACAACTATAAAATTATTTCTTTGAATTTGGATTTTAAAGTAAAAATACTTCCTTTGATTTATTTCACAGGTAAAAAAGATGTGTTCGTTTCCATGCCAACAGGATCTGGTAAATCTTTGTGCTATCAGCTTCCATCATTAGTGCGAGCAGGAATCACATTAGTTGTTTCACCACTTCTTGCTTTAATTCAAGATCAGCTTGAGCATCTGGACAAGATGAAGATTCCTTCTGAGACGTTGAATTCACAGATACAGGGTGAGAAGAGACTAGCGATCCTAGCAGACATCTCAAGCAAGAAGCCAAGACTCAAGCTACTTTACATTACTCCTGAGCTCGCAGCTACAACTAACTTCCAGTCTATATGTCGTTCCTTAGCATCTCGCAAACTCCTTTCATTGATAGTGGTTGATGAAGCACATTGTGTCTCACAATGGGGGCATGACTTTCGACCAGATTACCTCAAACTTGGTAACTTACGTTCTAAATTCCCTGATGTACCTTGTGTAGCTTTAACAGCAACAGCTACACAACACGTTCAAAAGGATATTCTTGATTCCTTAAAGCTACATCAACCTGTTGCCATCTTCAAAGCAAGTTGTTTCAGACAGAACTTATTCTATGATGTTATCTTCAAAGATCTGTTAGAGGAACCAATTCAAGATTTGAAGGACTTTGCTACGAAGGTTCTAGAAAATGATAACGCGGAAGGGGTAAGCCACTAATGTTGATTTATGCATTCTGAAATTGTTAAGATACGGCTGTGGCATCATCTACTGTCTCACAAGAGATGCATGTTCTGCAGTAGCTAATCATCTTACATTTGTCTTAAACTGAGTGGTTGAGTTGTATTTCTCATCTTGTTTTCTAGGGTAGTGATGGTTGTGGCATCATCTACTGTCGTACAAGAGATGCATGTTCTGCAGTTGCTAATCGTCTTTCTCGTCTTGGTCTATGTTCTGAAGCATATCATGCTGGATTGAAACCAGCTCACCGCTTACGGGTTCAAAATGATTGGGTTGAAGGCAGGGTACCAGTGATAGTTGCTACTGTTAGTTTTGGAATGGGTGTGGATAAAGCAACTGTTAGGTGAGTTTTTGCTATCAAGTGTTACCAGTTTTACTTTAAATTGGTTTCTTTTGTGAGAGATGCCTAACATCACAAGGCTTTGGATGGCCACTTCAAAAAGAGGGCTACGCATAACGGATTTGGGCAATCAACCCAAATCAACTGCCACCTACTCCTGGGGATGAATCAGGGTTATCCCCTCCATCTGTAAGGATGTAGGCATGGGTATCATCCACATATGAGCCTGGCTGGTAGAGCAAAATGCACTTCATTTACAACTTTTTACAAAGCAGTTATGGTTCAGTGCCTTGAACAAGGGCACAAGTGTCATGACCGGGATTTGAACCTACACTCTACTACTGACAATACCAGAGCTTGAGTCTGGTGATCTAGACCGCTCTGGCACAACAAACCACAAGTAATTACCCATCATTAATCCATTACAATGTGCATGGAGCTTGGTGTAGTATTGCTACTACTCGATATCAAGAGAAGTCTTCTTCCATCTTTGCCTAGGGTTTAAAATGCGTATGTTTTAATTAATTTAAAGTTTGTTACTATTTGATGAAGCATAACTGCATAACTGATCAGTTCTTTATACTATTTGTCATTGTAGGTTTGTTGCCCATTTCAACATTCCTAAATCCATGGCCGGATTTTATCAAGAATCAGGAAGAGCTGGTCGAGACGGTCGTCGTGCGTATTGCCGTCTCTATTACTCTAGAGATGAGCGTAACAAAGTTGCCTACCTCATTACGCAAGAGATGTTGAAATCAAAGGCAAGACTAAAGTCAGTAAGTTATCACTGTGTGGAAATTGGACTTTCTTGAAAACATATGAAGGTGTCGTTCCATTTACCCCTGTAGTATATAGGGCCCAATTTCATGGCTCTGCTTTCATTTCACTGCTGAATACTGCGCTTACAATCACCATTCTGCACTTACTGCACAAGTGCCCAATTGCTATGCTAGCTCCGAAGTGAGGAATGCCTAGTAGCATGTAGTACGCTTATTTACAAGCAAAAATTCCCAGCTAACCAGTGAAATATGCTTGATATAAGCGCGGAATTCCCTGCTTCCGTAAGCACCGATTCTTTGCTTTCAGTAAGCAGAACCATGAAATTTGGCCCAGTTCTTTAGATTCACCCCAAAGTTTATGTTTGATACTTTGACTGTGATATGCAAATAAACTGCAGTTTGATACGCAATGTTGTTTCTTTTTGTCATTAATTTTCAGCCGGAGAAGAAAGCTTGTCAATCTAAGTTCGGCAAGGCCAGCATTCAGAGTTTTGAGTGTCTTGTTAAGTTCTGTGAAAGTGAAGAGTAAGTCGAAAGATTTGTCTGTATCTGTTTGGGATCAGGTTTGCTCAGTGGTTTCTTTCCTTGCCTTTCACCTCTGTGGCCCCTGGTTCGTATGCAACCTCAGACCAGAGCTTTGCATGTTGATTGGGTTTTCAGTCCCTACCTGATAGCGTGGGTTTTCCCCATTTAAGGTTTCCCTCCCACATCTTAAACTGAACATTTCTTCTTATTTCCTATCCATCCTGTTATAACGCTAGTTGTGCAATCAAGTGTGTTATAAGAAATTTTCTTGCATTGTAGAGAAGACACTCTCTACTTTATAAGAAGATGCTTATTTCTTGAACCTCTCTTAGCACTCCAGCTACTTGTAAACAAGAAAGGTAACGCCATTTGAATGTCTCTTTTAAGTAGTATTTAGATTTTCAGAACCAACACTTCTCACCACAGACATTCACATGGTGTAACCGCAAATCTCTCTTAGTTATACTTCCAACATGCAAAGTTTCAAATCTTACTTGCAAACAGTTTTCTTTTGACTCTCATTTAATACTGATATAAATTCTCTTTAGATGTCGCCATCTTGGAATCACCCAATTCTTTGGAGATAGCCCACCAGACTGTAACAGTTCTTGTGATGTTTGTACAACGCCGAGTGAAGTTAGTAAACAACTGGAGTATCTAAAGCGAGGTGTGATGTCCAACTCTAAGAAGAAGGTGGATCAATCAGGTCGGACTTGCATCAAGAAAGATACTAAGGGTAAAGCAGACAAGGAGTTGTATGGTGGAGGACGCTACGGGGCTGATAGGTATAAACCATAGATGCTTCTCTCCTTCTCTCAAGTTCAACCAATCAAGGGATATAGTAAATGTTAAGTTTGAAACAAAGAATAGAATATTTAGTTTTACCCTCACACCAGTTGTGTGTGTAAGCACTATATACTTGGTACTTTCTCAAGTTATGTGAACACAGGCATAGAACTACTGGAGGATTCAAACCCACGACCTTTGCCAATCTAGAGCAAATGTCTTACCAACTAGACCACTGAGATTGCCCGGTAGCTAAAGATGTTATTAACCTGACTATTTATGTTGACTTTGATGCTCAGCTCCTGACTATTGGATTATTGACTCCATGTATTTGTTTGATTGAATAGTTTTTATGAGAGTAAGTGTAGTGGTTCTAAAGCTGCTTGGGATGGTAGTGATAATGAAGACGCTGATAGTGATGATGATAGAGCAGCAGCAAGAGAACGAACCAGTATGATCAAAGCAGAATTTGAAAAGAGAAAAAAGGTATGTAGTCCCATTGAACTTGTGCCTCATTTGTATCTCCTTCACTTTCTTGTACCCTTCTTTGGACCTTTCTTGAGTCTACTTTATTGGCTCATTGTAATAAATCATGATGAACTATTGACTTGTGTTTAGTGACATACAACTGACTATGTTGTATGCTACACCATGTATTTAAGCAGTTGCAAACTATTGTTTACAGTTACATATTGAAGAATGCAACTTGTCAAAAACTTCCTTGCAGCTTGAGCGATAACTAACTACTCTAGATTGTGTTTTTGCAAGGCTGTATTTAAGGCTAAGATTTTCATTTTGTCTCATTTTCTTACAGAAATTTAATCAATAAATTGTCAAATTTTGATGAGTATTCATAATTATTGGTTGTTTTGATCAAGTAGATATACAGTATGTACAAGAAAGAATACATATTACATTAGTTCTCGGTAGGTTGTCCAATCCCAAGTGAATATGAGTTGATATAAACATAAGTTATTGTACCTTTTCCCTTCACAGCACCAACTCAAGACAAGTGAATTTATTCAACCAGGTTAGGATCAAATGCTCTTTCTTTCTGATTTCTCTTTTATTTTCGAAGACATTTGTTCTCGTCATTTGTTCGTGATATATATACAGAATGATACTAATGTATAACGCGTAACATAAACAAGCCCCTGGATAAATCACAGACATGCTACAATTGAGATCTCAACAAAAACGTCTACCTCTTGTTCCCTTTTTGTTGTGCCAAGAACTCACTGTTCAACTTTTGCAGAGAGATCATTCTCAGTATATGGCCTCAAAATGTGGAATAATCTACCAGTCAAATTAGAAGTGCCAGTTCACTTACCTTATTCAAGACACTCCTTACAGCTCCCCTGTTTCAACAGGCTTACTAACCATTCAACTGTGCCCCATATCCTTTAAGCAAACATTTGATTTTGGCGCTCTAGAAATAACATTTGACTGCTTGATTGAGTAATCAGATGTAAATGAAGTTATTACAAGTAAATGTTAATACATGACCCTGTTATTTCAGATGCTGACTGTCCATTGAGGGATGCATCTAGCAGCAAGATTCCTGCTCTCACTGTCAAGGTACAATATTAACTTTATCTCTGGTAGTTATATTGCTGTCTATTTATTATATGGCACCTCCAACAAAGATATTGACAAAATAGGGCCACCATAAGGCTAGATAGCTCAGTTGTTAGAGCACCGGCGTGTTAATCCGGAGGTCATTGGTTCGAGTCCCACACTAGTCAATTCTTTGTTCAACCCCAAAAGTCTATTTATTAATTAGGTGTTCGGGCAACAGCCAAACTGCTGTTACTTTTTGTTTGTTTGTTTGTTTATTTGTTTATTTTTGCTTTGCAGTATTTCCTGTTCTTACTCTCAACTGTCCGCAAGCAATAAGTATGGTACAATGAATAATGTCTGGTACAATGAATAATGTCTGGTACAATGACTCGCTTTGTTACAATGCACCGCTTACATTTTAATTCCTTGGACTATCGAGACAGTTGCTACGCCACATGATTAGGGGCAAGCTTTTGCGTAGTTACATAAGAGACGGTGAACACCCATACAACATTTCTGAATGGATGTGTATGACACAATGGTACCGGGGTTTGCTCATCCTGGAGGTTGCTATACTGAAACTTAATAATATACTACTGAAAATAAATTAGATAAAACAAACAATAAACCATATAATAAGAGAGCACTGTTTGATATTGATTGAGAAAGCATTCTTAACTTTATTTCCTTTTGCAGTCCAGAGAACATTGTTTGATGCTGATCGAGAAAGCACTAAAGGATAACTTTAGAGATTACTGGAAGGAAAATGAAGGCAAATTAGCAGCAAGGTAATTTTTCATTTAAAAAAATTATGAACTATATATGCAGTTTTAGGGCAAAGGGCTTTGATTAACAGGACACTATCTTCAACTTGATTATGCACAATCAAATTGAGGCTGGGTTCGCAGAATGAGTGATCGTGGCTGAGCGGTTAAGAGCACTAAATTCAAACTCTGGTGTTTTTGATCAGCAGAGTGTGGGTTCGAGTCCCAGTGGTGACACTTAACCATTGCTTTGTCCTTCGGATGGGATGTAAAGCCGTTGGTCATGTGTGTTGTGTAAGGCACAAAAAAGAACCCAGTGCACTTTATATCGAAAAGAGAAGGGATTTTTCCCGATGTTCCTTGTTTGATTGGCTGCACTTTGTGCTGCCGCAGCACCTTGTTAACCATTACACTGTGCTTAAAGGAATAGGTCTCATACTTCAAATCAAAGGTCCACA
Organism: Asterias rubens; assembly: GCF_902459465.1. Taxonomy (NCBI): domain Eukaryota; kingdom Metazoa; phylum Echinodermata; class Asteroidea; order Forcipulatida; family Asteriidae; genus Asterias; species Asterias rubens. The sequence continues at coordinate 959,137 of NW_022985693.1, forward strand.
TTCTTTGCAGAAAAAATACTGTGTGCTTTGATACGCTCCTTAGGGGTGTGATAAAGCGCTATATAAGAACCAAGTATTATTATTATTATTAATCTTACACTGTGGCTTTCAACCTGATTATATGTATGATCAAAATGAACAGAATGAGTGTTTTATTAAGAGTTGATATTGTTTGATTGCAGTGAATGGGAGCCACATTGTAAAGCTATAGATGTTGAACATGAGATGTTCAAAGTATCTAGACAGAGTAACATGTATAAAGCCAAGATTCTTGGTCAGGTAAGATTCATCTGTCTCTCTCTCTGTTGAACTAATATTATAGTCTGATCACCAAGCACGCGTGTTTTGCAGGAATAGTGCCCGCCGGGCACTAGTCTTTTAAAAGAGGGACTGGTTACAGCACCCTCTCTTAACGTGAACCATGAACAGCAACTAAAAAAACTTTCTTTCTTTTCCAAATTTCTTTTCATATTTTACATTTTAGACCGAGATGTGTTATAAAACACATATTGACTGGCATAATTTGGTAGCTAGTGCACGTCTATCCCCCCTCGGGCCTGTGAGTGACCAGAAGAGGGACCTATTTCCCCCGGCCTTCAGCCCTGGGAAATAGGTCCCTCGTCTGGTCACTTAAAGTCCCTCAGGGGTATAGACGTACCTTATTACCAGTCAATATATGTATAATAGGTCTCCAGAGATTGTTTTAAACATTTGGTGGTGTTTTTTTCTTTGCTTATTTACTCAATTGTTTAAGGGCTGTTTTCTACAAGTTCTACTTGGTTTATAGTTTGACCATTTAAAACTCTTTGTAACTGATTATTGTCAAGTTGAATGGAATTCGATGTAAACATGGGTGAAGCCATCGGACTAGTTTCAAGAGGTAGTTTGTAAACAAACTGTGTCTACTTCGCTACAAAATCTGTTAAAAAAATCTTTGAAATTGAATTGAGTAAAGCATTTGTGGATAAATGTAACTGCAATGTATTTCTAGATGTAATTCTGTTCATGGTTTGTTGTGATTGGTTTTAATGATGTAGGTGAGCAGTATTAAGAAATCTACCAAAGAGTGCATGCTTCATGAAGTATTCTTACAAGAGCAACAACACAAGGAATCAATAGATGACACTTCCAGCAACCAGGTAATAAGTATAAATTGAAATAAGAAAAGAAAGGTTTGTTGTTATTTGCATATCTTAATCTGACATTCATTAATACCCCAGACAGTTTCGCTATTCCATTTGGTGGAGAGCATATTAAGCCCGGTTCATACTTGACGTCGCAGGAAGTATGAACCGGGCTTTACGTGGGGATGTTTAAACGGCTGAAAAAGACATAGCTGAAGCTGTTTAAGACCTCCTGGTTATGCATAATGGGCGCGCAAATTGTAGGGCAATTTACTTATGCAAAATGCAATTTGTAGCTTTTAGTTCACGTGAAACAAACAGAAATGTACAAACATTAAAACCTTACAAAAGAAACATAATGTCACAGATTGTCTATAATATAATTTTTTTGTTTTTTAACAAAAGGCCATTCATGAATTAGAATAAACGAGTAGATAAAGGCCTGACCCTGCAAGGTTTTAAACGGTCGTCTATGAACTTGTTGCCACTCATTCTTATCCCTCATTGCTATAGGTTGTCCCAAAATGCCTCCCTTTTTTGGGGGGGGGGGATACTTATAAGTGTCTGATTTCTTCTTGCTGCAGCTCTCAGCATAATTTTCTTACAAGGTAATGATGTATAACATACTTTTAATGTATGATTCTGTTTGATGTCAGGGGTCAACATCATTAGGTGCTGTTGTCGGCTTCCAGACAGTTTCATCTCTACTTGCCAGTTCATCTGACTTATCAATAAATCAACGTATCAACGACTTCTGTAAAGGGAGTAAAACACAACCTTTTACTGCTGTATCGTCTTGTATAGATACGCAGTCATCAACTCTATCTCAGAGTGCCTCCGATGATAAAAAGTTTATTGGCTTCCAAACAGTTTCATCTCTTCTTGCCAGCCAATCAGGTGCTTCCATTACTCGACCAGTATTCTGTGATGACACAGAGTCAGTTTCCAGTAAACACTCAGCTTTGCGTACTGGCTCAATACAACCAGACAACATTACACTATCTGGATTCCAAAAAGTTTCTGCACTCCTCTCTCAAGGCTTATGGAATTCAAGAGCCAAGGTGAAAGGTCAAACTACTCTATACATGCCAAAGTTGGAGACTGAATCAAATGAGTCAACAACAAGTGAAATACAGTTAGAAGAAACTACCATGGTTAAGGATGAGGCACTTCCTTCTGATCCATTGAATGACAGCCATGCTACAGATCACATTGAAACTGATAGTCAACTGCTGATTGATGACCAAGATACTACTAGTCCCTCCAATGGCATTAACACAGCATCACCTGATGGATTCACTTCATCTATTACCATGGACGAAGATGACAGTAAACAGCAGTTGACATCTTCCAGGAAAAGATCATGTGACTTCAACACCATGGTATGTACATACTTGGTAAATGTAACACTGTTGCTAGATAGTAAATTAAGTCATGTTCTAGTTCTTAAATGATTCTCACTTAGTATTTCATTGCTATGTCTGTAAACGAATCTCCTGGCACTGAAACATCAAAGTTTGTGAGATTGAGCAACAACGCCTTGCAAGGAATACAAGGTGAAGTGGCGCATTATGCTGCCAGATCATGCCAAAAAGACCAAGGCAAACAGTTTTCTGGGCAGGCATTATTAAGAAATTTTGCCCATGGAAAATGTTCCTACTTCCTTTTTCCAAGAACCCAAGTATCGTGCCTTACTTGGATCTGCATGACCAAAAGCATGACCAAAAACATGGGACTGACAGCTTAATGCTCCACCCAGAGCAAGAAGCAAAACTGGTTAAAGGAACACGTTGCCTTGGATCGGTCGAGTTGGTCTTTGAAAAGCGTTTGTAACCGTTGTTATAAAATTGATATGGTTAGAAAGATGTTGTAAAAGTAGAATACAATGATCTACACAAATATGCCTCAAAATTGCGTGGTTTTCATTTTAACTCGTCGACTAACACGGTCGGCCATTTATGGGCAAAGGGCAAAAAAAAGTTTACTCCCATAAATGGCCGACCGTGTTAATTCGCGACGTAAGATGAAAACTGTGCAATTTTGAGTGATACTTGTGTGGATCATTATATTCTACTTTTAAAACAATTTTCCAACCATATACATTTCATAACAAACGGTTTCAAACGCTTTTTTATAGACCAACTCGTCTGATCCAAGGCAACGTGTTCCTGTAAGTGCATTTCTTAAGAACACAAATGCACCTTGAAAACAGAGACTTTGCTATCTATTTTTGAAACTTTCAAATGTGTTTCTCTTATCAGCAGGTTGCCAACCCTGAGAAAAGACCCAAAGTATTAGATGAAGACTGCCCAACCCCTACTGAGGATAACAACACAAACAATGACAAAAAGTTGAAGAAATCAGTCACCTTTGACCCCAGTATTGTAGACAAGGAGATGTCAGAAGAAGCAATGGAGAAACACAGAAAGTTAATTGGAACAGATCTCCGGAGAACAGCAGCAGATGCTGTGGTTAAATACTTGACGCCTCATTACAAAAATAATAAGTTTGCTTCCAAGGACCTTTTTAAGATGCTTGCAAAACGTCTTGCTCATCAAATCACAGTAGCTGAGGGGATCAGCAAGCGATCATGTAAGTTCAAATGTTCTAAAAGTTAAACTGACTTCAGGGTCCAATTTCGTAGCGCTGCTTAAGCAGAGAACATTGCTTAACTTTTTTTTGCTAAGCAAAAATGAGCAGGAAACCAGTCACAAATTGTACTTGTGATGTGGTAGTTTGGCTACTTTTTGTGCTTAAGCAGCTCTATGAGATTGGGCTCTGATGTACATGTAGTTGTTGAAATGTCACAATGTGTATGCAGTGGTTTGGATTCACTCTGCTGACAATCTTTGGAGCAACATTTTAACTACTTCACGCTGAATGCCAAGTTTTTCTGAACTGACTTAGGGTGGGGCAGTTAATTATGACCAGACGACTGATGGAAATATCTACTCGACACTCCATTGTGTAGTCTGCACATGCATGCACCTACCATACTTCGCTTTATTTCACCTGTACCAAGAGGGACACAAGGTATTGGAAAACATGCCTTGTTTTTAAAATATCCCTCATATTCTCTGAGCTATTTATGAGGACCTTTGTAGTTTTTCTGTCGTAAAGTCGGGGGTTTCATTGTGATAAGAGTAAGACCACGGAAAATGTTGATGAAGCAATCAGCATAAGCCGTTTCCCTGCTTCCCCAAACGAATCACTCACTCAAATAATTAACTCCGCTCACACAAATTCTTACTCGGTTTTTTGTGTGTTTTTATTTCTACTTCACAGTGAAAGACAAGGCCAAGAGACTTGTCCGATATTACTTCAGGGAACATGCCATGTGTAACTCTGAAAGTGAACTACCTCCAATGCCAAGCAAATGATGATTCAGCATGTCATTCTTGTTTCTTTATTCAAAGAGAAGCATTGACTAAGACTGGATTAAACCATGTTCAGCAACTGAAGCTGTCAAAATGCTTTCTTATCAACATAAGCATGTTACATAAGTATTACTCTATGAAAAAGATATAATAGACTAATTGATTTGATACTTTTATTTATGTTTATATAAACTAATTTCACGATGAGTCATTATTAGAAACTGCAAACATAAATCAGGGTCAGGAATCAAACAATCTCAACTAACTTCAGTCCTCGTTTGTTAAAGGCAGTGGACACTATTGGTAATTACTCAAAATAATTATCATCACAAAACCTTTCTTTATTACCAGTAATGGGGAGAGGTTGATAGTATAAAACGTTGTGAGAACCAGCTCCCTCTGAAGTGCCATAGTTTTCGAGAAAGAAGTAATTTTCCACGAATTTTATTTCGAGACCTCAAGTTTAGAACTTGAGGTCTCAAAATCAAGCATCAGAAAGCACACAACTTCGTGTGACAAGGGCGTTTTTTTCTTTCATTATTATCTCGCAACTTCTACAACCGATTGAGCTCAAATTTTCACAGGTTTGTTATTTTATGCATATGTTGATATACACCAAGTGAGCAGACTGGTCTTTGACAATTACCAATAGTGTCCACTGTCTTTAAGCCAGATCAGAAGTGGCAGGTTCAGCTGCAGCTATGTCTGTTGCTACAGACATTCTATACTTCATTGTACGATGAAACAGTGATCCAACCATAACCATCAATTCAGACACAAACTTAGAATTCACATACAACTTACAAGCTGAAAATGAACATGGAACATGGTCTGTTCTTTGTCACAAGGAATCAGAAGATAAACAAGTTCTTTGCTTCGAGGACCCCTCTTTTTTTTTTTAGATAACCTGTGAATAATTCAGTTCAATAAGTGGTAGAAATATTGCTGCAAATCTGGAGAGGTTATGTCAACGCAGGAAGAATAATCTGCCATTTGAATGTATACTCAATCTGAGAAGTGTTACCGCTGTAACGATTCTCACATTCAAATTTTAGGGGATAAGAAGTTATATATTTTTCATAACCACAATATTTTGAAGTGAAAATGCATTATACACTGTACTTCTTAGTAAGTCAGTTTTATCAAATTGGGCCCAGGTCTCCTTACTAAATTATTACATTAAGATATTAATAATAATAATAATGAACCATTCAGAAGGATTGTAGCAATGGTATCTTGAAACCCAAGTTATCCAATATCAATCATAACAAATTATTCTTATGTACCGTTTGCAACCTATAAAGAAACCTTCCTATTCTCATCCTGATCTAGCAGATCAAGTACTTTACCAGAGATATTCTTATATTTGGCTAATAAATTATCCTTTACTAAACAGAACTTGATTTATTTGTTAATAATTTTATTCCACATTTAACAGCCCACACGCCAATGACAGGATGGTGAAAAGCAAATGAAAAGAAATGTCCTGATAGTTATTTTTCTTTTGGTTTATTATAAGCTACAAAATGTTGGATAATGACCATTAAACTGCAGGTCAACCATTAAACTGCAGTGCCTTGATGCATCTTCTAGGCAGACTTTGCCACTGTATAAGTTTGTTATTTTTATCGGTGTTGATACTGCATGAAAGAGCATCTCAGAAATTGACTCTCATTCCGGATGGTACAACTCTTCAGTCATATATGCATCGGAATAGCGGAGTATTGTAGATCTACATCACTTCACTGGGTGAAACACAGCATTTCAATTTATTATGGTATAGTTTGAGTACTTTCTAAGTTCAGCTCTAAATTTACTCTCAGTAAAACCTAAAGAGTTGTAGTCATCAAAGATTGGATGCATTTACTTCTTCTAGTCAGGCATCACTCAGTGCAGCAACCCCTGGCAAAGTTTTACCTGTAAAATAGCAAATTCAAACCAGGAATAAATCAAAGACAAAAATGTTCTCGTGTTAAATATTTATGGAAACTTCCTCAAGAAAAGGTAATTTAAAAGCCATTTCGTCATGTGGTTTTGGTGCAAACTTAGTTTTTACGTAACAATAATTCTTCAAAATCTTCAAAACTCACCCTCCAGAAGTTCCAGGCTAGCTCCGCCTCCAGTACTGACGTGACTGACTTTATCTTCAGTTCCCCATAAAGCTGCACATGTTGCTGTGTCACCTCCACCTAAAATAGATTACAAGTCACATAAATGTTCAAGTCTACCAAATAATCCAAATATCATTCAACTTTGACCGTAACAATATTTTACCTATTATAGTTGTAGCACCCTTCTCTGTTGCCAAAACAACAGAGTCCATTACAGCTTTAGTTCCAGCAGCAAAATTTTCAAATTCGAAAACACCAACCGGCCTGTAAAGGTCAAAATCAAGAACAAAATTAAATGTCATGTTTGAGTTTAGGTTGACTGAATAATTTTAAATCTATGTAAACAATGTACTCACCCATTCCACACAATAACCTTGGCTCTCTCAACAATTGTTTGGAATTCTGACACACTTTTAGGTCCACAGTCCAGACCCTGAAAATAGAAATGAAACAATTATTATTGTTGCATTCAGTTATGCTACACACTGCAATTTGTATTTAATGTTGGCTTCAAAATTATTTTGTTCAATTCAATTAAATTCAATGTATTTTATTCAAATATAGGTATTTTATTCAAATATTTGTAGCCAAAGGCTAAATTACAATTGAATTTACAAGGTAAAAAACATCAAGATTACATACATTGAAGGGAAATATACAAAACATTAAACCAACATAAAATTTAAATAAGAATGAAGGAGATTGGCATTTGCAATAGTGGCATGGTATAAATAACACCTATCAAATAATCGAAATATGCGGAAAGAAACACAAAGTTACAGACTTTAACATAAATAGTGGTGTGTGTGTTGATGTATTCATAATTATTTAGAATTGTTCCGAGAACAAATAGTGTAGCTTGCTAAAATAGATCCTACACATTTACAGTAATATGCAACTCACCATCCAGCCCTTTGGAATACCAGACTCAACGGTAGCCGTTCCAACCTTTGCATCCTCTGCAAACTTATCAGCAGTAATGAAGTCACTCGGCAGGTGGATTTTCACTCCATTTTTCTCTGCAGTTTTCATTAAGTCACCCACAATCTTTGCACCATCCTCGTCAAACAGAGAGCCACCAATCTAAGGGTCCAAGGATTATACCAATAACTTCATGTATACAAAGTATTTTCTACATAGAGAGAAATGTATGACTACAACGAGAGACGAAGATAGCAATATGGATAAAGAAACAACATATGTATAAACTAACCTCCATCCCATGTAGTACTTTCAGGAACGTGTACGCCATACCACCACCAATTATCATCTCATTCACTTTATCCAACATGTTAGATATCAGCTGAATCTTGTCCTTTACTTTAGCCCTAAACAATCAAAACCAATACAACAGATTACCACAATTTTCAAATCAATCAAGTAATATATGAAAACATCAATGAGTAAAGCTTGGTGTATACTTCTTGGGAATGCAATACAAATTTCAAAGTCACCGGACCTTTTTAGCAGCAAATGTTTCGCAGGAGCGCAGCACAGCTCATCTGATGTGAATTACTCATTGCAGATATGTGGCATCAAAATTCGTATTGCATTCACATTGGCAGAAAGGATGAACCAGGCTTTACTGAGAGGGTCTAAGCGTTTGTGTTTTGAACTTACCCTCCAAGGATTGCCAGGAACGGTCGGTCTGGATTATGTAAAGCTTTGGCAAAGTAAGCTAGCTCCTTCTTCATCAGAAATCCTGCTGCCTTCTTGGGTAGAGCAACTCCAACCATGGAACTAAATAAGCAAATAAACCACAAAGTGATGAACCAAATCATCTTAAACTAAAAGACTAGCCCAGGTTGGACTTCTCCGTTGGGTTAGGCTTAGAGCTACTAAGAGACCAACAACACGCATTCAAATCTGTTAGCGCTTTATAAATGTAGGAACATGAACATGCATTGTAATACTACTCTGTATATTGTTCAAACCACTCACCTATGTGCCCTATGTGCAGTACCAAATGCATCATTGATGTAAACATCACCAAGCTTAGACAAAGATGAACGGAAAGATGAAACATCTTCTGCTGAGGCTTTCACCTGAGTTTTAAAAGTTAAATCGATCAGTCACTCGACAAAAAGTTTCTGAACAAAGCAAAAATTTAAATGAACTTACATGTCTTACACTCTTTCCAGCTGAGATAGATGTAATGTATTGGGAAGGAAAAAGACAAGCTGAGAGACGCACCTTCTTGCCTGCAGCATCCTTACTACTTCCTTCTTCTTCAGGATGGAAGCGCAGGTTTTCTAGAAGGATAATAGATCCAGCAGCAGGGTCTGCACAGACTGACTCTACATCAGCACCAACACAGTCCGACAAGAACTGGATCTCTCTTTTAACGACACAAAACAATTGATGATCAGATTCTTAAACCATATATGATAGGAACATTTCTGATAAATACTTCTTAGTTAGCGAAGTTAGTCTAATGAAAATATTATTAGTTTTTCTGAAAAGTACTTACTTTCCCATCAGTTTCTTGAGCTCTTCAGCAACAGGCTTGAGAGTGAACTTATCTTGTTTCTTTCCGTCTGGTCGACCAAGATGGCTCATCAGTACCAATGATTTAGCCCCCTTCTCCAAAACATGTTTGATGCTTGGTAAAGCCGCTACAATCCTGATATTTAAAATGTTAAGAACATATGAAAACATTAGCATTCTTGAACAGATTTTTATTTTGAGATATATTTAAAACTTTATAAAAGATACATTTTAACGTTTTTAACTGGGATGAGGCTTGGAAAAGTTTCCGTATAGCGCCACCACTTTTTCATTCGATATTTACCTCAATCGTAATTACCTCAATGAGATATGCCTTTTTGTAAAAATGAGTGAAAAGGTGGTGTCGCCATACGGAAAGTTATCCAATGGATTCAAAATCAAATCATCAAATCATATAAATAAATGTACGGAGTGTACCTTTGGTTGTTGGTGATCTGACCATCTTTAAGAGGAACATTAAAATCAACTCTGAAAAGGAAATACAAATAAATAGAGTCAATAACAATAGACATTGCCAAGTATCACGTAGAAGTAGAAGTAGAAGACAATTATTAATTGAAAACACTTCCTTTTGACAGCAGTGCAGTGACGTGCACACAAAGTAAAAGTAAATCAAGACAGCTTATTTTAAGAAGAGCAGGTTACTCTGTAACATACCTCATGATGACTCTTTTCTGCCCAAAGTCAAGGCTATCTATGCTGAGTTTGTTTAAAGCCATTTTTGATTCTCTCCTGTTAGAGGTTTGGACGTATTTAGAGTTGAAATCTGCAACTAAATTGTGCCGGTACCGGTGTTTTGCGGACCGGTATTTAACTTTTAAGTTAAAGTTTGGTTTCCCGTATCTCTGTCGTATCAAGTAATCATAATAAAAAAAGGGAGAGAGGTACCAGTCTATTGCAATTGCTCTCCCCTGGATGACCTTCGACCTCATTTTTAATAAACTTGACTCGATGTGTGGCCCACTATTTGTTGAACGGATATAATCACAATAAACACTCATTTTCAAGAGGATCTTTAGTTATAATTTGATATGTTACTTATGTTTGAAGATAATCAACTTTTTTATGAGATGACAGAAAAGAGCAGGGTAATATTATGTTTAGGTTATATCCATCTTCCCTGAATAAATGTGGACTTACACAAGTTTAGGAAAAGCGACGTGACAATGTTGTACCCAACTAGATTATCGTCCGAACTATAGTTGGGATTGGCCCAACTATAGTTTTACTGAGATGTACTTAAGTTGGGTAGTTCCAACTGTAGTTGGGAGTATGACTCGAGTTGGGAGACCTCAGTTGGGGCATGATAACTTTCTCAAGTGTGCTCTGTGTTGGTGGTGGACGTTGGGCGCATGTGATGAATTGTGCACTATGTTTTTTCAGAAGAGTCTGCTACGTCTTTAGTTTCCCCTGTTTAACATGATCAAGTTCTTCAGCAGTCAGGCTGCAAATCCAGCGCCCAAAATAAGGTATTATCGTAATCAATTGGGGAAGGGGTCTTACGGGTCTTACTCATCAATCAATCAGACAGAATGTAAAATGCTGGTGTTTTCGCTGTCATCAAAGGAGGGCGCCATCATCATTTATGATTCAATATACCTTTTTTGTGGTTTACTGACTGATTAAACTTTTAATTTAAAGAAAGCTGCTGCTGGCAAAAAAAAACACTCTCTTTGTTTGTATTTTCCGTATTTTATACTTATTACAAGTTATGTTATATTTTTAATCAGTTCCTGGTTTTTTCCATCACTGGAAATGGTGCAAAGCCAAAGAAGAGCTGCCAGCTTCATTTGTGTTTTCTCATTCTGTGGTGATTTATAGCATGCTCGTTAGGTTGGGACACATTACAGAGTAAACCACAAATTCACCAATAAGTTACGGGATAAAGAATAAGATGATCAATGGAGTTATCAAAGCTGGCCACAGCCCTCATTTTAGATTCAAAACCACATTGAAATTACGGAATAATCTTCAACAATCCCCCATAGATTCTGAATCCCATAAAGTGTTCCAAAGCAATTACAGTCACAACTTAAACAACAACAATAAAAAATAATAATTAGACGATGCTCTCCTGACCTCCTTGTCAAAGTGGTTGACAAGTTTTCCCCGCGGAAGTTTCAAGAGGATAACCACCAGGTACCAAGTGTTAAGTACCAATTGTCATGTGTTTTGACTTAAGTGTGGGGCAATCAATGGAGCTATTTGTTTAGGTTACTGTTTGTGCTACCAAACTATACCTATTGTACTGTACTGTAGTATAGTGCTTGGTGCTACTGTGGTGACCAATACTTATTTATAATAACTTGTTTCTATTTCCTCTGTATGTAGAGCACACAAGGGATGGGTGAGCGTCATTGGTCTAGAGATCCATGCACAGATTGCATCCAAAACTAAGCTCTTCTCAGGGTCTAAGGTGCAATTTATGGCGCCACCCAATTCTCTGGTCTCCTACTTCGATGCATCTCTTCCTGGGACACTTCCAGTAAGTAAACACTGTCAAACTTATTTATTTAGTTGACAAGATTTTAGAATATCAAGATAGGAAAGTACAAGTGTATCTAGATTTTCTTTAAACAAGCTTACTTGAATTCTAATCAACTCAGATACTCCAACCATCTTCTTCTCATTTTGGTCAATTTTTGGCTGGTTGTCCTTGGTTGGACGATGAGCTGGTACAAGACTTGATTTTTTTTTTTTATTAACTCTGTTGTATGTCTGGACCAGTTTCTGCGGTAATTATTTTGTTTATTACAAATGAACAGTGTAAAAGATAATCTCAGTTAAAATGATTTTTTTGTTTTCCTCTGTGTGTAGGTATTAAACAGGCGTTGTGTTGAAGCAGGTGTCCTAACATCACTGGCACTTTCATGTCAAATCAACAAACGATCATTATTTGATCGCAAGCACTACTTCTATGCAGACCTGCCGGTAGGTAAGAAGAGTAAATAATAAATAGTATTTTGCAACACATGGATTAACTTTAGTTTGGAATGTTTGGTATATGTAATACTATGAACGCTTTTATGTTTATTAACCCTCCTACTTTGGTACTTTTAAAAAATATCAAGTTGATGCACCAATTTGAAACCATTCACTGTCACTGTTTAAAATGGTGACATAACTGTAAAGTGGCAGATAAGCTGATAGGCCTTGTATTATTAGTCTTCATTAAACAAAGACTCCATTTATTTATGGTAGCACACAGAGGTGTAATGCACCAACCAATCAAAACCATTCGAGTGGTAGCACAGCTGGCCATCAACAGAACCTTTCCTGTTCAATAGCAACTGGGACATGTGAGGGTTGGAATTTTTAATGAATTTGCATAATTTAGCTGTAAGTAGGAAAGTAAATCAAGTATATTCTCGTTTATGATCTTGAATGCAGTCAGGGTACCAGATCACTCAGCAGAGACTTCCCATTGCAGTGAATGGTCAGATTACTTTCACATTATTTGACAAGAAACATAAAGAAAAGCCAACAAGTCACAGAATAAGAATCAAACAAGTTCAACTTGAGCAAGATTCAGGAAAGAGTCTTCACGATGACGTCAATCATGAGACGCTGGTCGATCTCAATCGAGCTGGTAAGTTTTTAATCTTATATTTACAAAGATTTTTACAAAAACAGAATAATGTTTACAACTTGGGCCGAATTTTCATAAAGCATGTAAACACAAGAACTTGCTAAGCACAGTATAGCATTGCTTAGGAGACACGTATTACCAGTCAAAATAAAAAATAAGTTTGCATTGTTGTGGCTGGTGCCCCACCAAATTGCCCAATAAGGCAGAGGTGTCCCGTTAAATTGAGCTAGTAGTTTGACTTAAAGTACTGAGTGCTTTGAGTTGATAATTGCTCTATATAAGAACTGCATACTATTATTATTATTACATTGTTAGGAGTTGGATTGATGGAGATCGTGACCGAACCAGACTTGTCAAGCTCACTGGAAGCAGCAACCTTAGTCAGAGAGTTACAACTCATTCTACAATGCATCGGAACGTGTGATGGGCGTATGGATGGTAAGGATTTTCTTTGTCATAAATTCATGACATTTGATTCATTTCATATCTAAAAAATACTGCTATCCAATGATGGGAAACTAGAGGTCAATCTACTTTTTTAGAATGTGAAATGCGCATTGGCACCATTTCAGCAAGCAAATGTTTGTAATATCATCATGATCTATATACTATTGTTTTATCAAAAAAAGTTGCTTATTGAAATAACATCAAAACTCCAGTGCACTTTTCACATTTCAGCCTAAATTCCCCAATATGCGCCATATGTGCTTTACAAATATTGCTGCTAACTAGGTCTCAAGTATTGTGAGATGAAACTTATGTATCCATGTTGTGTTTATTCTCTATTTAATTTTTTCTATTTATGACTAAAACACGGAGAGTTGTTGCTAAATGATTACACTAAAAATGTTTCATGTTTTCAACAGAGGGCTCCCTTCGTGTTGATGCCAATGTCTCTGTGAACAGACCAGGTGACCCACCAGGTACAAGGGCAGAGGTCAAGAACATCAACAGTGTCCGCTTTGTTAGGAATGCTATAGGTATGTTAATATCATAAACTCAGTCATGGAAACTGCTAAAATCAGATGAGCTCCTGGCACACCATTACACCAGAGCTCCTCCCAAACCGCTTTCCGAGCCCAGCTTTCCACACCCGAGCCCCCCACACCCAGTCTCTCACACAGCTTTCCACATTCCCAGCCCTCCACACCCTCAGGTCTCCACACCCCAGCCTCAATCACACAGCCTCTCCACATATCACATTTCCATACCCCACCTGCAACCCGATGAATAGGAGGATAACCCATGAAGCCAAGGTGTGTTTCAGTAGATATATGATAAGTGTGCTTGTGGTACTCTGAATAGTTTGATGACTAATTGAAGGATTTCATTTTCTTAATATGTTCAGAGGATTAAAGATAAAGTCAAAATGGTTTTGTTTTCAGACTATGAGATCAAAAGACAAATAGAGCTCCTTGAAGATGGTCACGATGTCATAGCAGAAACACGCTCCTTTGATCTTAAAACAGGGTAAGTTATTATTAGTGTGTCTTGGCTAAATGTGCACCGAAGTCAAGGCAAAGTAATGGTGTTTTTGAGCTAAACAATTAAAAGTAGAATAGTACTTAGGTGTTCGACCTCACTAAGAAATTGTGTAATTTTGTATCCAAAGCCTACTTGTTTTAAAGATCGTGGAAAATCACTTTGTCTGAAGTGCCTCTGTTAATCAGCATTATGTTGACACAAGCCAAATAATCGTCATACCTTTAACTCAATATAATTGCATCTCCTGAAGCACAAAGTGAGTCTGTAACTACAGGAGTAGATATTGTTATGAAGTATTTGCAAACTTTTGTTTAGTTTCCAACCTCCAAAGTTGTGTGGATGATGGTTGTACTAACAGTGTGAAGTACCTAGATACAGTGAGCTTAAAGTCATGTTTAAATGTTATTGTTATTTTTTTAAGGTATAAACGTCACATTTGCTTGGTTCAGACTACCTACATACTCAAGAACCAACATATTTTGACTGTAAGAGTTTTGTTCTTTTCAAATCTTTTCAGGCAGACTGTCCCCATGCGTGACAAGGAAGGAAAGCAAGACTATCGTTTTATGCCAGAGCCTAATCTACCACCACTCATCCTTTATGATAGTAACACCATTAATAAAGCCTCTCATAACAGCAGTATTGTGAATATTGATGAGGTCAGGGGTCAGCTGCCAGAGTTACCAGAAGCTAAGAGACGAAGGCTTGTTGTGGATTATGGCATAAGGCTGGATAGTGCGGTCAAGCTTGTGGTACGTGTGTCAGTATAAATTGTAGGAAAAACAAAAGTCTATCAACACTGGTTTTACTGCGTCGGACTTGAGTTCTGATGGCTGAATCTTTAGGGTGTGGGTCCGCTTCCCTGTCATGACACTTGTGTCCTTAGCATGGCACTTGACCATAACTGCTTCTCTTGCAGTATATTTGAACCCACTTCAATTAATTATCTGTGTAACAAGTTTATCAATCGCTGTGATACAAAACAATTTTTGTTGTTAAAAAGTTTGTACAAATCCTACTCTTCATTGACCATTGTTTTGTCAGCTAAATGACCTTATAACAAGAATAATTTACTTGTTTTTGTTGTGCAGAATGAAGATGGTTTAGTGGCTTTCTTTGAAGCTGTAATCCAAGACAATTCTGAGCGAGATCCACAAAAGATTGTGAATTGGATTGAGACTGAACTCCTGAGGTGCCTTAATGAGTATGACCTCCATGTTGCTGAAAGGTAAGAGCTAATTACATCCTTTTGGCATATTGGAACCATTGGCCAAGACTGGCTTGATCATCATGTCAACATGTGTTGAAGCATTTGAAGCCCATAGCAGCACCCATAGCTCTAGCTGCTGCCGCAGCCGCCAGTTAAGACACTGCCTAAATGAGTATGTAACTAAAAGGCCAAGTGTATTGCAGTATGACCTCTCTATAGACCCTATGCAAATAATTTGAGTAGGGCATCTTCATCTAAAGGTCAAGGGAAGGTACTTCATTGGCTGACACTATGCGCTTTGCAAACACAGATGTGCATTTTGCTCTGTTTAATTATCATTTTACTTCAAAGGTGGGGGCGTGATGCATCAATGCTAAAGGTTACTTAAAGGTAACTGTGGCAGTGTCTATTACAAACAATGCCCGTGTTTTCCAAGTTCATTAAAACCGTGAATATAATCATATTGAGTCTAACTTGGAAGACCCCCCCCCTAGTTAAAGGGGTGGTGGAGAATGCAATAACCTCTTGCTATGGCTGTTACAACAATTGGATGATAGTCTTGATGTGATTGTATGTATTTGTCTCTGCAGCCCACTTGACTCTGCTACACTAGGTGAGCTTTGTGATCTAATGAGGGATGGAACAATTTCTTCCAAAATTGGGAAGAAGATCATGACAGAAATATTTGACGGTAACACAAGAACCATTCAAGAGGTAAGAGCTAGTTTCATTTGTGCTGTCAAGACATTTCACTTTTAATTCATACTTGTTTAAATTTCTCAACCACTTAGCGTCAGTATTTGTAAATATTTTGTGTGCCCAACCTTGGTAGTATTTTTCAGAACTTTTTGGGGCTTCTTGAGTTATTGTTTTCCTTTGAAAATTGTATTGCCACACACAAGGGAACATTGACTTAACAAAATAAAGACAACAAAGTTTCTCATAATTGGCTTTGGGATTTGATCATTTCATGTGAGAAAATTTAGTATGTACCATGCTTGTTACGGATATTGTGTGCCTTTAATTTTTCAATGAACGAGCATCAAAACCTTACACTTATAAAAGTAGATAGTTGTGAACATGATAGCATGATATATGACCAGCTTGCTTATCAAGTCTCACTTGTATAAAGTTGTGGCTAGTGGAGTTAGTAAATTCTGAGTTCTGGTGGCCACAATATTATGGTAAGTAAGGTGTCATGGACGAGTGGTTAAGAGCATCGAAGTTGGGAGCATTCACGTTTTGGTGGTTAAGTCATCAAAGTGTTGGTTCGAATCCTGGTTGTGGCACTTGTGTCCTTGAGTAAGATACTTAAGTGTAATTGCTTCTCTTCACCCAGGGGTACAAATAGGTACCTGCGAGAGTAGAGGTTGATATTGTGTATGACAACGTCTTTGGAGCACTAAGGTTGCCCGACAAAGGTTGTATACTCCCCAGGGAGCTGAGTAAGATTGAAAGGAATGTGTATTGGCCCAATGACCAGTGCACTAATGTCAAGTGCATTGAGATGGTTAAGGTTAAGTGCACTATATAACAATTTGTTATAATTATTGTATTATTAGTAGTAAGAAGACGTGTTTTTTCATTGTTAATGAAATACAAATGAATCAACTTTGTTTATTTGTCAGTGTATATTCTACAGGATAATGATAAGATGAATTTTGATTCAATTCTAGATGATCAAAGACGGTGACTGGGCACAAATTACAAACCGAGAGGAACTGAGTCAACTTTGTGATCAAGTTTTACAGAATAATCAACAAGTGGTGAGTTACTAGAAAGAAACATCCCTGAATCACCCTCAGCACAAATGACTTGTCATCAAATTAACTCACCTTTTATAGACAGAAAATAAGACACCTACAAAACAAAGTGCTATATGCATTTTGTTTGTGCAAAGAGAATACAAAATCAAGTAATTAATCACAAGGAAAACTGACTGGGTAAATTTTAAAGTTTTGGTTGAACAATCCATTTCTGGATTAATGTATTTTCGTTCAGCGCTTTATCTAGCTCTAAGTTGGCGGTCTCTCTATTTTGTCATTATCTTTGTTTGGGGTTCCAGTCAGAAGCTATTCAACCTGTAACTGGGCAGTGATCACACCCAAGTTTAGGATTTACTGTGAAGGTAGTATCAGGGAGACCAACAAGGCTGGATTTAACAAAGCTTGCAAAATCTAATCAATCAATCAATCAATCAAACGTAATTTGTATAGCGCCTATGATTACGCACATCAAGACCAGAGTGTATGAATTATATGTTTTGTATAAACAACGTTGCCATTAATGTTCATTTGTTGATTATTTTCTTTTTCAGGTTGAATCTTACAAATCTGGTCACAAGAGAGCCATCAATCGCCTGATGGGGGAAGTGCAGAAAGTAACACATGGCAGAGCAGATCCTGTCATCATTATGGACTTATTCACTTCCAAACTAAATAGGTAGCATTGATCCTGGTCTACATAGAACTGAAGTAGGATGGAGCTAATGGAACGCCATATACCATTAGCAGGTTGATGTAGAAGTTATGTTGTCATCAAGGATTGATGTAGAAGTTATGTTGTCATCAAGGATTGAATAAAGAGCAACAACAGCTGCTTAGACTAAGTGCATCATCTGGATATCTTAAAGTTTTATAAAGCTGTTCATTACACAGTGGTTTATCTATGGATGTAAGCTGTGTACAAACCAATACAGTAACATTGTATTTTTTGGGACAGATGTGCATTATAAAAAAGGTGTCATGAACAAAGGGCAAGGGCACCAAGGAATTTTCGTCTTGGTAAAGGGCACCCTATGATGAAATTGCAAATTTGTACTGGAGCATTTCAAGGGCACCAAGGCAATTACCAGGGGCCTCGAAGGAAATCGTCTCCGTTGCCTCCATGAAGAATCAGGCCTGATAAAGTAGGTGACCTTCTAGATTATATTCTTTCGCGCAAAAACTTGCTAAGCACAAAATATTATTGATGAGCATAAACAGTAGGTTTGCATTGTTGTGGCTGGTGTCCTGCCTAATGCAAAGTATTTTTTACTTAACAGCTTTGTGGATTTGGGCCCAGATTAAAGTGGGACCTTCCGCCTATCATGCTGTTTGGCAGTGGAACAATTGAGGGTGCAGTACTGCTATGACTGCCCTTGACTGTTGCGTTGTCAAATTGAAAAAGTGTGGTTGATGGCAGCACATCCGTCTTGTGTGATATGAGCTAACCTTGTCAGGTCGGCCGAAGTCTACAATAAATTAATTTTTCATCAATTATTCCATAATTCAATTAAATTTCTCTCAAAAGGGGAAACCTCCAATCACCATATGAAAAACTTAATAAACATATGGATAATTTCCAGTTTTATATTTCTGTGAATTTGTGAGTTGTTATTCTTGTCTATTGCTATGCCTTTACTCGTACTTGTACAAAGGGAAAACAAATTGAATGTTTTTATCAAGACAATTTTGAGTCTTGAGTAATAGCAATTTGTTACAACATGGGGCTCAGTGATTCAACTTTGAGGAGATTCTATAAATTTAAGGTTCTATTTGGCTTGGGAATTAATTAGAGGAGTGCCTCATGAAAACTAAATGCAAAAAACGATTTGAGAATTTAAAAAAAGCAGATTGTCAGGGTGTTTTTCAGGGGTAAATAGCAAACATTCCAAACGGCTAACCTGCAAAAAAAAAGGTTTGGTTGTCTGGAAACATACGAGGCTGGGAGACTCTTAATATTAATTTTTGTTGAGTTTTTTTTAATATTATTTATTCACGAGCCTCGAAGTGCGATGGCAGATATTTTAGGCTAGCCGAAGCGAAATAAATGTACATATCAATCTCAACAGAGGGCGCACTTCAGACCCACCGTTAATATTTTCAGAGAGCTATTCTCTAGTGTACGTGTACGCGGCATGTAGAGCCGCAGAACATAATATAAAAAATATGCACTGACTGCACCCAAAGGTTAGAAATGACACACACTGGTGCGACTCTTCGGTCTTCATGTAGAATACTTTGTAATAAATATTTTGTATTCAAGTTATATCTTAAGAAGTATAGTCTGAAATGAATTCAACGAATTTAATTGAATTTAAGCCCTTTTTGGATGGAAGTTTGATCTGTCAAACTAGACTTTGGTTTGGTCTGTGTATAGTGCTCCCTCACCGCCGGGAATTATTTATTGCTTTTTTATATCCCGTTGGTCTGAAACTTGTTGCTTGATTTTGTTTTACTTTATGGATTCATCACACCCCCATGATAAAAAACGAATAATATAATTTTGATATTGGAAAGATCCATCTCAAGACTGCACTTTGTTTCTAGGTGTCAAGATAATAATAACCGTATCATAACGCGCCTTTTGCCAAAGGACAACAAGCGCCAGGTACTCTACTGGAAGGTGAGTGGCCAGAAGTTTGAATTTCGAGACGCCCTTGGCACCATGTGATGTTTTTTTTAATAAGGTGCCCAGGCGCAATATGCTGCAAGCCAGGAACACCGGGGCAAAACCTTCGATAAGTGCACTGGGTTCTTTTACATGCGTTTACACAACACATGGCACCAACGGCTTTACGTCCTATCCTCAGGACGGAGCAATGGTTAAGTGTCTTGCTAAAGAACACAAGTGCCACGTCTCGATTCGAACCCACACTTTCTGATAAGAATCACCGGAGTTTGAATTAAACCTCTTGAAAACAAATCAAAATGTGTTTTCAGACAACTAAATTATTTAAGATTTCTTTCAATTTTTGGCAGGTCAGCCGCCGCTTGGAATTGAGCTGCTCAAAATCGGATAAAGTGCTGCCCCTAGATTGAGCACTATCTTTAAAATACCCCCTTTAACTTCTAAAATCCTGGACGTTATTCGTGGAAATGTGTGTCATTGTGTGGAATGTCACATTAATTTTTATTGCATGATTTTGAGAATTATTAAATCCATTATAAATCATATTTCATTTATCATTCTAAAACAAAATGAGACAAACTATTTGGAGCAATTTAAATATCTATTAAAGGTAAGGCATTTTTAGCAAATTATCATCTTATTTAGTTCAACCAGTAATGATAAGCTGAAAGGTTAAGAAGATTGATCAGAAAATCACGGAAAATCACTCCTCTTGCCTTCTTTACAATACAATAATTTTGACTAATAACCCCATCGGCCTGTGAACAATGGAATGGAATGGAATAGTATTGCCCTTGGCGTTGCGTTGTAAAAATGAAAAAGGGCTGTTGACGGAAAAACATCCGTCCACAATTATCATCATAATTTATTCAACAATTCAATTAATTTTCCCTCTTGGAATTAATTTGAAGAGCACCTCAGTACACTGGGAGCAAGCCAGTTTTGGAAAAGCACATTCAGGTGTATTTTTCAGGGGTAAACAGCACTAGGTTGAATTGGCTGAACTGCTAAAAACTGGAAGAAATCTGAAGTTTAGTTGTCTGAAAACATATTTGATTGGTTTTCAAGAGGTTGAGCGACTCTAAATATTGTTAAAGTATTTTTATTACTAATAATTATTCACGAGGGATAGGAGCGGAAATAATAATTTTATATACACGTAAAATAAATTATATCAACAGAGGGCGCACTTCAGACCCATCGTTAATTTTCAGCTCCAGTGTAGCTTGCATGCTGTATGTAGCAACGTCGTGCGTGCACAGTACATGCACACGGGATGGATGTAGTCGATGCCCAGCATCTTGCCTGCACTTTATGCAGCAAGTGAGCCGGCACACATAATTATGGCTCAGTATACTATCAATCAGTCTCCATAAAGAATGTTTTGTAAAATTTGGTAAATAGTGATAGCTTGAGAAGTGTAGTCTAAAATACTGAAATGTGGGAATTGAAGCTCAAAAGTTTTGCTGATTTCTGGTCGTCAACAGCTAGAGTCTCTACACTTTAGTGATGGTCGTCTGGTTCTTTCATCCAGCATATTAATGGGCATTGTTTCTTGGGCCTGAAACGCTGTTGTTCTTTAGATTGAGCAAAATCTTATTCCCATTGTAAAACCCACCATCTATTTATCTTTTTATTGATATAATAAGTGGCAAGTTTTAAATAAGAGGTCCCTACCAGTACCACACCCACTAGTGACAATTCTAACCACAGCGTATATAACGTCATGTGATTGGTCGAAGTAAATTCTCCAAACCACCCGTCTCCTGTACAAAAACTTGGAGTACAATAAAAAGTATTATGAATATTCATAAGAAATAATACCTTGTATGCGCGTACAGACTGCGCACACTTACATCGGCAGTGATGCTATGGTAAATTGTACGGTGCCTTGACTTCCATCCAAAGGTGTGCATTTAATCACTAAGAGGAAAACAAAATAGTCTGACCCCATTGGGCAGACGTGTGTTGAGAGGACACAAGAAGAGATGGTCGTCCGTGAGATCGTTGTCGGTGTATGCTGAATAATTGCCGCAATTTCGACTTATTTGGAGCACATTCTGGACAAAGTTATCGTATTCATGTAAATTAAATTAGTGGCCATTGAGACCGGTTGATATTGTCCAGAATCGATTCATATTCTTAGACTTATTTGTTAGAGTTGGAGCTAGCTGGTAGCGGAGTTTGCATGTTTCAAATCTTCGTTTTGTTTGGCCAACAACTGATGGACTATTGATCAACAACACACAACACAGTAGTGCAGTCAAATAATCTGATGGCGAGGACTAAGCTAGATTTGGATTAAACTCTGGTGAGTGATTTACAATTTCAAGATCATTTGTCTGCAAATATATTTCAGTTTAAAATGGTTCACAATAAATAACATGTTTACAAAATGTCCTATTTTTCTCCAGACAGCAGTGAAAACACACCCTAGACGTAGACCTAGTCTTACTTACAGTTACATTAATTAATAATAGAGCAAGGTAATAGTACTGATAGTTACTCTAACTAACTAATCCAACACAGGCCATGCTTTTATCATTATTTTAAAAAGTGTTAACTTTATCTATCAAAATGTTTATTAATGTTAGACCTTGCTAATATAAACTAAGAATCATGAGAATGGATGAAGCATTTCATGAATTTTTCAATCAGCTCGGCTCAGTAAGAACCAAATTTTGCTGCATGTCAAAAAGTAACACTAACAGTACACTACAGTGAGTGAGCTGGTAATAGCTTTTCCTGCTTATTCACTTGAAAAGGTAGCATTTTAAAATAAAAGGTCAAGTTTCAAAAGTCTTAAATCTGAGTTTCTAAAGCGGCATTATATCCTGTAACAGTGTACTATAAAATAGTTGTAGTCTTAGTGCATGCAATGTCAATGATATTTTTCCAGAAATTTGAAAATGATTTCAAATTAGTTTCAGTTAAACTAAACTTCAATATGTTAAAAACAAACTAAAAAAAGAATAAAAGATTGACAATAAATCTTGCAAAAATCATTTTTGAAACTGATCATGTTTACTTTGAATGTGTTTGATCAACAGGGTGTTTGGATGCAAACCTGGACAAGAACGGATAAATCCTGTAGTACCCCTGCATCACTCTTCAGAAATGAAATAGAATCCATAGCAGCTCCACTTACATACAGGTGTACGTTCAGCAATCAGAGAGCCAGTAAGCCTTCTTTAGGAACATTGGAGTTGAGGAAAGTAAAAGTATGTGACAATTTGTTATGAAGTAACATGCAAGTCAAAAGCGATTCCATTGGAATCCAAAGCTTATGTGGTATCAATGATGAAGGATAATCTAGTTGACCCAAATATGGCATCCATACCATGTGTTGGATGTCACAGAACCAATAACAAGTCAACATTTAAACATTGGAAATCCAGAAGTAAAATGTTTTCAATGCTCATCTTGTTACTGTGTATTTCTTTGTGCCATGGCCAAGCCTTAACGGAACTCAATTACAACATTGAGGAAGGGTTACCAGCAGGATCTATAGTTGGTGACATCAGTAGTGATCAGAGTGCACCAGGACCTTACCTTGTTATTCTGATACCAGATGAAGGTCAACCGTTTGAGATGACAAGTCAAGGAGTCATACAAACTAAAGAACCACTAGATCATGAGGATCTATCTTTTTTTAGCTTCATTGCTGTACCTTTGTCTAGTTCTACCACACAGATTTATATTAAAATCACAGTGACTGATGTGAATGATAATTACCCTGTCTTCCTTAACCTGGAAACACATCTTGATCTGTCTGAAGCCACTCCAATAAGTACCAAACTATCACTAGACTCTGCTACTGATCGTGATGAAGGAGTATTTAGTACCCAAGGATACAGGATCCTATCTGGTAACGAGGATGGAACTTTTATCTTGGAGTTCCGGACAGCACCAAACGGTGAAGTCTTTCTTGATTTAGTTGTTTACCAGAGCCTTGATCGCGAAACCACATCTAATTACACTCTCATCATTGAGGCATATGATGGTGCTACTCCTCCCAAGACAGGAAACATGACGCTAAACATAAACATTTTGGATATTAACGATAACCCACCTGTTTTCAGCCCAACACTTTATAGTGCAACTGTGAATGAAACTTTAGCAGTTGGTACTAAGATATTGCGCGTAACAGCCTTTGATGCTGATGAAGGTTTGAACGGAGCTGTCATCTATGAAGTTCGTCGCCAAAGTGATCCAGGAGAACTTTTCCGTATCGATCCAATCACTGGATGGCTTTATCTCAATAAAGCTTTGGATTATGAAACAGCTTCTTCAAATGTCCTTGTGATCATTGCCAGAGACAATGGTACTCAACCAGAAAGTGCAAATGCCTTTGTAACCATTTCCATCCTCAATGTTAACGAGCAACCACCCATGATCAACATAGTCTTCCTTAGTGGTAATGGTGAACCTAAAATTTCAGAAGCTGCAACTCCGGGAGATTTTGTTGCTCGTGTTTCAGTGAATGATGCTGATGATGGTGAGCTTACTAACGTTAATGTGACCCTTGTTGGTGGGGAGGGACAGTTTGGTGTTATAACAAGCAACAATATCATTTATCTCATCTGTCTTCAACGGCCATTGGATCGAGAACTTGTTCCAAGTTATGATCTGTCCATACACGCTCATGACTTTGGTATACCCCCACTTCATACTCGACAAAACATCACTATATACATTGAAGACATTAACGATAACCCTCCCATATTTGAAGAAGTTGAATATAGTGCCTCAATTATTGAGATTTTTGAGATTGGATCGATGGTGAAGCAAGTGCAAGCAGATGACGCTGACGCTGGTAGCAACGCTGCTGTAACATACCGCATCCTTGACACACCAGGGTCCTATTCAAACTGGTTTCAAATCCATCCGGTTTCTGGCTTAATAACAACCAAGGAGCTCGTAGATCGAGAGATTCAAGAGATAGTAACCTTCATAGTGGAAGCCAGAGATTCTGGAGATCCATCATTAGCAGCCAATGTGTCAGTAACTGTTACACTCCGTGATGTTAATGATAATCAACCACAGTTTCTCATGTCATCGTATAACGCCAGCATAACAGAAGATACTGAGATTGGTTCCTGTTTTTTACAGGTAAGCAATTCTATTTTAACTATAAACTAACTATAAATTTACCCTTTCTAGATAAATTTTGTGGGCTTAACATTACCCGGGCCCAGTTTCATAGAGCAGCTTAAAGCACAACAAGCAGCTAAGCACAACAAAACTATGCTTACCAGAAAAAGATTATCCAGCTTTAGAACTACCGTGTCACATGAACAATTTGTGACTGGTATCCTGCTAATTTCTGCTAAAGTAGAATTGGTCAGCTCTATGAAATTCTTTTTAAATTTTTTTCTGGGGGGGGGGCAGGCAGAACAAAATGATTTCCTTCCTTATTCAACGAGACCTTGCTTACCATTGGGTTATGACCAGTCTAATTGTGTGATTGCTTGTTCAGGAAGTTGTTGGCTTCAACCACTTTACACTGTATTATGTTATCAGTCTATTTAAATTATATCCAGGAAACACCCCAGGTACTGATGTATAAAATTAGGTAGGAAGGAAATCTGCGTTGGGCTGTAAACCAACAAAAGTACAAATGAAGCTCAATTACTCAATTCAATTCAACAAAATGCCTTTGAATTTATGGAGCAAAAATTCTTAATAAGCTGGTTACTTCAATGGTAAATTGTTAACGCTACATTCTAGTGAAAGTTAAAGGGTGTTTTGCCAGCAGCTACAGCTATAACATGGGATACACTCAGTAAGCCTTTTATTCTCTTTACTGGCCAATTCAGTGTTTCCAAACAACAGCCTTTGTCATCATTTCATCCTACTGAGTAATCTGTCACAACACTGTGTCTTGCATAAAACAGGTTAATAAAGCCCCATTATTCAAACTCCATTTAAAACACAATGTGGGGTGGTTGTTCAGCCTTCTGGAACTATGGAGGAACCATGCATTGATCATGCACAGTCATGCAGTAATGTTGAGGCAGCACATCTTCAGGGGGCAATTTCATGAAGAGTTTGGACTTAGTCCTTCCTAGGAGATATTCAAAACTTAGGCTGGACCTAAGTTAGGATGAGTTAACTCAAGATAAGACTAGTCTGAACTCTTTGTGAAATCCACCCCAAGCACTGCTGTGAATATCTTGTGAATGTTCTCCTGTGTGATCAGTTTTTATTAACAAATCTTTAGTTTCGTCAAAGCCTGGTTCCGTCATCTTCAAGAACATCTTCTTTCTTAAATCTGATCTTACTTTGTATTTCTCACTATTTATTATGTTGTCTGTACACATGTTGTTTCAAAGTCATGTCTAGAAGTTAATATTATGTACGCTACCTGAGGCCACATGAATTACGTACTTTTAACACTGGATGAAGGATGAAACTATTTGCTTGTTGTTTAAAGCATTTTTTATAAGAAACTAAAGATCTAAACACAGTTGTAGTTGTCCCAATTCTTTGATCATTGTCTCACAAAATGACTTTGTATTGCAACCTTCCCTTGGAGTTGAATCAATACAGTATCTTGTTTCACTCTGGGTCATGGCCTTTGAAGTAAATTGACCTTAGGAATGTACTTGCGGAATATTCTATTGTGCTGGTTTAGTATCAGCTGAGATTTATGAGTTAAAAAATGTTCTGACTGTTAAAATATTAGACTCTCTAATAGATATCAAGAAAAACCTGTTGCAAAAAAGATTCCATTAAACACACCCTTATCTCATTTATTGAGAACTTTGTTTGTTATCAAATATCAACATTTTCATCATGGGATTTTTTACAAAGTTTTTTTTTTCAAACAAAGATGTCAAGCTTGTATGCACTATAGCCTACTTTTCATTTTGATCTATTTTTTTTGTACTGTATTATTTTCACCTTTTTAGAATCTGAGGTGTGTTTTGAGGGTCGTAACACAAAACTGTTTCGGTCATTGGCCATTGATAAGCTATTATGGCTAATTCAACCGAAAGGGGTTTGGTTCTTACTGCCAAAATGAACCCAGACTCGGTAGGCCTATGATACATCAATGTATGTATACATTATTTCCTTATCTACAATCTCTAGCTTGATGTAAAAACAACTCCAGCATGATTTTCACAGTGGGTTCTTAAAACTTGGATATTATTTGGTGTTAGCTTTCTGGCATTTAAGATCCCTTGCGAACTACTTATTTGGTTTAATCCCTGAATATGATAGAGCCTTACAAGACCCATTGTTAACACAAGCTTACACCAATACCCCAATGGCTTTCCCATGGGAACTGTGTTTGCAGAGTTGTATACCTTTTGAAGCTATTTTATTGTTGTGAATTCCATGACTCTGTTTGCGCTCACAAGCTGTTATGCTATTCAATAGACAGGAATGTATAAAGGTGCACACTACATGCACAGAGAAGACACAATGTTTTAAAAAGATACTCGCAACCTCCCGTGCGATAAACAAATCTTTAATGTTTAAACATTTTGAATTATGATGTGCATAACATGATGGTTTTTCATAACATTAGCAGGTTGTAGTGGTTGTCATGGCTACTTGTTAATCTTCTGTTCTGCTGTTATCATCAGTGGTTTTGTACTTGGCTCTCATTCTTATCTTAGCAATGTCTTTAGGGCTGGTTAGTGTAGCTGGATAAAATGAGTCATTCTTTTGGAGTGTTTATGGTCACTATTCAGAGTGTGTGGTATTTATTTCCTGTCATAAAATGATGTTTATAAATGAGATGAGAGATTTAAACCACCATGCTTCTATACTTGTTATGATGCAGTCTTTAAGGAATGTAATTTTGTTTGGCCCAATTAAAGGGGTCTCTCCGTTTGTTGACCTTTGTATTGGTACACCTTTGTCTTGAATTTGGCCATTTGGATGCCCTGTTTTGAAGTTGGTCTTTTCGTTGGGACACCCCAATTTAAATTAAGCCTTTTCATTTGTCAACTTTATTTTGAATTTCTGTTTCCTAGAGTTGGTCTTTTTGTTGGGACACCCTGATTTGATCATCAATTTTCATTCAGGACAAGCGGGGGTATCCATCGTTTTCCCAGCGACAAGTTAACAAGAAGGAACTTTAAATAAAAAGTAAACTTGCGGGTAAAACCATAAGTGTAAATCTCTTAATGAGTGAGTGTTGGGTCTGAAAAGAGCCGGTTTGGTATTGACGTTTCCAACAGTATACTCTGGTTGTCTTCAGGAGACACGACAAGTTAATGTTTATCCTGAAAATTATATCATACAATGATCTTAGTGGCTTTCAATGTTATAATGTGGTTTGTTCATTGAGCAAGGGTTACATGTTAATCTTATTCACGCTCGCACACTAAAACCAACACCAGGCATTAGGCTACCCAGTACTTACTGTTTGGACTCTGATTATGGTGGTTATCTAACCCCCTGTACAACATTCCTACTGATGATCCCTTTAAACAACAACATTATTTTACTAGTGCAGTCCGTAGAGCAAAAGAGTATAGCAAAGCATGCAGTTGGATTTTGAAGGGTTCTAAAACATTGTCATCCCCAACTTTTCGATGAACTTCTTAAAATAGGGATGTACAAAATGTACAAACGGACATTGATCATTTATCTTCGATTCGTGGCCAGCGTGAATTTTATGTGCAGTTTAAAGAAGATACCTCTTTTGTCTGTTTATATTGAGTTGATTTCATTGAATGAATGGAGTAGAGGATAAGGTTCTCTGGTCAGTGTGTTGGTAGCCCATTCAATGTAGTATATAACACACTGATCCAATCAATGAAAATCATTGATCTCAAATTCTACAATGAGACTCAACAAATGCTTATGAAATTATCCACACCAACTGCCCATTGCATGTACATGGACATGTGCGTGTACATGATGCCGTTCACTTATTGAGTACATGTACATGCAATGAAATGCATGTTTTTTTCACTGTCCAATTGAAGCGACTGAGTGTGCACTGTGTTGGAATACATTTTAAAAAGAAACATAAATAAAAACCAATCCTGACCTCTCCATCCTGTAAAATATTACGTGTGTTTAGCTGTATTGTTGAATGTAGTGGTCGGGTTGGCTCGCCTTCCACCTCTAGGACCCTGGTTCGAATTTTGTAGGGGCACTACGTGGATTAGGTTTTCAGTCCCTACCTGACTGCTTGGATTTTTCCTGGAACAGTGCTTTATGATAATTTCAATGAATGTTATTACTTATTGTAACCACACTTGATTGCACCATCGGAGACAGAGACATAATAAGTCTTATGCTGTAAGTATTTATATCAAGGATAGATTATAAGTGGTTAATCAGTATCAGTGCACATCTTAATATCAATAACTAGTCCCAACTGTTTTGTCTGTCAATCTTTCCTTGGTCTAGAGATGAACTACAATGTAATGACAAAATAGTCTTTATATTAAAGTTACACAGGTTGCACTCATTACTTGGAGTCTCTCGATATTAATTCTTATCATTTTCAAGTTAGGATTATTATTGTAAATGTACCAGGCCATGATGCACCCTGTAGTAGTGCATTGTTCCGTCCAAACTTTCAAATTGTTCTAATTGAGTGGGATTGCCTGATAATGTAGTGTGATCATCATAGAGCAATGTCATCCTTGCTCTATGTTGTCTTGTGATACACTGATTAAGGTAAACTGTGATCAGTCAGGGGAACTTAAAAGTCAACTTCAATCCTCTCAAGTTTCCATTGAGTTTGTAAAACAGGCTCTTATATTTGGCAATTATCAAAGAAACTTGTGATAAAATTGAGAAGAAGCCATCACAGCCCCTGCCTACACCCTAATAATGCAATCACAGACTAGTCAGCTCCATTGCACAGTGAAAGATTAGCAACACCTCAGTCAGTTATCATTGTTCTGCCCTTTGGGACCATTGACACGTACCAGGTTCACTACCAGGGATCAATCCTGGTGTAAAGAACAATAAACTATCGGTTGCTTCAGACGTAATTGGTCCATAAAAAAGGCAATCGTTGCGGAGATTTACAAAGGACTTAATCCGCATAAATACTTTTTATTTTGTTTGATTTTATAATTTGCACAACGTGTTTCAATAGTTTATGTGTACACAAAGTATAAAGCGTGTTCTTTGCTCCCATTAGTAAAATGTTTATACTTTATGCACATAATGTGAAGCTCATAAACTGATACTTATCTTTTATGAATATTTACCACAGAGTACAATCTATAGTTCCATTGTATAATACAGCACTGAATTATGCTTCCATTTCATCCCTGTTTTTCATTTTTTAGCGCCCAATTCTTATAGTCTCAATAAAAAAAACATAACTTAAATGGCAAATAGTATTTATTATACCATAAAATAATAACATGTTTTCAAAAATATTTGAACTTCAAATAGGTTTTTCTCCCAACATGACAGTCTAGCTGCACAGTAAATTTTCTCTTCAAGAAAACAGAGCCAATTTGTCGAACACAAGGTTACACTATTTAATGGCTTGAGTTTTACAGTGGACTGCAGGCCTGAGGCTTGTGATTCTAGCATCCGGCCTGTAAACTCATGACTGGATTTAGTCTGGTGGTCTCGTGTTTGTGTTTAAATGTTGACTTTCAGAAGAATACTTACCCTTTATTCAAATACTTCAATTGTTAAACTGTGTAGAAAAGTATACATTTTGTTCAAGAACAAGAAGATTCTCATTTCAACGTTGTTATATATTGTACACAAAATTCTAGTCCAGTAAATGTTCGAGCTACTTGTACATGTAATGCAGTCTTGTGCCCGTGACCCCCCCCCCCCCCCCGACACTAATTTTGAGACTGACAATAAACACATACATCTTTGAGTACAATATAGTACATATTTTGGAGTAATTATTGCACTAATTATGTTTGTTTATTTGATTATTTGTTGGGGTGTTTTTTGTTGCTTGGTGTTTTTTTAATTTTTAAATAAGACTTTTGGTCTATGTAGGCCCTACAACTTTCCCTGTTTTTTTTAGAGAATGTTAAATTCTCCTTATGATAACTTTTGATAGGCATCTTGTTTCCTCTCTGCCGAAACTGTTAAACTGGTTGTCTCTTTGCATAGTTCAAGGTTTTGGCTATCAGATTGCATCAAGCTAATTGCAATTTAATTTGAACTCCAGCAGTGAAAACCATGAAATATGTCACTCAAGCAACTAATTCATAGACCAGATCCAAAGTATTAACTCAAAACAATTTTTCCTCTCCAAAACAACATTTGTAGAGTGTTTCATGTTTTCCTGTTTTTGTTTGCGGTTATATTAGAACGTTGCAAATGATTTATTGTTGCCATTTACAATGTAACAACTTATTGCATACGTTATGAAACTAGAGTCTATATCAGTCCTTTCGATAGATCTATAACTACACACATGATTAACTTCAATGTCATAAAAATGTAACTTAATGCCTATTAAGAAAATTGTTATGTCAAATTGAAATGAATATTTGAAGTAATTGTTCTGTCTGTTGTATCATTTTATGAAACACAAGCTTTGGTTTAGACTTTCGTTAACAGTATTTCCTCATTTTGAAAGATAAACGACTCTCAAACAAAGTATAAAATGCCATTTACATGTCAAACCATGGTCAAACTTATGGTATCAAAAATGAAACTTGACTACAGAAAGTTGAACACTTGATTGTTTCTGAGGCCTTGTGGTGTCTTACTTATTCAAATACAACTTGCACAGCATGTCTGGGTTTATTCTTAATTTAATGCGACTCTGTGTATCCTCTATACTGATTACCTCCAAAGAGAATTCCTAGGAAGCAAATACCTAGAATAATCCAATCCCTGAGATTATCCGATTAACTGTCTTCCCTTGCACCATGTTGTACCCCATGCCTTTTGTTAAAAGACTACCAAATGCGTTAGATTTATTTTGAGGAATTTGAGCCAACACCCCCATTGTAATGTTTCCTTGGTTGTCTTTATCTGAGGCACACACCCATGATAAAACATGATGGATAGATAATGTACATGGTGTCTTCACTTTAGAGAAAGTCTTTTTTTTCAGGTTATTTTTAAGTATTAATCTCTGTTTGTAGTCAGTGCCCTGGTATGGACTAAGAAATAAACAAAGACAATTCAAGCAAAGAATTTAAGCGCATACATGTAGACAAAAGGATAGAATAAGAAATGACGTTTCTGTCGCAAAGACTCTTCCTCTTGAATGTGGTCAAGATGGAGGGGTATCTGCCCCAATAAATCCAACCTAAAATATTCATACAATGTAATATTATAGTGCGCATCTTGGCCGATTTCTTGCTCTGTACAATATAATGTAAAATGTACAAGCAAACGAGGCTTTGCATATCACAACGGAGACTTCGTTCAACAACAAGTACTCACTCTCAACAAAAGATTCAATCCACCGTGAGTTTATATATGACCTTTCTGGTCAATCAGCCATACGCATTCACTGTGCGCTCTATAGAAATATTATTCCAACTCACAACTACTTGGGTTGTAGTGCTCAGGATCATTTGCATAATTTATGTAAAGGTAGAATATTTAGTTTAAAGTGTATTGTTGGTCATTCAAGGTTGCCGTTCCTATTTGGTCATTCCTGGTTGGTCATTTTCAATTAATCACTGTCAAACCCTAAGTGAATGGGCAGAAGTGGAAATGAATGACAGACTGTGTTGGAATTAATGGATTTTGCAGTGGCCAGCATGCCCAATTAATGATGTCACAGTCTGCCAATGCTAAGCCCCATCCGAAGTAACTTGATTCTGGTGTGGCTAAAGACCCCTTGCATTGGCGGCCATCTTTGATTTTAAACAATGGAAACTTGTGTGTGCTGCGCATGACTCTCGGCCAATGTTTTGGGCTTGAGACCTCGTAAGCAAGGAGTCTTATTTGTAAACATAGGGTATCAATGTCTGCAGTTTTTTTTAATGCTCATCTGTTCACAATCACCATTTGCTGAAAACATGTTACAGGTAAAATTTGCACCCCATTAAGATAATTGCCAGCAAAACTCTTTGTCTCTCCAATATCTGAATAATCAATTTAGTTTTCTTTTTACATCACAAAAGAAATTTGGTATTTGTCTTTATTACTTAATATTTTATCAGAGACTGTTGACCCTTGGTTGGTATGTTCATTTTCCATGATTCAGGATATGTCCACAAATTGACAGAAAGTATTTAACATGGATCAGGAAGTACAGTCAGAAGTCTGTCTGTCAGACACACTGGTTGATACACCTAGGAATATCTAGCAGGGAACATTGAATTGAATCCAGCTGCGTGCTTAAAATGATAGACTACTACTCATGTCATAGATCAGGTATCTGTCTAGTGATGGGAATGATGATGATGATGATGTCACTTGGATCTGAGAATGAGGAATAACAAATTGGGGTCTCCACGGGAATCCTGCTATATAGGGAAATAAGTCATTGATTTTCAACAAAATAAAGCACTGTACTGTATCAAATCTTATCAAAGGGAGGAATTATGAAGGCCTGCCAGTGATTTATAACCCAAAACACCCCCTAACTTTAGGCATCTCCTTCTTATGATAGATAAAACATTCTTGACATTCATCGTACAAAATTTAGCTGAAATCTACAGATTTTCGAAACAGATTTTGCATGGTGGAAATGTCTCTTTTCACCAGTACAGGATCTTCATTTAATCATTCATGGTGTCCAGCCTCATGGTGTCTCTATTATTATTTGCCAGCCCCTCATCATGTTAGGGGCACCAGGTGGCAGCAGACTTACCGGGTGAACCCATTGTTCTTAGAAATGTGCGCATGCTCAGAACTTTGTACACAACAGAACTTTACCTGGTTAGTCTGCTGCCACCTAGTGTTCTAAAGTCTCCTATCCTTGTCACCCTTGTAATCTTGCTTGATGGGTATAAGTAAGGTTTATTTGAATTTTCCCCCTATATTCAAAGAAAGAGCTTGTTAGTTCAACTCTCATTCTAGTGGATTTTATCTTATTTAAAAATTATGGACTAAACATCTTTCAAATCAGACAAAACATGGAAACAAAATGCACTTGATAACTTATAAAAAGTCAAAAATATAATTTGAGCAGAACATGGTCAGAGCTAAGCCTGGAATACAATGATGACATCCTTTTTATTTACACTGGCGTCACTTTGACTTTACCCATAAAATGTTAACCAGTCAAGCGAAGAGTAACAACCTGGTTCTTTTCTCCGATATGGTTTGACCTTTATAATGATCTGTTATTGTCTGTATGCATGAATTCTTCCTTTCTCAATGATCCATTTTGGGGCTGATCAAATTCTTTGAAGCTTAAATATCACACAAAGCCACATACATCAAACAGTGGAAACTTTTGTCTGTACAAGTTTTATTGCAATCTACAACAGAAGTTTTTCCTATAATTTAAGAAATAATAAGGGTAGGGAATTGAGACAAGATTCATCCACACGTAGGCCGTCTACTTGTTTGTAAATGAATGTTAGACTTTTTCAAATAACTTTCTTCTGCCTTCAGTTTCTGACTAAAGGCTGCGACACACCAAACTAGTTCTGAAAACATCCGTACCTATCCTTTAAAAATAAAGCGCAAAACAGGTTTGGTTTGGCTTGACGTACTATAGCTTTGGCTGGACATTGTCTATAATGTGACAGGGCTGTATGCTTCGTTTTTGAAAGGGCAAGGGCACCAAGGCATTTTCTTCTTGGTATAGGGCACCCTATGATGAAATTGCAAATTTGTACTGGAGCATTTCAAGGGCACCAAGGCAATGACACGGAGGCCATCGCCTTCGTTGCCTCTGTGAAGTTTCAGGCCTGATGTGACCCTAGTTAGTTAAATTCTGGTAATGGGTTGGGTCTGTCTGTGAACAGGATAGCGGACCTGGTCTGTGCACCCAAATGTCGCCTGACCACACCACATCTAGCACGCCCCTATAGTGTTTTTTATTATTTTTATTGGTTGTAGTTTTTAGGACCCATACTGTGTGTACCTAAATCCAAAGATTTAAAATAGTTAAAATAATAAAATAAAGTTATTTGATGAAGTTTTAGAAAACTCGAAATGAAAACTCAAAACACTTGATCCAAGAATTATTGTTGTACTATTACATATCTTTTATCCTTTCCATGAAATCATTTGTTACAGTCTGGTTAGTAATAATATGAAGTTGTTACCATTGCTTTTATTTCATTAGTATTTCTTATAAATTGCCAATTTTATTTTACATCAGCCGATTTTTCTTTGCTTTTAGATGTGACTTTTGATGTTATTTTCATACACAGTAAAGGTATTAGACATTCAATTGAAATGCAGAAATATCAAGTTACTGAAAATAGATTGTTTCAGTTTGGTTTGAATGAACCATCTTGAGACATGCTTAGCCATGTTGGCTGTAGGAATACTATCTTGCAGTTTAATCAGTCTGACACGCAATATTATGTGAAATGTTAATCAGCAGTTTGGTTTCAGGGCAAGTCCTTCTGATTCACTTTCTGATAAGTTTTGTAATGATTTCTAAAATACGAAAGCCATTCAGATTTTTGACACACTAAAAACTATCTTTTAGGGTTTGTGTCACGTTCGAGTTCTAACTTTATTTAGTTGATTTAATATGAAATCATCTTTGATTGTCTAATACTGCACATTACATGTAGGTTCACATAATGATTGACAACTTATATCTAGCGTAGTGATTCTAACAGTAGTTGCAGCCTCCAAATTAATCATTTTTGCACTTAGTCAGTCGCAGTACTTTCAATTACTTTTTGTGCACAGAACTGGGTGACCTAGCCACTGTTATTTGGAGTATAAATCATAATGAATTAAAACCAAAACTAATTTATACTTTTGCCAATTTAAATTGTGTTTATGTGTACATCTATGTGGGCATGTTAGTTGTTACATCAAATTTTCAACAAATTTAGGTGAGCTGGTTTTGGCGCCACTGATGATTTTAACACAGTAGTATTACACAACAAAAAAGGCAGTGCTCTGTATTTGAACTCCAACAGGATCCGTTTGGGGTTGAGGGTTATTAACTATTATCCACCTTCACTATTGTTTCAGAAGT
Source organism: Asterias rubens (assembly GCF_902459465.1). Taxonomy (NCBI): domain Eukaryota; kingdom Metazoa; phylum Echinodermata; class Asteroidea; order Forcipulatida; family Asteriidae; genus Asterias; species Asterias rubens. Next base: position 994,981 of record NW_022985693.1, read on the forward strand.
TTATTGTTGCAGTCTAGGCTCATTTTGAAAAACATCTCTCTATTTTGCACGTATACACTCTCCCATAAAGTCATACCAAGTAGCAATGTAATAAATCTATGTTGTATGTTATTTTCGAGTTCCAAAAGCAAATGGTTTCTTTTGTCTGGTTTTATGGATGACTGACTGAGTGATACGCAAATGTAGGACTAAGTCACAGAGAGAAAGAGTTTGACATCTCAGTCATTTCTAAGTGAAATATGTTGGTTATTGAATAGTAGACTAGCGAACCATAAAGAAGTCTGACAACTTGAATATCAGAAATACTGTATGTCTACGCCATGCATGGTAATGTACAGTGCATTTATATGTTTTTGGTCACGCCCCCAATATCAATGCGAAGCAAGCTTCATGCTAAATTCATTTCTGTATGCCAATAGTAATGAATGATCAAATTGATTGATTGTTGCAATGCTAAGTACGAGTAAAATAATATTTGCAAGATGTTGCAAATTCTTTTCTTATCTTGCAGCTTGAAAGCCTTTCACCTTAAATTCTTAATAATTATTTACCCACTTTTTCAGTACAATGACCCAGAAATTCTTACTAAAAATGTCAGTGACATGGTTGTATTATCAAAGAGTTGTGTGTGGTGTTTTCCCTAAGGGTCTGCGCTGACAGATGACCCTACACAAAGGCCAGTTTCTTAATAGCTGGCAAGAAATCTGATTCTACAGTGCCAAAGTCTAGCTGCCTCAGTGCCATATGTCTGAAAAGCTATGCAATCTAAGACCATACATCAAGCAACCAAACTTTAGATTTAAAGGCAACCTATACCTTTGGTTCTTTGAACTCTTTTTAATAAGTACCACATAAATGTAAATGTGCACTATAAAACTAACATCTAAAAATTTAGTTTAAAAAGGTGGATTTGCTATATCACCGAAAATCCGGAGCAAATATTTCCAAGCAGGAAAAATAATCCCCAGTAGGAATACATAATCTGAGAAGAGTTACCAAAAAACTGGAGGGAATATTCCCAAGCAGGAAAAATAATCCCTAGGAATGCACAATCTAATCTTTTCACAAAACCACATTCTTTTGAAGTGAAATGTTTCTCAAAATGCTATTATATACTATCAAACGCTGCTATCAGCTTTTACCCAATGGTTTTTTGCGTTTGATTTTAAGAGTGATTAACAAATGTATACCTTCCCTTCAAGCATAGGCAAGCATCCCATCAATGTTTTACTGTTCCTTTTGTCACAAGTAATAAATGTAATTAAGACCAATATGAAAGTGGAACTCTTTTGGAACTTGGAGATTGTCAATCTTCCTCAACTTGCTGTCCAACTGCTGTCAATTTCTTGTAAGTGAAGACTCTGACGAGTAAACCACACTGCAATATTAATTTACATTTGATTTACAAAGCTACATAGTTTAGATTAGGTCTTCTCGCCGGCGGGCTTTAAATTCTGAGTCCGTTGTACTGCATGTTGATTGGATAAACACAAGTTCTTAAATTGGCATTTAAAGCTTATAAGTTTGTGGCTGTGCAAAAAAGGAACCAAGTGGAAAGTGAGGTCCTTTATCGCACAGCCATGACCCTGCAAGGTTTTGTAACGGCCACTTAAGATCAAGTCACGATTCCATTTATTTTTCAGTTTCTGTTATGGCATAAGGCTCAATGTCAAATTTGTGTACCTTTTGATTGGGGTATCATATGGGTAAACTAGCGCACTCATAAGCTGGGGTGCCAACCTGCGTGTGGCTGCCTGTAGTTAGCACCAAAGGCGTGTTCTCAGTTTCATGATGTCTTTATCAACCACTTAAAGCCAGTCTGAAATGGTCATATGACCACCTTCTAAACTAACTGGGGTTTGGTTTTACCACTGGTTTGTAGAACTTGACTTACTTGAAGATTCAGACTTATAGGACAACCCTTCTTCTTGCACCAAGTCACCTGTTGTTATTTCCGTCACACCTGTTTCATTGGGATTTAATATGCATTTCAACCCTGCATCACGTTGGCTATGCTTTTCATTTTCTACTCAATTTGTGTATTTTCTTAATTGGGCGAGTGTTTTGAGAGAGATTTAAGAAGTGTTTTTTTGGAGAGTAGTCTGAGGTCCCTTTTTAACAGGAATTGAGAGGATTACAACTGGTATGTTGACATGAGGAATCAGACTCCTAGCCATTACTCTAGGCATCCATATAGGACAATTAGGCTACCCATTTGGGTCTCTGTAACGCCCAAGTGTAAATTGCACTTCACTAATAGGTATACATTATGTACAAACATAATGTACACCTTGTGAATAAGGTGTGAAATAAGTATTGCTCATTAATACTGTGCACCTTTACGTAAAAACCATTAGATTTGCAAATCATACCAAGGTGTTAGAGAAGAGTTTGATTTGTTTGGATAAGACATTGAGCCAGGTGATGCCATTAACACTTCAGACTAGCCATATTCACATGGCAGCAACTTAACAAGGGTCCCTTGCTTAATTTTATCATGGTTGTAAAATGAAGCAACATTTTAGTTTGACAAGGTGTTACAAAGGATCTTGGACAGTACCGACAATGTTGACGTTTCGCTTGATGTACATTTTGTAAAATTGTTACAACTACATGTATGCTACAATTTAGCAAAGACAATAGTGTAATTCCCTTTAATAATAAACTCTCTACTTCACCAGGTAAAGTACAGACACGCACATCAAATAAAGAACAACCACAGAACACTCCACCTGACATAATTCAATTTAGTATTTGTTGCACCTGTCATTTCAGACCAATGCAGATCCAATAAATTCATTATTTTGATTTAACTTCACAAGAAATAGTTAATTTCCCTTAAGATTTGACCACATTGTTTTAAATAGTTGGATATAATACAAGAAACCATAAAGATCGATGGGACCAGGGTCAGGGGCAGTTGCAAGTAGACATTCCTTAAATTGCCAATTTAGTAATTTACTTGTGACAACGAAGGTAGTGGCCCCCTGCCCCCCCCCACCCCCCCTCCCTCAAAATAAGAAGAAATAGACAAAGCAACATTGATAAATAAATATAATAGAATCTCCAAAGTTTGCTTCTTACACTTGTTTCATCTGGACCTTTACAAAACCTTCCAAGTTAATTTAATACCCAAACGATTATTAACACATGACTGTTTACTCCTTGGACATTATGCAGTAATCAGGGTTTTGAAGTCTGTATTATTTTTAATGTTAGAGTTGCAGTTGTGTGGTTTTAGAACCACAGCTGATATTAGCGTGGTAAGACCAATGAGAGATCGGCTTGATCTTTTAACCAGGCTTCTGGGGAATAATTATGTAAAAGGTTAAATTATTATCCTAACTACATTCTCATTGAAAACCAATATTGGCTCTTAAAAAGAATGAAATGTTAAGTGCACATTATATTAAGGTAGGCTCCACTCTAATGGGTCCTTGTAGACATTTTGGTTGCAAAAATTGAAAGGGAACTGAAACTATGCATCCTGTACTGAATAAATAACCATGCAGTAAGGACTCCTAAGTTGATGTTTTTTTTTCTCAGCCCAGTAACTATCAATCATTCTCATGGTTTTGTTTTCAAATTAAACAAACTTATTAACGCATTCACGACTTGGTATTGTATTTCATTAATTGTCTTAAAGGCAGTGGACACTATTGGTAATTGTCAAAGACTCGCCTTCACAGTTGGTGTATCTCAACATAAGCATAAAATAACAAACCTGTGAAAATTTGAGCTCAATCGGTCATCGAACTTGCGAGATAATAATGAAAGAAAAAACACCCTTGTCACATGAAGTTGTGTGCGTTTAGATGGTTGATTTCGAGACCTCAAGTTCTAAATCTGAGGTCTCGAAATCAAATTCGTGGAATATTACGTCTTTCTCTAAAACTATGGCACTTCAGAGGGAGCCGTTTCTCACAATGTTTTATACCATCAACCTCTCCCCATTACTTGTCACCAAGTAAGGTTTTATGCCAATAATTATTTTGAGTAATTACCAATAGTGTCCACTGCCTTTAATCAACAGGGTATTAGTCCTCAGTTGGAAATTGAAATCACACACCATTTAAATAGTATAAAAAAAAACATTTCAATGCAATTTCGATCATTCCTTGCTGATACAATTTTAGGAGGCTGTTCTTGCTTGTATCCTAGATTAAATTCAACCCAATTTGTAAAACCACAAATAAAATTCTTTATCTCTGATGTAATTGTGTCTATTAAAATGAAAGAAAAAAATATACTATAGTTTTGAGGGAAGCAATTTTTAGTTGAAATAAAATGCAGGAACGCAGTGCACTGATTAGAAACATTGACCTTCCAATGGTCAACATTACAATGGTCAAGATAATGGCACAGTTTACTGTAGTAGTTTGGTTACTATTTAGTTATCACACCCTCTCACTGATCCCAGACAACTGTCAAGTATTTCTCTGTACTTTTGTATCTTTGTAGATTTATTGCTACCAAATGTTGCGTTAATTATTCACTTTGTTGTATTCAGACTCAGAAACTGACATATGATTAATCAAAGCAGAGCGATCTCTAACATCTATATGATGAAGTGATACCGTATCTCTATATCTCTAGTAAGTACAGTGTCAAGTTGGGTAGTTGTCAGCTTTATGTACCGGTACTAAAAGGCAATGTTTGTTATGAGGCAATTTTATTTAGGGGTCGTTGAGTTATCAATGTACAGCACTAAGGACCTTGTTGTAAGAAATATATATTTTTAACAGAAAAAGGATGTTTTTATTTCATGCATGTTGTTTAAAATGATGAAATTTGTATGTTTATAGCAAACAAAAGAAAACTAGACGTGTTTGTTGCATACAATTGAAGATTGGTCTTGAATAACAGTCAATGTCCTTCCCAATGCACTTATTCATTATGAAAACTGACCTCATGTAAGCATACCAGTTCCCTCATTCCTTTATGATTACCTTAAACCATAGAGCAAGCATGCACAGACTATCCATACCCCATGCCTAAACCATTGTTAGCAAAATATCCCAAGGTATTTTAATCAACAGTGTTTTCATTTCTTTGTTACTTGGCGGCTTCCCTGAAGATATTAATAATAATAATGAAAACAAAAATGATTGCGTGTATTGGCCAGGTGTTTTATTTAACCATAAGACTAAGAGGAAGCACGGATCATGTTTATGGGTGGCTATTTTAAGGGTTGGATTTGTGCCCGAGACCCGAATAAGTAGATTTTCTTATAAACGTAGGACCTTTGTAAGAACATGATTAAAACCTCCATGATGGAGCTAACTATTTTGCTACTCCGTTCTATTTGTTACGTATCACTCTAACTAATTTTCTCAGTAGTTGAGTCAGTTAAGTATTTTTTATTAAGCTTTTTTGAGACACCATGTTGAAATGAATATCAAATGACTAGTAGTACCCGCACATGATGTAAACTGTAGTTGCTGTTATTTGACAAATTCGGTAATTGCTTTCTCTGCTTTATCCAACATCCTCCAACCCTAGTTTCACTAGTTCCCTTTGATAAAATAGTCTTAAAGGATCTCAATTTGCTGACTTAAATGACCCATTTGAACTGCAACTATTGTGGTTGTGTCAACACATTACTCATGTCAGGGTCACAAGTTGTTTCTTGGATAGTCCATGGAGGTGCAATAGTCAATGGTAGTAGCGCTGGTACATTCCATGGATAGTAGGGAGAATTTAAAGTCTGATGATCTAAAACGCATTGTGTGATGGTGGAGCTCGCTGAATTCCTTCAGAAAGGGTGTCGGGTCAATTGAAGGGCAGCTTTGACTACCTCTGTGCATGGAGCAATGTGTATCTGTCATGAGTCTTTCATATTAAGCTCTGTAAAGTACAGGGTTCAGAATTTTAAAAATCCATCAAAATGAAAGCGAAATGCAATAGTGACATTTTATTTGAGCTTGAGTATTGCTTTCTGGATATTGTGGCTGCCTGGGTTTTTATTATTGTACTGACAATGATATGGACAGACAATTAACTTAGTCTAGAGTAGACACTATTGAAAGTGAATGATATTGATAACTTTGGAAATGACATTTTGTATGATCTGGTTGAATGGTTTGATGATAGACTAGAAGGAGGTGTCATTATTGATTCACTTTAGACTGGTTTCCTAACACCAGTGACAGTTACTGGCGATCAATACATCAACAATACAACTTGTTTATTGTCAAGTGGGCATCTTACATAACAGGTTTGCCATATTGAAAAGCAGACTACACACTGCAGTGTTTGCTTGCACTAGTAGTACTGAGCATTACCGAGGTACTGAGGAGTTGTATGGGAGGTAGTCTACTGGTGGATTGCTGATCGTAATGCTGGCCACATGAAGGTCTTATACCCAAACAATACAAGGACCCAACCCAATAATGAGAAATTTACCCAATCTCTGAAGGCCATATTCTGAATCTAACAAGTAACACTTGTTTGGAGAATTCAAAGACTTTAGAGGAAAAGTACTACATGTAATATTACAGAAGTTGAAATTATAGTTCAATGGACTGACATTTTCAAAACTAACAGAGTCTTTCTCAAAGGCTAACAAATTTGACATATTTAAACAAACATTCTTTTTGTAGGCCTATATACACTTTCTTGTCACATTGTTGGTAACTGATAACTGAGTAACTGACGAGTATGCCAAATACTTGGTGAAAACTCATTAGTGCAATATTTGGAGTTTAAACACTGTGTTACAACAGGGTTTGATATGGCCTATTTAAATAATGGTTTAGATCATACTCTTGTTGCTATGGATCAACCATCAATCAAGGATTCCAGTCGCTTGAATTTGATGATAGAAGTTGTTTTTTGAAATCATAATATTTTATTTGAGAGAAACTTGTACAATTCGTGTTGCTAAGGATGCAGCATTACTTGGCACCAAATTAAAAGTATTTTCATTTGAATTGATTTCAGGTTGAAGCAGAAGATCCAGATTCTAACAGCTTTGGTCCGATATCCTACTCCATTGGTATTGGGTTCGGCTATCAACCTCCTCCAGAGTTCTTCATTCATAATGACAATGGATTCATCTGTACCGCTGCACTGCTAGACAGAGATGCTGGAATTACATCGTATGAGTTTCTAGTCCAAGCAACTGATGGAGGAAGTCTGAGTAGTGTAGCTTCAGTTAAGATCACTCTGCAGGATGTCAATGATAATAATCCCAGGTTTTATCCCTCAACCTATGCAGGTAACAATCCATTATTACAACACTCAAGCTGACATTTTATGACATTAGGCCCATGTCACATGAGGCAACTTTTAGGCAATCAGTTCCAGGCAATCTCTATCTAAGAAGAAAAGGCATTCACATTTGGATGCTCACATTATTTTCTTAGGGTTCGTAAGACATTGTTTGATAAAGTTACTCATGTGCAACCTACCAAAACGGTCGTGTATCATGCACTGCAGTTGGTTGCCTCCAAGTTGCCTCGTGTGTAAAGGTCCTAAAAAAACAGTTACAAACAAGACTGAGTTTGTGTTGAAACAAACACAAGGTGTTGGTGTAGACTAGTCTAAATTAGCAGAGCTGGTGAGAAGTAAACAGAAAATGGTATTTGTATGAAACATGAAGACTTGAGCTGTTATCTGTGGTTGGTTGTAAAGATTTGTATAAGTCACAACTTTTATGGGATGTTGACATTGTCGATGATGTCATAACATTGAGGTTTTAAAATAACATGAATTATTTTTCAAAACTTGTATATAGAGACTTAAATGATGAATACAAGTTCTCTTTACAAAAAACCCTCTAATTCATTGTATAAATCTTACACATGTTACCCCTTGTGACCTTTTCTTTTGGTCTAAAGTGGACATTGAACATGAATATTTGAAAATCATTTCTGATTAACTAAACGTACACCTTAGAAACAGACGCTCAAACCAACTAAGTATCTGCTGTAGTTGATATAGATTGTATCGTAATTGACATTTTCTATTTTTCTTTTTATGTCTTGTAGTTGATGTTGAAGAGAGCAGTATGGACGGTACAGTGATTACTACAGTATCAGCTACTGATCTTGATTCTGGACTGTATGGTTCAATCAGTTACTCCATTGTGGCCGGGAATGATATGGACCTCTTTACCATTGATCCAATCCAAGGTATGTAAAACATTAGCGTGATCACATTGTTTGTCATACTAATAAAGGCACTGGACACATTGTCGAAGACTAGTATCCTCATTTAGTGAATCTCAACATGCATAATATTTAACAATTCTGTGAAAATTTGTGCTGAATTGGTCATCGACCACCCTTGTTGCTTAAATTTGTGTGTTTTCAGATGTCTTTGAAAGGCTTCAGGCCTGAAGTCTTTCTCCGATTCAAACACCTTGTGTGTCATTTTAGCCCTTTTGATTCAGTGTTTCACCAGTTGCATTGACTCTGACTGGTACTCATCACCATTTCATTTGTACTAGGTATTGTGACTCTGACTGGTACCCTGAATCGTCAGCAAGCCTCTGTTCATTACCTTCAAGTCTCGGCTATGGATGGTGGCGGGCAGGCTGCTCAGGAGAATGCAGATATTAGTATTAGTGTAGTAGGACCGGATGACTCACCACCTGTCTTCTATCAGCAACAGTACACTTTCACTGTGGATGAAAACACTCCAAGATTTCACTTCATTGGCACAACTACTGCAGCTAATGCTGATCCAAGTAGGTTACCTTTTATTTGTGTACTTACATTTATGAGATATCACTAACTCACTTGGCCACTTTCAGGTGAGCCACTTCAAGGTGAGGGCTAAACTTACCTGTTTTAGGTTGTCCTCCAAGATCAACTGCCACGATGGGCAAGTTGCCGCCTACTCCTGGTGCTATAACAGGGTAACCCCCTTCACACTCTGTAAGGTTGTAAGAATGGCTTTCAACCACTAAGAGCCTGGTTGGAAGAACTTAAGAAAGCAATTATGGTTAAGTACCTTGCTCAAGTGCACAAGTGCCATTACCAGGATTTGAACCCACACTCTGCTGCTGACAACACCAAAGCTTTGGCCCAGTGAACTAGACCGCTCGACCACAGCACACCACACTCTACTCACTTGACTCAATTACTGGTTTTCTTGAAATAAAAACGTGTCATTAAATACATTTTTTAACTGATACATTGATTGTTTTTGGTTGTTATTTTCTTCTTTAGGTAATCTGGCAGTGATATCTTACACCATCTACTCTGGTGACCCTCAGGGCTATTTCACCTTGCATCCTGCTAATGCTGAGTTAACAGTCAATTCACCTCCAGACTACGAACTCTATCCATTCCTGCTGCTCACCATCCAAGCTGCAAGTGGCTCACCACCCCTGTATGGACTCACTCAAGTTAATATCAGCATTGTAGATATTAACGATAACTCACCACAGTTTGTTAGCAATAAGGAGGTAGTGGTTGTCCCAGAGAGTACATCCATTGGAAGTGATATCTTCATTGCTACAGCAACTGATCGTGATAGTGGAGACTTTGGATTGCTACGATATAAACTAGTCCTGAATCCGGGGAATACGTTCTCCATCCATCGAGTGACTGGACAGGTTATACTGGAAGAGGAAATCAGTTACAATGTACAAAGTTCGTATGAGGTCATCATACAGGCTTATGATCGAGGTAGTCCATCAAGGAAGGCTAATCTAACATTGTCAGTCGTAGTTCAAGATGTGAATGACAACGGACCACAGTTTAATCCTGCTACCTACCAGATGTCAGTGTCTGAATCAACGTCAATTAGTACACAGTTCTTACAAGTCATGGCAACGGATCAAGACCAAGGTGTTAATGCACAAATCACGTACTCCCTCAAGCCAAGTATTGATGCAGCTTACTTTGCCATCTTCCCTGATGATGGCTGGGTCTACACAAGACAACGTTTAGACTTTGAGTTAAAGCAAGAGTTCATCATCGAGGTCATTGCTTCCGATAATGGTAGTCCACCCCAGAATAGCTCAGCCATTGTCCGTATAACCATAACAGATGAGAATGATAATGCTCCACAATTTCAACAAGAAACCTACTACTTCATGATTGATGAAAACTTAGATGCAAACGCGATGGTTGAGACGGTTGTTGCAGTGGATAGAGATTCTGGGAGGAACTCACAACTGACGTATACTTTAAGCAGAAGTGATGCATTCATCATCAATTCAAACACAGGTGAGGTTTATTTGAAGAAACAATGAAATCAAATGACGTCTTCTGTTTATTAGAGGAAAACAAAGAAAAACAAGTTTGTTTTGGGTGGTTTATTAAAACCATTTTCTCGTTACTCAGATGACCAATTACATTTAAACCTTCACAGGTTGTTATTTCATGTATAGGTCACACTAAGAGTGGATATTGGACCTAAACAAATACCAATCTTGTACACTTCAATGTCTTCATATTGTCTAGTTGTGGGCAACATTTACCTGAGATTCAGGACCTATTTTATCCTTACACATTTGCTAAATGAAGTTTAATTTGATTTTGTTTTAGGCACCATTACCACAACTAAGATGTTAGATAGAGAAACTGAAGCCAGCTATAAATTGACAGTATCTGTTGCTGATCATGGAGAACCAAGTAATACTGCTACTGCTGTTGTTTATGTCAAGGTCAATGACTTGAATGACAATCCACCAATATTCTCACAAAGTCTTCAGTACCACGTATCAGTTATGGAAGAACAAAACCCTGGAGATTTTGTTGCACAATTGATTGCAACTGACTTGGACAATGGGGAGAACGCTAGAATCACATACTCCTTTCTCAGAGGTAAGTTCTTATATTTTCTGTAATAATGAACTTTATCTTTAAGCAAATTCAAATCTCCACTTCCAATTGGACGATCCATAGCAAAAGTAGTGTAATATATTTCTGTTTGCTTTTCTTAAACAAGCACCTTTCAATGCACTGTTTTGGGATAACGTTTTTGGAAGAACAAATAAACAACATCCTCAAAAAGGTTTTGAAAGGTTTTTTTTTTGGTAAATTTATTTTGATGTTAAAAATTAACTACGATTTGAAAAATGCTCCATTCGTTTGTGTTTTTCTAATACCCTGAAACTTAAACGAGTTATTTTTAATGACTTAATTTTGTTTTTATTATCAGGTGGTGAAAAGTTTAATATCGATCCCTCTACTGGTTTGATCACGACTGACAGTTCTCTGGATCGTGAGCGAAGTCAAGTTCATATCATCACAGTCCTTGCTCAAGATCATGGCAGTCCATCTCTGCAATCCCAGACTCAAATTGTTGCTCGGATTCAAGATATTAACGATCACATTCCAGTTGCTGAGAGAGATGTATATTCATTCACCATAGCAGAGAATATATTCCCAGGTTCTATGGTTGGTCAAATCAATGCTCATGACCAAGATGCTGGTGACAATGCAAAGATCTTCTACAGTATCGTTGATGGCAATTATAATAACATGTTCGGTATCAATAGAACAACAGGTGTCATTATAAACACAAAGCAGGTGGATTTTGAATCACTTTCTTATTATGAATTGATAGTTCTTCTTGAGGATAATGGTCCTGTGCAACCTCAAATGAGTCGAGTCATTGTTCATATCAATATCTTAGATGTAAATGATAACACACCAGTGTTTGCTACTGATCCGATTTACTTAGGTCTGAGTGAGAATGTACCTATAGATCATGTAGTCTGGACATTCTCAGCATTAGATGCTGATACTGGAACCAATAGTGATATCCGATATAGTATCCTTACACCTCAGTCTACCTTCAGCATAGATGCAGTGTCTGGCGTTGTGACTACCATTGCAGACATTGATCGGGAGCTAGTTACACAATATTTATTTGTTGTGCAAGCTGAAGACCAAGCTGAAGATGAAATGGATCGCAAGTCAACCTCTGTTACTGTCAGTATACTGGTTGAAGATCGGAATGACAATACTCCTATCTTTGTATCTCGTGACTTTACACATATCAATGAGGATGAACCAGTGGAATATCCTATCCTTCATGTACATGCTAATGATGCTGACTTGGGGGAGAACGCTCGCTTGATCTATGAGATACGATCTGGAAATGAGGAAGGAAAGTTTGTCATGGATTCTATTACTGGTAAGTCATGTATCATGTTATGTTTATCTTTTGATCAGTAGAGAGATGTGTAATTGTTGAATTCATCCAAAATTGAACTGGCTGAGTATGTAGCAAGTGCTACTGTGTAACGAGCTTCTGTTCAACTGTAACGATAAAGTTGGTGTTCTCCAATATGTTAAAAAAGGTTGGCGCACCACCACGCTTTCTGCGGCACGCTGCCAAGATCTGCCATTACTAGATCCACAGAGCATGTACACGCTGCCAAGATCTGCCATTACTAGATCCACAGAGCATGTACACGCTGCCAAGATCTGCCATTACTAGATCCACAGAGCATGTACACGCTGCCAAGATCTGCCATTACTAGATCCACAGAGCATGTACACGCTGCCAAGATCTGCCATTACTAGATCCACAGAGCATGTACACGCTGCCAAGATCTGCCATTACTAGATCCACAGAGCATGTACACGCTGCCAAGATCTGCCATTACTAGATCCACAGAGCATGTACAATCCATTTTTTCAGGGCCCCTTAAGGGTCCTGGATCTCAAGCTGAAAAGCTTTGTGCTTGCATTGGCCCCCTTAGCCCCAACCTTTAATTAAATGACTACCTTTGTGCTATGACTGTTTATTTGTTTGTTTGACTCTCCCTAGGCCTGCTGTCCATAGCTCATTCTCTTGACCATGAACATGAGCGTCTATATCATCTTAACATTACGGCCACTGACCATGGACTTCCACCACTGACCAGCATTCAAATTCTGGAAATCCGTGTTGAAGACGTGAATGATCTGCCTCCACACTTTGATCCCTCATCGTATGTCATGAATGTATTTGAGAACCTGGATAGAGCTACATTTGTTGGTACAGTGGTTGCTGAGGACGGGGATACAGGTAAGTGTTGCACCCTACTGCTATAGACCAATCCATTAAGCTCCGCCCCATTGCGTAATGACCAATCACAACGCAACGAAGGTCCGACAAATAAGGTCCGACATGCGTGTGCATACAAGTATGCTTGCTATGTGAACCAGAAACAACAAGGGCAACTCCTACATTTCCATGATTAGTGTTCTGGGATATTTCATGCACTCTACCAATCCCAGTTTGCAGGACTTTTGGCAGAATGTCCCATCCGAAGGACAAAGCAATTATGGTGTCGTATCTCACTTAAGAACCAAAGTGCCAAACCGGGACTCAAACCCACACACTATTTGCTGATCCGAAACACCAGAGCTTGAGAGAAACTTAAAACTAAATTTTGCCTCAAAGCAGATTGTCCATGAATGAGTAGAAATGAAGTAATCCAGTAATGTGAATGTTGATTATTTATACATAATTCTACCATTGTTTTCTTGCAGGTACCAATGGAGAGATAACATTTGAGATTCCATATGGTATAGCAGATAACATGTTCACTGTGGATTCAACAACTGGAGTAATAGTTACTAATGACAGACTGGATAGAGAAGCAAAGGATTCCTATAGTATAACAGGTAATGTACCATCCCTGCAAATCCTAGATAGTGTATATATTTTCTGCTTAAGGAGCTCTATGGTATTTGGCCTCCGTTAGGTTGGAAGAGATCGCCAGCTATGTTAAAACATTTAGTAGAGAGATGGTAAAAAGAGTTCAAACAAACGTGTACATACTGGTACTCGATGTGAAATCTACGCATGTGTGGATACCCAAATCTAGTGAGGGTCTTATGCGACGCTAATTGGATATGCGCACCAACACGTGACGTGGTTGACATGACCCTGCAGGTGTCATATGGCCATTTCATATGTCGCCACTCTTTTATTTGTGTAATTATTCATAAATGTTAATGTTCTGGTTATTGTTGTTTTTGTTGACAGTGTATGCAAGAGATGGAGCTTTTCCAGCCCGCTATGATGTAGCTTCAGTTGTGGTCTATGTACAGGATGCTAACGATCATAACCCTACCTTCCTATTGGCGTATTATGTGCTAAGTGTACCTGAAAATGAAGCGTCAAGTTTAGTCCATGTTGTGGTTGCTGAGGATAAAGATATTGGCGACAATAGCCAATTGAGTTACTTCATTGTAGGTAAGTCAGTCAGATTAAACACTGGTTTAGTTTCATTCCTTTTCTCACAGGAAAGTTCAATGGTGGTATTTATTTTGTCTTGTTTTAAATCTGCCATTTGTTTTTATATACAAACTGTTGTTTTAGTGCATGAGACTTTGACAAATGTATGACAAAAAAAGGTTGCTTTGTTTGAGATCCAATTCAACGTAACATTTTCTGCAAAAGAAAACGTTGCTCAGAGAGCTGTGTAACTAAACTACTCCATCGAGAAGAGTAAAGGCAGCCTTTGTTCTAGCCGTCCAATGGTACACGATAATAAAAAAAAGTCTGGGTTTCTGATATGTATTCTGGCAAAAATTTGCATGTTATTGCATCATTCAGTGTTAACTGGTTTGGTTGAAGCATGGGATTTTGTAGCCTTAATTTGAAAGAATTGTATATGATAGCCCAACATTTTTTGCCCAGAATATTTGAAACACCTGTGTGGTTTGTACAGTTCTAGATGTTTACAGTAGAGCTTAAACATTATAAATTTTTGTCATTTTGTTTTAGGTGGTAACATAGATGACTTGTTTCAACTTGATGCTGTGACTGGCCAATTATCTACAAGTGGTCCGCTTGACCGTGAATTTACAGCCCAGTATAATCTAACCATCCGAGCTACTGACCATGGTGATACGTCTAGGTCAGGAGAGTCAATTGTAACTGTCAATGTCCTAGATGACAATGACAATAATCCCATCTTCTCAGCGACGTCTTATCATCATCAGTTATCAGAGAGTACTGTGATTGGTCAATCTTTGTTGACAGTTGAGGCAGTGGATGCTGATGAAGGGACTAATGCTGTCGTACAATACTCATTAGATAACTCTACCCTTGGTCTCTTTGGAATCGATGTCAATACGGGAGAAATCACAACCACAGGGTAGGTTTGTGTCTGTAGATTGTGATTTTGAAGAAACTGTTAACAAAGTCCAGGAGTTTGACATTGTTAATCCATTTTATAAATATGAAAGGGAAAAAATGTCCTTTGTATTTCCTTTGATTAATATTTTTACTCCTACAAAAAAAATGTAAATCCTTAAAAGGTACAATCCACAAAATGTAACCATGGCTGAGAAAATAAAAGCACATACGAGTGAGTGGCAGGGAGAAATAGCTCAAGGCTGCCTATAAAAAAACTCAACAAATACTACACCCCTCAAAATGCCCCAAGAAATATCAATAAAAATATATGTAATGAAACAACTCAAAAACTGTGTGTAAACTAGGTAATGACCAAGGAAAATAACTTTTAAATGGGTATGGATAAATATAATTTTTCAAGCAAAGCTGTCCAATAATGAAAACAGTAACTAAGTTAAAGATAGGTTGGATATTTGAATATCTGGCATGCCTAATATGTTAACAACTTTTTGAATTTCTTTATTTATTCAGGCTGTTTGATTTTGAGAAACAAGAACACTACATCTTCCAAGTGTGTGCAACCGATGGTGGAAGTTACGGGCCTCGATCAGAGAAGGTTCAAGTAACTGTGGATGTTATTGATGTGAATGATAATGCACCAGTGTTTACTATGGTGCCATTTAGAGCCAATCTATCTCTGGGTGCACCATCAGGGACATATGTGACTAGGATCATTGCTGAAGATAAAGACTCGGATGTTAACGGTCAAGTTAATTACCAGTAAGTACAAACTCATTTAAACCACACATCGGTGTGTGTTAAACATTGTTTGTTTACTATTTTAAGAGCTTGTGCGACTAGTGTCGGAGTCACGACTATTGATTGCGTAATTGAGTCACAACTACCACTTTTCAACTAGTGTTTAATCAAGCTGATAAGACTACTGCAAAAATAGTCACGACTTCCTGCTTTGAAACAAATTGTTTAACCCACGACTATTCACAACAACATAACTACTACAAACACAATCAGACATCAGTGACACGATCTTTCAATACTTTCAGTGTGAATTTTACTATATTGCGCCTTGGGCAAACAATATGCTGTGCAGTTCATCTTGGAAATTAAATATTAGTCGTGACTAGTGCCGAAGTCGCGAGTTAGGAGGTGTTACTCGTTCAAACTTAGGGCTAGCCTTTAACTCTTTGTAACCCCAGGCGTAGTACTTTCCAGAATGGGGGAAAGTACTGTTTCAGGAAAATTGTCTTTTCCTTCACCTGAGCCATGTAGAGGTTTATACTCAACGCAGTGTTTGATTGTTTATTTTGAAAGTGGTTTTCGTTACTAATTGTTAATGAATTTTTTGTTTAGGTTTGTACAGCCCTCTGCGCAGTTCAACTTGGAAGCCTCGTCTGGTGTGATTCTAACGACTGTTGATATGAATACTTCAGCTTTATATCGATTAGAGGTGGAAGCCTATGACCTTGGGTCACCATCATTAACATCAAGAGGTGAGTCTGTTCAAGTTGATCTTTAACCAATAAGGCAATTTGGAAACAGATTTCAAATGAATTATATTGTTTCGGTAAAGCAATTCAGCTGTTAAACTTCTCAACACTGTAGAAGCTGCATTTGGAGTTGACTTGATATACATTTTACCGTTGGTTAAATTTTACTGATGTTTAAATGCACTTCTTGTTGTGTGGAGGGTTATATCAATTAGTTTATATGTATGTCAAGATATCCCAGCTAACCACTGATTTCAAAATGACTGTAATTAGTATCATCGTCTAGTTACTGAATCACAATTTCTTGGTTTTGCCGTTCATAATCATAGGCGTTGAATCAATATTTGTATAAGAGAGATTGGCCTTTATATATTCTTGTCGGAATTTGCTGAGTTCCCTTGATTTGAAGATCATCTAAACAATTTCTATAGCAAAGTGTATAGCAAAGCTATTTTCAATTTGTTTTAATTTATTGTGTATGTCTTGCTTGGTAGGTTTGGTTGAAGTACATGTTGGTAATGCAGCTGCAGTTAGACTTGTCTTCACATCACCAGAATATTCTGCATCTGTAGATGAAGATGAATCTCCACACAGTCAGATATTAATTGTGAAAGCTATACGAAGTGATGGCAATCCAGTTGGTGCAGTTTCTTATTCTATCATCAGTGGAAATGAAGATGGAGCTTTTGAAGTAACAGGGCAATCAGGTACGTTGTCAACCCAGGCAGATCTTATTGCAAAGACAATAAGATAGTACAAACATTTAGTAAGTTCAAGGATAAAACATAACAACATACACTACAAAAACAAAACAAAAAATGTGGCCTACTATTACCCTGACTGCTCTATTTAAGAGACAGTAAACCTACATTGAGTGCGTTTTTGCGGTCGTAACCAATAACTGCTTCAGTTGAACTTGCCATTGGTTTATCACTGGCCATTGACCGAAATAGTTTTTGGTTATAGCCAAGGAAACGCAGCCATTAAAGGGTAGAGGTGGGCCCCTTTAAAGCTAAAAAACATTGATGCTGAGATTGGATGTTTCTAATGGGATTGTACAATTTGTCAACCGGTGAATAAACCCATTTTTTGTTACATGGAGCTTGAAACACAGCAGGATAGCGGTGATTAGAGCGTGAACATTGTCAGGGAAGACAGTAAATCAAATTGCAATTAAAATGAGAAGTTTTACACTGAATTTGCCGACATTGTTTATTGAATTTGAATGAAATTCATTAAATTGTAACCCAATCCTCAGTAGCAGATTGTTGGTTAATTGAGTTATCATGCTCTGGTTGTTATCAATTAAGAGATTGTAATTTTCATTGTGATTTTGATTTACTAACACCAGGTATTAATTTGTTTAATATTTAGATTCTGCAATACTTTCTGTTCTGGATTCAACTTCCTTGGATTATGAGACAACAAAACAAGTTCGGTTGGTTGTACAAGCTGATGCACCATCTGGTGGCGCTGTTCCACTCTATGGTTATACAACCGTTCAACTCAACCTTCTGGATGCCAATGATAACTCACCACGCTTTGTACAAGATAAATATACCACATCAGTATGGGAAGGACAATCTAGTGGCATCTATGTCATACAAGTAAGTCAGCTTTAGTAAATTAACTAGTTGAGAATTACTCGGAGAGAGTTCAAAACTATATCAACAGTTCAGGAGACAAAAATTTATTGATTTGTACTCAAGTACTTACCATTAACTCTTTGTGTCAGGAGTGTGATTTGTCAGCTCAACATCTCCTTGATCATTAAAACGTTTCTTGGAAGAAGTAAAGCAGTCACCAAAGGGAGAGAGAAATAGTCCCATGTTGTGTCTAAACCTGTAGTTTTGTATTTTTGGTGATGCACATAGTTGTAAACCTCCCGAATTGTAAATATTGTCTACATACATTGTTTTATTACTTTCTTACTGTCCCAAAGATGATTATGTTCAAATTAATATGTAAATGTTTTTACCTGGAACTGGTTGCCTGTATATTGCCTCATGTGACATTCCCTTAAGTCCCCTTGTATTAATTTTAAACACTTCTTACATTCAACAAGTGAACCTAAGAAATTTAGAAGTCCTCGTCAGCATATTAATTATATTTGTTCATTCTTTGTGTCCAGGTTTCAGCCAATGATGCGGATCATGGAACAAATGGTCAGATTAGTTACTTTATCCGGAGTGGTAATATTGACAATGCCTTCAATCTGGACGCCAATACTGGTATTGTAACCACCAAGGCCAACTTGGATCGGGAGATTCGGGATTCATATAAACTTACATTAGAAGCTGCTGATAGTGGAAGTTCACGTCTGACAGGAACAGCAACATTGAAGATAACAATCGTTGATATTAACGATAACAGACCCAGATTTCCACCTGTCATTCCAGTTATTATTAGTGAAGGTAAGTGTGTTACAGGCAAAGTGTTCCTTTGTTTTTTTTAACTGTTGGATCGATTTCAAAAGGTGGTCGCAATTTTGAGGTATCGTCAACAATCTGAATCGCGTATGTCCATGCAGGAAGAATAATCCCTCATAGGAATACACAATTTTAGAAGTGTTAGGTGTTAAGGCATCTCAGATTCAAACTTAGAGGCATTAAAACTCTTATTATTTTACAGTTTAAGTTAAATGTTTCTCAAAATACTATCAAGTGCTGCTGTACTCTTCTAACCAAAGTTTTTTTTATTGCCATTCATTTTGAGAGTGAATACCAAATGTTTACCTTCCCTTTAAGCATATGCAAGCATCCTATCAATGTCTTACTGTTCCTCTATTATTTGCTGCCATTGCTGGAGTCGGTCACTCTCAGTCAATGATGAGTGCGCTGTTTGATGGGGTGTGCTATTCAAGATGCCTGTGCTAAAACAGCTAGTGGCTGTGACTGGGGGGGGGGGCTCAAGCTAGAGCACAGCATAGTATCAACCTAAGATGTCCGTGTGATTCCATGTGACTGACTAAGTCAATCACGTTCATCAAGATTATAAAAGCAATTTGACTATAAATTTATTTCAGATTTTACACATCCCAATAAAGAACAGAGAAAACAGTAAACTATTTTGGTGACATTTGTCTTTTGTCTTGTATTTGTAGGAGCTGAAGTTGGATACCCAGTCACCACTGTAATAGCTAATGATGCCGATACCAACCCTTCCATTATCTACCAGTTCACATCTACTGGTAATCCAGGTAGTATGTTTGCCATTGATCAATTCAGTGGCAGCATTACTCTAGCTGAGCCACTAGATAGAGAGATACAAGATATTCATAGTCTGGAGATCCAGGCATCTGATGGTGTTTACACTGACACGTTAACCTTGGTTGTGAGAGTCCGAGATGAGAACGACAATGAACCACACTTTAGTCAACAATCTTATCAGGTTAGTTATAGTTCACAAATATTAATGTACTGGCAATGCCACCAGGGCCCAGTTTCATAAAGCTGTTAAAGCAGAAAATTGAGTGGGGCACCAATCACAGCACTGTAAACCAAAGGTGATTTTGGCTGGTAACCTGTTTCTGTTGAACAATACTTTTCTATGCTTACCAATATTGTTAAGCTTACAGGTTTTATGAAATTGGACCCTGACCCTGTTCAGAGCCACCAGTCATCCTTTAGCATGATGTATGAACAAAGAGCTGCCAACTCGCCCTGATTCTGCAGAAAGTTCCCTGAAAATAAACAAAGCTGTCCATGTTTTGATAAATTTGATAAAGCATTAAAATCTCCCTGATTATGAAACTATTTTCACTGATTGTTGTACAAATAAAACTAAACTGTGTTTATACTTGTTTTTTGTTCCTGTAGGTTACGTTATCTGAACTGACCCCATCTGGCTATCCTGTGTTGACAGTTAATGCTACTGATGCTGATATTGATAATAATGCTCATATTGTGTACAGTATGGGAGTGGCGCCAGTTCAAGGCTTCGTCATTGATGCTATAACAGGTTAGTTAAAACTAAACCTCCATTTCAGTTTGTCCGGGTGCTCCTGGTTCGATTGGGTGCATATTGCGCCACTGCATCTTGTAAATCATTACATGGTGCTATTTAAAATGGAGTAGGTCTTGTAATTCAAACATCCTGAATATTTAAACACCTTGAGTGCTTTATAAGAATCCACTATTTAGAAATAAACTTGCCGACCCTCAGAATTCGCTGTAAACACAGTTTCTTTATGAAAATGTGACCTGAATCTGAAATATGCCACTCGCTGGGAAGTATTTGAATAATAATGTATATCACATTTATGGTTTGTCTTCTTTTCTATTAACCTATAGGTGCAATAAGAACCAATCAGACGATAGAATTCAACCTAGCTCAGCCTGTCATTCAACTGGTTGTCACAGCAACGGATCATGGCAACCCACCTCTTTCCAGTGTAGTGGCAGTTCGTGTTCAAGTTTTAGATGTCAACAACAATGCTCCAGCTTTTACTCAAACAATTTACTCTGCTTATGTGGATGAAGATAAAGCCATAGGCTGGCCGGTTACAACTGTGACTGCCGAAGATCAAGATCCATCATACCATAACAGAAAAATTGACTACAGTATTGTAAGTGGAAACCAAGCTGGGAAATTTGAAATCAAAGCTGACAGTGGAGATATTGTTGTATTTGACAGCTTGGATCGTGAAGTTGAAGATACTTACACACTGATAGTTGCTGCAACGGATCGTGGACTTCCACAGCGTAATTCAACAGCAGAAGTTGTGATTGAAGTACAAGATATTAATGATCATGCACCAAGATTCACACAAAGCCAATATTCAGGATCTGTACAAGAAAACGCCACAGTTAACACAAGTGTTGTTCAAGTATCAGCAACAGATGGTGATATTGGACGGAATGCGGAAATTCACTTTGATATTCGATCCGGAAATGAGTTGGATATGTTTACTATTGATGAGTTGACTGGTTGGATAACAGTTAAAGGCAATCTTGATCATGACACTGTACCTGAAGTGAGAATCTCTGTCAGAGCTACAGACCGTAGTATTGATAATCCACTGCATGCCATTATACCAGTGTATATTCAAATCACTGACTATAATGACAATGTTCCTTACTTCCCATTCATGATGTACTTGGAACGTGTTGCTGAGAATCAACCTGCAGGCACTCTTGTGTTTGAGGCTCATGCTATTGATAAAGACACTGGTGAATATGGTAATCTTACTTATGCTATTACTGATGGCAATGGGCAAGATTTCTTCAATATTGATCCTATCACTGGTAATGTCACCACTAAGCAGCCGTTTGATTATGAAGCAGAAGATTCATATCGTCTTGTCATTCGTGCCATAGATCGGGGCGGAGAATCTGTCTCTGTACAAGCTCAAGTAGAAATCACCAGCCGTGATGATTACTCACCCCTGTTTGATGAAGACTCATACTCGTTCAGTGTTGCACAGGATGCTGCAGTTGGAACAAAGATTGGAACAGTTCATGCCAAAGATGCAGATAAAGGAATAGATGGTGTAGTTGTTTATGCCTTTGAACGAGGTGATGAATTCTTTGCAATTAATCAAAGTACAGGTATTATAACAGTAAAGAAACGCCTGGATTCTACAAATAGACGGAAGCGTTGGGTAGATGACCATACGTACAGGAAACGCCGCCAAGCCACGGATGGGAAAGAGCAGTACTCACTGATTGTAAGAGCAAGTTCTGGAAAGAATGAATCCAAGGAAGCCATTGTGTCAATCGTATTAAATGTTGGTCCTCCTAGTACTGGAGGTCGTCAAACAGCAACTCCTGTCACAACAATCCTTGCAGTTGCCATCCCAATCTTTGTAATCATCATTTTAGTGGTCATCTTTCTTTGCTTTATAAGGGTAAGAAGAAAGCGTGAATACCGTCAAAAGAATCCCAAGCCTTCTGATTACCAGGCCGGTGACCGGTCACTCTCACCCCGATCCTATGATGCTACTTTTGATGCTGTTGAAATGGGTCACAGTGCTATGGTAAACCATGCTATGACACCAGAACAACCTTTGACTGCTGCTGATACTCCATACAGCATGTATCCTCCACGTAATATTTACAATATGCATCGAAACAACATGAACAGCTCTATGGAGGTCGGTCGTACGGATGTATCAGAAGGTAACTCTGCCTCCAGTGGGCGAGGATCAACAACTGTTGAAGATGAAGAAATAAGACGCATTAATGAGAGAAATGTTCCTGAGGATCAAGGTGGTAGTGTCAGGGAGAAGGTATTAGATTCTGGAATTCAGCAAGATCACGAGGATGGATTGTCATTGAGAGATAATGCTTCTGATATTATGGGATCACCGAGAGAAAAGAACATGAGTTATTTGAATAGCGCTAGCGCTGAAAGCATGCATGTGTTTGTTGAAGAAGGGGGTGGAGAGGCCGGTGGTGGTATGGATATTGGTAATCTTATATATGCAAGATTAGATGAAGTAGGTGCAGAGGAAGATGATGCCATTATGGATGGTACAAGAGCATTTGGATGGGGGGATGACATCCAACCTTCCATGGCTGGTTCATTAAGCTCCATTGTTAACAGTGATGAGGAGTTATCAGGAAGCTATAATTGGGACTATTTATTAGACTGGGGGCCTCAATTTCAGCCTCTGGCCCACGTCTTTGCAGAAATTGCCAAACTGAAAGATGACACAGTTGTCAAACGGCAATTAGAAAGGCCTCAACAGAAGCATAAAGCAGCAAAGCAGTTCCCACCTCCACTGCTGACTAATGTTGTCCAGGGTCCCATTAAGCCAGTTGCACCACTTGCTATGAACAATGTAGTCACCACCTCCAACTCTCATGTCTTGCCAAGATCACCAATAGTTAATGAAAGTGCTTTTGCTGCTGTAGGTGTATCACCTGATTTATCACCCTCTCTGTCACCTCTTGCACCCGGATCTATGTCAATTTCACCTATGGTTACGTCTACAGGTGTAAGTTCCGGTCAGTCCTCAAGTAGAGGTAACTCTGGTTCTAGTACACCACAAAGAACAGCTAGGAATCCCAGGCAGGCTGCTAGCATCAGATTTATTCCCTCGTTTGCTGGGGATGAAGAAGAAATTCAAATTTGAGCATTCCAGCCATTTTTGCTTCTTTTTTTCTGTAACAATATATTAATGATGTTAAATGGGGGTGGGGGCAACAATTTATTGAAAAGGTACCTTGATGAAGTGACAAAGTTATATTGTGTATTTGTGTTTTACATAGATTGTTAATTCTTAAATACAGTACAGGTTTGTCCCAAAATATTGATTGTGTTTATTTCTATAGGGACATAATGTCGAGCCAAATTGGTGTATATAAATGGAGTTTTTACCGTGTACCATTGGGTACTGTTAAATTTTATACTGTATTTTTTATGCGATCTTCAGAGTCATGTACATAGTTCTTTATATTATTATGAGGCTGCATTTTGACCAACTGATTTTGAAAAAAAGATTGGACCTGTTTTGTGGTGCTACTTCTTTGACTACCCATTTTAAGGTTGGAGCAGTTTCGAATTAGCCCAATCCACATGTAACTATTATTTTAAATATAAAAATTATATTAAGTGATTCTGTTCAACTCAAAAACCCTTTAAATTTGTCCTTTTTGTTTAGATGGTTTTAGTTTGTATTGTCTTGTATTAAGAGTGTGTTTGGCTGTAAATATATGTATTCTAACCTTTTTTAGCTTTGGTTGCACTTCGCCAAAAATGTATTCATATTATTCTATCAATTATGCAGTACTTAGTGTGTATTTTTTATGTTGTATTTACTTGTTAACCGTGACCCCCTTTTATTCTTCTTTATTTATTTTATTTGTAATATTTTACTCAAATCACAACTGTATTGTGACTGTCGTGAAAATAGCATGTAATACTAACATGCCTGTTTTTATTGACACAACGTAAAAAAGGAATACTTGCTCTGATGGTGTCATAGGTTATTCAATTTATGTTGTCTGATATGGGACAATGATTTATTTTGTCTGATAGGGGTGATAGGTCATTTGATTTGTAATATGACGAGTCTATATTTCCTGTCTTGACTGAAATGTCATTGTGTTTTAATACATGTACTATATGAATAACTAGACTGAAATTGAGCATGTTAGGTCAAAGGTCATGCTAAGCCAAACTATTTTTAAACCCTCCAAAAAGAGGTTTTGAATCTTGTGTATTGAGTGACTATTGACTCATATCCTTTATGTATGTAGAATGCCTATTATAGATCCTTTACTTTTGAAAGAAATTTACTCATTAGCTTTTAATGTATGAATTATTTCTAGGTCTTCCATTTGTTCTCACCTATATTTAACCCCCACATCCAACACATTACCATTTTGAGGCCTGAAAATGAAGATCGTAAAATAACTATGGTCAAAACAATGTTACTATATTTAATATTTATATGGTAAAGATCCATTTTGGATTCAGAATATAGAATACATAAAGGGTTTCCTTGTGGAACCAATTTTAATTTCTGGCATTATTTATGCAGGAATAAATATTAATACAACAAGTCTATGTAACAATTGTTGAGCAGAATTAGCATTGAGCAATTTATGCGTATATATTGTCTTCTTAAATGAGTGAAGACTAAAAATATTTGCCTTTTTTCAATCAGGGTATTCACCATACAATATAATTTAAAGAACATATAAATTAGATTAACTTTGAATATCATTCCACTAAATTCCAACATTACTAAAGGAAAAAACTATTAGAATAAGTCAAAGTGATTACAGGGTAAATATTGTGAATAGTGGTTTTCCTTCAGATTTAGTCAAGTTATGATAAAATAATATTTTCTAATATAAACTAATTCATTTGAATGTTTCATTCGTAATGAATCAGTTATTTGTGAGACCTTTAGGTAATAACAAACTAACAAGGGATTTACTCAGACACTTTCTCTTGTTCCATTTTAGGCTTGGTTTTCTATTGTTTAGAGATGTCTAGCCGTACACAGCTTGTTTCTATACTTTTTTTCTGGTATTTAATTGCAAGTGTTGGGAATGATATTAACACAATCATCTTTTTAAAGTTTTATTATTTTTCCTTGTAATTAAAAATTAAAAAATGACTGATGTCAGAGGTCTTCCCCCATTGAATGAAGTGTGGACTTAATGCATACCATTCAATTTAAATGGAACTGCCACCAAGTATTAGAATCTATACCTAATTGAACCTGGTGAATAATTAATTTAATTATTCAAAATACTCTTTCAATATTTTGAACATGGTTATTATGTATATTAAATTGGACCATATGTGTTTATCATACTGATTAATGAGTAAATTTATGCAAATATAAACTGTTTGTTGGCTTGTTTGGCTTGTTTGTTTGTTTTTTTCGGGTGGGGGTGAATACCCTGCCATTCTCGTAAAAGTGTGTGTAGGGGAATCGGTCTTCACTCCAGAGTAAAGGAAGGTCAGAGCTTAATGAATGTTTTTTATGTCGATGTGTCCTTTTCTATGGAGAATGAAATTAGATTGTCAAACTGACTCCATGATCTGACTTGATACATTTATAAATACAGAAAAGAAAGGTGTAACCCTAAACCCTAGTATGTACGGTACCATGTATTTTGGTAGCTGTTTATTTTGCCCTTGGGAAAAAGAAGGGCAGGGCTGTCACAAGAACATGAATTGAATGGCCTTTAAGATTATAATAGCAAATTTCCACTGTTTGTTTTGAACAAAAAGAAAATCATTTAAAGAAGAAAAATGATTTTGAATGTCGTATCTATCTGCCTTTTATCAACCAGGCAAGTTCCTCATTGTGAACTATGCATACAATACAATACACAATGCACTGTGTGCATTAATGCGCTGCATGATATGTAAGGTGACCGAAAGTTGGCTTTCTGTGCTTTGATTGGTCCGAGGTGATGTTTGTCACACCAATCAGCACACAGATATGGAACGCTTAGGTCACTGCACGTGGGGTAGCCAATAAAATCATTGTTCGGCAAGAGGGCGCTATTTATTGGGACCGTTAACTAAACTAGACTAAATTTACCGTTGGTGGCGCTATTTCCAGGGACCGTTAACTTTTGGCAAATATACGTGCACCACCAACACGGTCGACCACCACACACACACATCCACCACCCACACAAAAAACCCACACAGAGAGTGCACCCGCTAGAATCCTAGACCGCCGGCCGCCTGACCACCACCACCAGACTCCATTTGGCGGGGGATTTAAAAATTTCTGTTTTTGTTTTGAGACAGCGACAGACTTCAGAAATGTTTTGTTTGAGGCATTTTCGTAAGTATTGCATATATATGATATAGTATAGTACTATTACTGTATTATTAGTAGTTTCGTTGTTCTCGTAATAACATTTGTAAGGTCAGCTCGGGTCAGTCAGGCCATGTAATTAACATTGTAGCTTTCGAGGAGATGAGGCTGACAAGAATGTCATTGATGTTAGTTATTTTATCACTAAATTTCATTCCTTTTTTTAATCTAATATAATTAAGCCAGGAAACCCACTAACTACGGTGGGCATGGTGGGGGACTGGTGACATGGTTGATGCAAAATATCTGGTTCATTTTTTAGGCATTAGGCTTACCTAACTTTGTTCCGCTTGTCTGCGGATAATAATTAAAAGCATGAAAAGGGGACCACTCTAACAATAACCCGCTAAAGACGCTATTTTGCTAGACCCCTCAAAATAAAATTCAACAAACAACCCACACGGATGTCGTATACAGCGGGGGCGATTTTACAAAACTCTTCGAAACGTAGCTGTGACCATGCTGAGACGTACCATATAAACCATTTCAAAATACGAGTCAGAAGAACGACGTATTGAAAATGCCCTTTATATTCAATACAAAGTTTTGCAACTCGAGTATGACCTTTTTTTGCTACGACTGTTTTTTGAACATGTTACAGTCTTGAGTCAGCGGTCAACCTGGTCGGTACAGTCGTGTGAAATATCAATCAACTTGGTCATTTAACCTGGGCTAAGTAATACTTGATAAAGTATGCCAGTATGTATTCCTTGATACATTTTGTTGTTATTACCAAATTTAGACACAAGTCTCAACCAGCTACAATGGCGTATTGGCATCCAAGAGCTTTGTCAGTTTGCGGGTTGGTCAACCCAAAAAATAACTGAACATCGAAATTCATTTTTCTTTTTTTCACTAGGCCTACTACAAAAAATGTATAATGTTAATAATAACAGACGAAAAAATCAAAGATTAAAGAAGAAATAGTACCCAGCCATTAGAATAAAAGGTCATGAAGTTTTAATGCTCAAGTCCAGACTCCAGTACAAACCAAAAAACACAGGTGTTTTTTTTAGTGTTATAAAGCCAGGCCAGGGGAAAAAACTAGTAATGTTGGTGAAATTTGATGTACAAAATGTATCTGGTTCACTTCATTTGAGACTAAACTTTGTTCTGCAGTCTATGGATGATAATAATAATGTAACCGACATTGTTTGTTAACTTGAGCCTTGTATTGTAAGTTGTATGCAGCCAGCTGTTTGCAGAGCAGACGACAGACCGAAAATTTTGCAACATTATATTAGACCAATCAAAACACAGATATGAAAGCTTACGTCACCGACGGTTATCCAATGAAATCATTGTATCTAATGAAATCGCTGGTCTGTAAAATCAACTGCCTTACTTGTTGCGGATATGACAGGGGACCAGTCTTGTGGCATGAACATTTGTTACCAATCGAGGGCGCTGTTTCAAAACATTGGCCAAATAATGTTGGCAGAACTCTTCTCACGTGAAGGAGTTTGTCGATGTTTAAAGAATTGGTAAGAAACAAAAATCGTGAAGATCACAGATTTACATAAAACTTACACGGTCTAATGATGGTGATAGTTGAAAACATCCCTTGAAATATTTATGTCTGAAATGTCATATTTGATGGGAAATAAATAAGCTATACTTCGCGTTTGGAGTTTATCGCTCAGTGAGCGTTTTATTCATTTTTATTTTGGCATTGATGCAATGCAAAATTTGTAATCGGTTTTTCACTATTCTCTCGTGACACAGATGGTCGATCGATCTCAAACTTCTTCAGGTTTGTCAGTTTATGTATATGGTGGATTACATAAAGTGTTTACACTGCCAGCAACTGTTTTGTTAGCAAAAACAAATTATGTAATGTTCCTTTAACCAGGGTTTCGCCACAAACTTATCTTCCTATACAGTGCAGAAACATCCTCCGGAGTATATTCGCATGTAAGTGCAAGTTATGAAGCGAAAAACATTAGCTAAATGGCTGGTTTTCGGTCTTTGTTTTGTCATTCATTTTGGCATACAACTTTACTTGATGTGGCGTGTTCCTCAATATGCTGCACACGTGTATTCAGCGTCAAAGTTAGACCGGCTGGACGCAGACGACAGACGTGAAGATTTCCCAAGAATAAGGCAACACCACGCTGGAGTGAAGGACAACAGAGGAAGCGAATTTAGAGACAGGAATGGAACCTTGGATGGAAAGAGTTCGTCACTTATCATCAGTCAAGCGACTGTTAAATTTAATAATAAAGGTTGGCAAACTTCAGGTATTTATTTACACAAATTTTCGTATCCTCATCCTGCCACCACTTTTTCATTTGTTATAAAAAATAAATTAGTATCTTATTTATATGAACACCCACCACCATCCAGTGGGGTGGAAACGTGTGCGTTACGACAATTCTTTATTATTATTTACAAAAAAAGTGATATTCCTAATGGTAAAAATGAAATGCAAAAGTGGAGGAAGAATATGGAAATCTTTCCCTCAAATGTAGTGACCAGTGATTTTATTACATTTCCACCTTTCCTTTTTATTTTTCACCAGTGCCTTGTCACATCATCTGTAGAAAACTTTTTTTACGGTGAATGGATAGCCAATTACTTTATCAATCTGGTGAGAAGACAAAAACCCTCTAAAATCTTGTTGACTTTTTATTTATTTAAATAGTTTTGAATAAAATGCTATTTTCCTGACTGGACAAATTATCATTCTCCTGAAGACGAACAGAGTATACAGTTCAAAACTTTAAGACCATACCAGCTATTTATTGTATCGTTTGTTGTCCCAGTGTGCTCCATATATTGTTGGGTTACTTCTATTCTAGCCCCACTTGTGTGGCCAAGGATAGCTAAGGATTCAGCTATCCTTGGCCACACAAGTGGGGCTAGGTTACTTCTTCTGTGTTTCTTTTGTATTGTTTAAACCTTTGCAATTGGTTGATGTCCTTAGCGCAGTACGCCCCACGTGGTGTTTCTGTTGTTATCAATGTTTTCTTGTGCAATGTTGTTAACAATAATTATTCCCCTTTTTCGGTTTTACATAAAATAGTATACTTTTAACTTCTTTCTATAGTTTTTATAAGCCAGTCATATAGGAAACACAGGCCCCAGGCCACAGTTATTATGTTAACTATTTTTTTCCTGGCATGTGTTGCTGGCTCTATTGTTTGTTCTTGTGTCGCTTTGATTATTGTCTTGCTCTGTATTTTATGATTGTGTTTATAATGTGTGTTTGAATGCCGAATAAAATAATATAACAAAAAATAACTTTTTTTTTACTATTTTTATTCTGGAGAAATTATCAACATTTTTACGTTAAATATATGTTGTTCTGTGCATTGAATTGTCTAGTTCTGATTTCAAGGATAACAGTATATTTTTTTACATAGAAAATTGTATTTAATTAGCTGGTAAGCATAAATTGGTTGTGCTTAGCTACTTATTATGCTTTTAAAAGCAGGTCTTTGAAATTGGGCCAAGCCCCGGTTGGACACCTCTGTTGCATGCATGATGCAAGGCGACACAGTTTCGGATTAAATATCTTGTATCGATTCAAACTTACAAATTTACAGCCTAGTTTTCGTAAACTTACCGTATTGAGGAAGGGGATTTGTTTAATTATTTTTTGAAAATAAAATTGAAATTGACATCTCCAATAGACATGTCCTGAACTAACTTGCTTGTAAACACTTTCTTGCATTGATGTAACACTTCATGCTGTATAAAGTGTTGGGCGCAATCCTTGAAGATGGCCCCGTTTTTAAAAACTTGTGCTAGCTGCAATATTTTACGGTGCATTCTTTGTTTACTTCTTACTTGTTTTTGGTTCGCACAGTTGGCTTGAAACGCCAATTAACATAATGCCAATTGCAGCACCAGACTAAACTCCAAGCCATGCACTCATGAGTACATGATGATCACATCCGCTAGTGCAGATAATTTTATCCTTGAATATTATTAGTTCTGAGCTCATTGGAAGTGTAGTAGGGGCACAAAGAATATTTGAATGGAATTTCAACTTCTCATATTAGGTAAAAAATAAAGAAAAAGTTAGTAAAATTTCTGTTCACATTGTTAATCTTTGTTTGTATTTTATCATTTGCAGATGACCCATCAATCTTAAGCGAGCTTCAGATAATAAAGGAACAACTGTCACGGCCTGAAACTCGACTCTCATTACTACAGAATCTGGAGTCCAGTTTATTCAGTTCCAGAATTGATGTTCCAAGTGACAGTAGTTGTAATCTGCCGTCTGTGATTCCACCTGATATGTGTGGCAATGTATCATGGGAGTGCAGTCTTAGCTCATCATTTGTTCAACATGACAGGGTTAACAGGTCAGTAAGTTCTAAAAACTAACTATAAAATTAGATTATATCATTTGGCAGTTTCACAGGAAAGGTTGCACAAAATAATAATAATTAAAAATAATTTTGAAAACTTGTAAAGTGCCATCTATCTAAGACTGAACTTATTCCGAGGCGCATGAAAACAAAGAAGATACAGAGAGAATAAAAAAAAATGACAATATCTCATATTGGCTCAAAAATGAAACTTTCTGTAGGTAATCGATTATGTTTTTTTATTGAAAGAATAAGTTTCATAAAGGTACCAAATTTGTTTTAATGATTGGGGCCATTAGAAAATTGTAAAAACAATAATTTAATTTGATTTTCTCTACATGTCAAAGTTGTTGTCTTTTTAAAGACATTGCTTTTAAAGCATGTGAAACATTATCTGTTTCAAATGAACATAATGTAATGCAATATTGCATTTTATGTTTGATTGTCTAAACAGTCTGTTAAACCTTGTTGTTTAACACAGAACACTGCAGGTGCATTGCCCAGGTGAATTTCGAATCAACTTTATTTCAAGAGAAGAGAGTGAAACACTTCTTGCTAACGCTAAGTACATACCAGACCGTGAATGGAACACATACAAAGGACCTGCTACTGTACCTTTCAAAACTCAATATGCAGATGTAGTATGTCCCATGAAGATTGGAAAAGAGTAAGTTTGATAGTGATTCAACCTGCCTGATTCAGCAGAACATTTTGGGGACTCACTTTCTGCTGAGCTAAAATAAGCAGCAACCCGGGACAGGTGCTATTATTTTGGTTAGTTATCTATTCTGGTATGCAACATTAAATTATTACTTGACTATTAAAGCTGAGCATTAGAGGAGCCTAAGAGGCTGAGCATTAGAACACTTGCGAGCTGAAAGCAGACCTTGCACATTGACACAAAGAGAACGATGGTTTTGATGATGATGACTGTAGACTAAGATAAGTTCATGTTGCATTCACGTTGATTAATACTACCTGCTGAAATCTAGTTGACTGTGGTGCCTTTGTTTTTTTTTTTGGACCTGGGCCCCATTTCATAAAGCTGTTTTGAAAGCAGAAAATACTGCTGGACATTTCTTTGCAAACAGTGATCGGGACGCTAGTCCTTTTGGTCCCTCTTCATGTTGAATTAACACTGATTACCATTACCTGCTGGAGCTCTGTTGGTCGTGGTGCCTTTGGTTTTAATTGGACGTGCCCTTGAAACATTTGCTCTAACAACATACTACCTTATCTGTTTTTAATTCCTCATTCTATGTCAATCTAGATCTCAAGAGTCGTGTGCTATCTTATTATTATTTATTCCTTTATGAATGTTTGGTTTTATTGTGCTTTGTTAATGCAGCATTGTTGATCAGCATAACTACAGAACCCAATTTATTCCAAATGTGACCTCTATAAAAGAGCAAAAAGAGACTTATTCTAAAAAGGTAAGGTACCATCCATGGCAAGGGAAATTTTGTATTTGAGTTCGTTTTGAATGAATAATCATATTGTTGTGTGAAAGTCCCAAACAATCTTCATTTTCTTAGGTAAGATTAATCATTTTTAAAGATAATAATGAATGTTCTCTTTGGGTAAAATTTTAGATTGCATTTAGGTGTACCTAGTTGGTAGATCTCATTACAGACATTTCAACTGAGGTGTATGCTGTTGGTAGACCTCATTACGTGTCATTCAATTAGGTGTACCTAGTTGGTAGACCTCGTTACATACCTTAAATGTACCCTATAGTACTTGGTGATTCAACCTTAGATGATGAATTTTTCTTTGCAGCAATCATCCTGTGACAACTGGCAACCTTTGTCCATATTATCCATCAATCTTGATTCAATGTCACGACCACATTTTCATCGTCCATGTGGACTTCCAAAGACAGCCCAGCTCCTGAAGGATCTATATTACTCAGGAACTGGAACTAAATCAACTCATCAAGCATTTCTCTTTAACCGATTAAATTCTGTTGGTGGTGTGACTGCAATGAATCTTACACCATTGTATGCAGGTAAACAAAAAAGACAGTTATTGATTTAAAAGAGTTGAATTAGATTATAGTCAGCAGACATGCCAACTAGTACGTTTTTCCCGTATTTCGTACAAGTTTTTGAAAAAAATATGGTTTTGAGCATCGTCACCGCAAAAATACAATTTTATCCCAGTTGGCCGTCGTGCCCTTTTTTAACTCAAGTTCAATATTTTTTTATTGCACTTACGGCCGATAATGATTATCCAGTGAACTCTATTATTCCACGGGGGTATTCCTTATTCAACTTTCACCACACATCGAGCGAGCGCAACGGAGATTCCAGTTTATCTGACGTCCCGATTTCACAGGGAACCAGTCTAACACAATTCATTGAACAACAGAGGGCGCTGTTGTCAAATGCCCTTATATGGGGTATCGGTCGTTTTGTGAACGGACGAATCGAGTTTGCAAAATAATGTTTTGCCAAAATAAAGACACAAAAGATAAAGAGCGCCTGAAGCGAGATTTTTATAAGATAAATTTAAGAACTATGCCCCCAAATACAACAAACGAAACTTTTTGGGATGATTTTTTTTTTGTCTTCTTCATTGAAATTAAATTGGTTTCGTTTTGTACTTGTCTTCTTTTGACAAAGAAAATGATATTTAATTAATTGACAAGGGTTTCTATATGAAATAGGATATGATTAATCAATGTCTTTAAGGTATGATTGATAAATTTCTTTTTTTCATACAAAACCTGCTCCATTGGGTTAACCACCCGTAGGGAAACGACTGCCCAATTTTTTTACTTTTTATATTATTATTATTATTATTATTTTTTTTCCTTCAAGTTTTAATTAACTGGTTTAATTAGGCTGTTTGATAACTAAATGGCCTTCACACCTTCTCTATTTTGCCTGTCTCGGGGCTTAAAACTACGTTTATGCGTGTTTTAAAAAAAAATACAGGTTTTTGATGCAAAATACAGGTTTTGGGGTTTCAGAATACAGTTTTGTGATCCCAGAGGTTGGCATGTCTGAGTCGGTGGTGATGCGCAAAATAGGGATACTTCATTTCTATAATTTTTCTAAAAAGGTAAGTTACCATCCAGTGCAAGAGAAATTTTGTATGAGCTTGTTTTGAATGATGAATCATAGTGTTGTGTAAAAGTCCATTGAACTATACCCATACCCTCATTTTCTTAAGTAAGATAAATTATCTTTATAAAGATAAAATGAATGGTCTCTTATGTGCCGGGACTCTGACCTGCAACGGGAGGAAGTGTTTAAAGCAATGGAAGACTAAAGTGTTTGGAGGGCCATCATCTGATGTGCCACATCAAATGAATGAAAATGAATTTCTAGAATGTTATAACTTTCTATTACAAGTTTAATATCTTGTCAAGTAATTACTTTTTACAATTTTGATGTCTTTTATTTGCAGGGCTTTATTTAAGAAAGAGTGATGAAGAAAAGCGTGTATTACTTCACAGGTAAAGACCATAGTGTTTAGACCATAGTTTCAAGAAGAACAAGATGAAATTGAGATAAATGGAATGTCTCGACTGTAGTTCTCAAAGAATGAGATAAATGTCACCAGAGCATTTGTGTTTGTTATAAGTTTTTTAAAACACCATTCTTGTTATAGTAATACAAATAATTTGGGAGGCTAATCATCCTTACTGGAAGATGAATTGTGTAAGGACGCGACTACAATGTGTTTGAGTCGCAGGCGTGTGTAAGGGTGCCCTTTGGCTGCCAGCCAGATTGAACCCATGCTCACGGAGCACAACCTTAGATTAAAAGTGTTATCATTCTTTAAAATTTTGACTAATAGGGAGACCGCCAACATATAGCTGGATCCCTCATTTGGTATTGTGCCGGTATATTAATCTAAAGGTCATTGGTCCAAGTCCCGCTCCAGTCAATTGGTTTTGCTCAAATCAAATCAATTATTTCAGAAATGACACTGCAAAGTATTGAAAACTTGTATGAGACAGTAAGAGTGGTTTTTTATTTTTATTTTTTCAGATACCCGCGTAAAATAAATGAATGGATGTGGGATTATGCTAATTCTCTAGGTTATTTAACTAGCTATGGAGTTGATACAGGAAATGGTCTCTTTGGTACTAGGACTGTATGTAAGGTAAATCACTCCATTTATTCAAACATTTTGTTTCACACATTTTAAGTGTCTAGCTTGCAGTTTATCCTCAATCTACCTTCATTTTGTCTTGTATCTTAGTCAGACATCTGACTTATTACTAGTAGTGATGACTTCTTTGTCACCATGAAAAATAGTTGGATTGTTCCACAATAAACATGACAGTGAAGTGAGTTTGATATTGGACATTGGACATTCACATAGGTTTGTACAGCGAATGTCTACTTTGCTATTTTTATTGGACATTCACGTAATATTGCTAGGTTAATGTCTACTTTTCATTCAAAGATTGGACATTTCTTTAAAAATCTGTGAATGTCCTATGTCATGTCCAATATCGAAACAAAAAGTAGACACTCGCTGTATAATCCTATGTGAATGTCCAATGTATTCGATGTCCAACATCAAACTGACTTTACTGTCATCAAAATTATACTTGAAACTAATGATAATGTTAAACAATCTGAAATCAAACACTGACTTTTCACTGCTCTGTTTTTGCCATTTGTTACTTGTCAAAGATAATCTGACGTTAGTGTAAAAATAAATGCATTTTCTGCGTTTTAATTGAAAACATTGGAAGTATCCCATTGAAACTTATAAATTGTAAGTTCAAATGGCAAGGGAAGGTGGGGGGGAGGGGTGACAGTGAGGAAAAATGGGGTGGGTGACAGCATACACAATTTGATGAGGAAGATTGAACAGCAATTTTTTTCACGAATTCATCTATGTGTAGTTAGTGTTGTCCTATATTCATTCATTCTCTTCTTAGGTTGCTTTACTGTGGTTCATCATTTCATCAATCTACCATCCACATTGTGCATTCATCCATCAGATGCTAACATCAGTCAATCTTATCATAATATGAGACGAAGTAATCACTTCAAGGTACATTTTATGTCTTCATAACATCTGTGTTTGTGTTCCAAATGGTTTTTGTGAAACATGCTGAATTTGGTTTATATTTTTTGTGTGATTTATTTATTATGGTACACTGTCGATATTAGTATTTCTCCCACATTGAAAAGAATTCTGTCATAGTTTTTCCTGTTTCCTTGCTCATTGTTGTGACATGTTTTAGAATGAATTTTGTGACACCATGTCAGTCCAATTAGCTAGACCTCAATCTGTGATTGTTTTATTACAGACTTGTACCAACAGACCAGGATCATTGCCTCATTGGGAAGATGGATGGGTGAAACATGAAAATAAAGAGGTTTGTCAATTACATTCAACTTGTTTTTAAATAGAATCACTTGGTGTATTCCAGGGCCTTTCCTTGCAGGTAAGACACTGCAATTTGTTTCCTGTGAGGAAATACTTGCTGTTATAACAAGGAACTTACAGTCCTGCTTTGAAATGGTGACTTCAGGAAAAGTTCACAACCTTCTGCTTCAGGGTTGATGCAATTTACTCACCATATCAAGTGTTGTGGTTATTCTTAGATTCGTCTTGGTGTGTTGGCCGGACTATGTAATGGTGATACATTCATTCATGAACATATTATGAATTATACCAAGGACTTCTTGAATTCTGACCATCCAGCCAAATGGGCAGCTTTTGACCTGAATGCTAAACATAGGTGAGTTCCCAATCTTTAATCACACTTTTGAAAGGTTGGAAACATGGAGAAGAGAAGGGCTTTGCCGTGGTATTATTTGATATGGTTGGCAGCAGCTTGCACATCTTATATTTCAAACATAGCTCCGCAAACTTTGTAAAAAATAATAGTGAGTGCTTTGAGACACCCTAAAAACACGTCAGGTATATTTTACCATGTTAGAAGAAAGTAAGGTTTAGAATAAACTATTTGCTTTGTTTTGATTGTAGGCCTGAACCAGACTCAGCAACACAGATTGATGACAGCTTGCTACATCTATTAACACAACTGATGAAGTCACAACCAAACCTGGTCATTGTAAGTTCAGCAATTAAATCAAGTCTTAACTCATTGAGGAGAACCTTTCAATGAGGTATCAGGTCTAAATATTCAAACCAACGTGTTGTAATATCCTTAACCTGTACAATGTGTTGTAAGTTTTAGAAATCTGATAGATGATATTGATTGTATTTACTAGACATCATAACAACAATCTTTGTTGTGCCATTTTTTGAGTCAGTGTTCATGTGTTTGGTACATCATCCTGCAAACATATATGAGCTTTGCACCCTGACTAATTCAAGTTCTGGTGGTTTAGTCATCGGAGTTTGGGATCCAACCCTGTTTCTGACACTTGTGTTCTTGAGCAAGACACATCACTATACTTGTTTCTCTTTATAAACGAGTACCTTAAAAAAAAAAGGTTGAGTTTGTTATTGTGTTTGAAAAAGCCTTTGTAGCACCACAGCAGCCCAGGCTGTATACTGCCCAGGGAGCTGAGAAAGATTACAGGAAGGTTATTGGCCAAATGACTAAGGAATTGATATGTTATTGTAAAACGTGCTGTTAATATTATATTGCATTAAACAAGCCTCCAATGAAAGCCAAGCCTCATTGTTTGTGTTATATCCCTATCATGACATGCTTTATTGACACTGAACAGCGCAAGTTTCTTATTCTTATTTGCAGTTCTTATTTGGTGATCATGGTGATCGATACCATGGTAACTATTCTGATAATGCTGGGAGTTACCTTGAGATATTTTTACCGTTTTTAAGTATCATCGCTCCAAGACATGTCATGGAAAAGCATCCTGAATGGGAGAGGAACTTACTGATCAACAGTCAGAGATATTTGGTGAGTTATAATAAAGGCAAAGTATACCTTTGGTTTTTGGAATCGTTGGGTTGTTCTAATACTATAGAAATGTAGATTTACACAATAAAACTAACATCTGAAAATAAGGGAATCAATGTGTGGTGAAGAGGTTTTCAACTAGTTGTTTAAACCCAACGATGCCTGGTTCTAGATAATTTTACCGAGACAAAACCCATTCATAAATACCTCAACCTTTTTCATCAAAAAACATCAACACTTTTTGGTGAAAAAGTAAAATAAATGCAAAAGTTATAATTGATCAAAGATTTCTTTCAACACAACACCCCTCCAGCTATGAAATGGTAAGGCCCTCGGGTAAAAAACTCCTTATAAGGGAATGCTGTGCGCGTCGCGCGTATCGCGTGATGTGGCACAACTGTCCCGGCCGTTGCTCTCGACCAATAGGAATGAAGAAACTGTGCAAGCTAGCGTGTCACGCCCATGTTTCAACAATTTTTACTGGTCATAAACATAGGTTTATACACACCCACGTGACGTGCTCTCCACCAATAGGAATAGCAAAACTGTCTGAGGTATTTATGAATGTCATTTCAAATATTTGAGAAGCTTGCACAGTCTTTTGTAACAGTGTTAATAGTGTTTGAGATATGAGAGTGCCAGGATTTCCTTGCCCCAACGTTGGTAGTTGCTTGAGGATGATTTAGTGCAATCTCTATTCTTTGACCATTGATCTGTTTCAGATTCATCAAGATATACATCATACAATGAAGTCACTTATGCACTACCCGGCATTACACAATGTATCTGGGCATGTGTCTACATATTCCTATAACTTATTTACCCAGGTTATACCAA
Source organism: Asterias rubens (assembly GCF_902459465.1). Lineage (NCBI taxonomy): Eukaryota > Metazoa > Echinodermata > Asteroidea > Forcipulatida > Asteriidae > Asterias > Asterias rubens. The sequence continues at coordinate 1,033,855 of NW_022985693.1, forward strand.
GGTTAGTTTAAGTTTTTATAACAAATAAATACATGAATATAACGGTGGTGACAAGGTCTTCAATGGCCTGTTGTTTGGTTTGCTCCTTCATTACAAGCCCATGACCCTGCTTAAGCTGCTGTTACCTCGCCACATTGATTTAAGAAGAGTGAAACACATGACCACATTTGAGCCAATCAGAATGCAAATACTCTCCAACGTTAACACATGATTAAATTTGGACCAATCAGAATTGCAAATACTCTCCAAGGTGAACACATTATTACATTTGGACCAATCAGAATGCAAAAACTCTTCATGTAATATGAGTAACCTATAATTCAATAATCATTTGGTGCAAGACATTTATCATGCTTTTGAAATATAGAATGACATTTAAAACTGACGTTGTATTATCATCAACAGGTCAAGAACATGTTCCAGTGCCAAGATGCCATACTGGAGTTGCGTCTGTGGGGGACCAAAGGTAGCGCATTGAATTCTTGTCACAAGCTTGTTTCTTGGATCTTCATCATTATTGCATCTTCCAAAAGAAGTTCTGAGAACTATGATTAGTGTTATTTCCTTCTGTTATTCATGTCTTGTATAATGCCTCAATATAATCCTTGTTATTTCTTATCAAGACTTATAAAACACTAAAGTTTTATGTTACCCTGTTCACCTAGTCAGTCATGATATCATGTTTTGAGTGAGTGTAGTTTATTTGTCTATTTGTATATTTACTTTACATGTTTCATCTCTTCTTTATGTCTGTTCCTGTAAACTTTTTGTGATTAGTTTGATAGTTTATACTGACCAGCAGATATCTCTTTATTTATAACTGTTCTTAATTATCAATTAAAACTGTTTTGTTTCATTTCCTTGGTTCATTATTTGTGCAGCTCCTCCCTCCAGATAGATGGACTGAAGAGCTTCGGTCATTTACAAGAAGAGCTGTATCTGAGATAAATGCAAAACACTCTCAGGTAAATATTTATGTCGTGATTACAAGTCTAGACAAACTTTTATAGGACATACTTCTTAGAAGTGTTAATTCATGTTGCAGCTTGTGATTCTTGTACTGGTGTAGGGATATGATAATAGTTTTGCCTCTGGCCCTGATTTAACCACCTCAAATCGGATGACATGTTTATCTGCCAAACTTTCAAATTGGTTTATGGCTTTGGTTTGCTACTACCAAAACACCTTCAGAGTGCCCTCAATGTCTTGCTGGCAGTCAAACTGTTCAACCCGTAAATTTGTCAGAGCACCAGCTTTAAGTGGTTAATTAATGTTGTGATGTATATTCATATTTGTACGTGTGATGCTGATAGTTTTACCTGTGGTTTGGATCTGACTCTGAAGGTTGCTTGTCATGCAAGACAGTGTTTCTAACAATGACTCCCGTACCAGATATGTAGTTTGTTGTAACGAACAATTCAAATAATTGTCATTAATATTTGGACAGTTTGATCAAAACATACTTCCAACTTTTAACTATTTAAGATTATAAAAGTGCTGTTCCTAGTGAAGGTCATGAAGCCATACAAAATATGGCAGTAGGCACAGTTTGACAATTGGAACAAACAATGTCTGTTTGTTGCATTTGACATGTTTTATTGTTTTCTACAGCAAACTTTACTTCATGAAGATCCAACTGAAAAGAATGTATCAACTAGATGTCTGGACATTGTGCTGAGAGATATTAGTAGCATAGCAGCATATGAGCATGAATATGCTGGGGTGTTTACTTCATATTATCATATAACATTCACATCTGATATTGGACCATCAAAATGGCAAGCAACTATAGACGGTAAAGGATCCATTCAATCTGTAAGTATTGATTCAAATCAGTTTCTTAGCTTTATTACAATGATTCAAGTTTGAGTGCAGTGCATAACAGTTTTCTAGTTGTTGTCTGAGGTGACTGTGACTAATTGTCACCTATTTTTTATGGTAACAAGATTTGATCTAATAGATGTTAAATTCGCATTGGGGATAAAGAATATTTATTTGGGTTTTTATCCATATACACCGATGCAGGCTGCACCGATGTGTGTCACTACTGTATACTCAAAAGATATATTTTTGAAACCTTGCATAAAAGTGTTGTTTGTTTCGGCAGTATTTCTTTGTTTTATGAAATACTTCATTTTAATTTCAAGGAAGGAAATTCAAATGTATTTAACTGCAACATTCCTTTTTTCCATTGACTTGTTTTCAGCTAAAGCAATTGACGAGATACCAGAAATATGAAACGTGCAGAGATTTCAGAGTATCCATAGAGTTTTGTGTTTGTCATCAATTTCCAGCTGGGACTCCTTAATATAAAAGTATGTAGATAAGGTATCTAGATCGTCCAATTTATATAATTCATGTAGACTCTTAGAGAAATACTCTTGCGTACGAGTTGGTGTATATACGAGTTGATGAATGTACGGGTTGTTGCACTGACGAGTTGTATGCAGCCACCCAAAGGCAAACAGGAAGCTGGTCTTCTTGCCCTCTGGCAAGCTCACCCCAACCTCAAATAATGTCGCCCCAAACAAAGTTGCTCCCAACAATGTCGCCCCAAACAAGTTTACCTTGCCTGGGTAGTGTTGAGCTGATCCTGCCTGGGTGTGGTATTGAACTCACCCAGCCTGGGAAGTGAGATCCTCCACCAATTACCAACGGTTACATATTGATGAAGGCAGCTTAAATGCAGAGATTCAATAAGCGGAAATTTTAAATCTGGCAACTAAACGCTCACTTAATTTTTTATATTGAGTTAACTGTTCACTGTTTTTATTTTTTATATTTTTTATAAAACTCTGATTGTACTTTTTACACAGTTCAGCCATTTGGCTGCAATGTTTGATTGTTTTTATTTACTAATAAAATCAATTAATCCTGGATAGACTTTTGAGTATTGTTCCAAATTATGCATAAACTTGTTAATGGCTCTAGCAGGGTCTTTCTCAATCGCCAACTCTAATTTTCAAAATTCTTGAATGATAGACGGCCCTTTTGTTGCCGAGAATGTGGCACCAATCTCTGTAAAAGTCAATTTTGTTACAACACAGGGTGAGCTCGTTTGGGGCAACATTGTTGGTGGCAGGCTACCTTGTTGGGGCAAGCTTGTTAGGGGATGATATTACCAGCACTTAGACTTCCCCCTAGCTCTATGCCAAGGAGATAAGAACACCTAAAGGATGGGGTAAGTTATCTTAACTACGGTACAACAACCCTTCAGTACCATTTAAGTTAAGTTCAAAGCTGGAACATTATTAATGCTGTGTGCAATCATCATTACACTTACTTATTTTGTTGAAAATTGGCTCAAAAGCATGAATAGCATAAAAGTATTAATAGCTGAAAAGTATTATAGATAATTCATAACCACCCGGCACAGTTTATCAATTATGACCCCCTAACATTAACATCAGACCTGAATAGAAGTGATATTAGGACTTGTACTTGGGTGGGGGATATCCATTGGAAAAGTAGAGTTGGTAATATTTTGGGGCTAACAACCTCAAAGGTCAAGGTCATGGCTGTGATTTATAGCTAAAAAGCTGTACAGGTAAATTCACAAAAAGTAGGAATGCATAGAGATAATTCCATTCAGCATATAATTTATTCCATTTTCTGTATACAGTAATGCGAAATACAGGTACATGCATGGGCCGTTTTGTTTTACACTAACAGTTAAAGGGTGAAGAAGTTATTTTAAAAGTTTAAGAAAAAAGAGTTTTTTAAGCTTTACAAATCTGTAACTTTCTTATTTTAAATGTGGTTCATATTGTTGGTCATATTACAAACAGATGGGTTAGAAATGGAAATATTTGGTTGAACAGTGTTTGTCGAATAATTAATTACCATTCAAAGTTCAGCAAATTTCAAGACCTAACTTGTAATAGTTTCTTAAACACTAATTAGCGTGACTGATAATATTATACAAGAACATTAACTTGCCTGCAACCGATTTCACAAAACGCTAGGATTAATCCTATCTCTAGTTAGGATGAGTAACCCGTCCTAACTTGGGATGGGTTCAATGCGTCCTTTGTCTTTGGATGCGGAACGCGGAACTTGACTCATCCTAAGTCATAAGATTAATCCCAAAACAGGAAGAGTTTGGTGAAATCGACGGCTGGTGATTTGAAGCCATAAGAATGCATCCATGTTTGTGAGCAAACCCTTGCTCTATACAACTTTTCTTTGTTATCGGTAAACTCAAAATTAAGAACATTAAAAAAAAAAGTTTGCGTCTCATTCACGCACATGCATCAATTTGCATGCATCTATTTTGTGTACTTTTAGTTGCCATCCTTTATATATTTACAGTGAGAATATGAGCTAAGCTACGGACTTTATAACAAACATAAATAAATTAGCTATATAAAATTGCACATTGTTTTGATAAGAATACCACAGAGTAAACAAATCACAAATAAAACCTTTTGTGTAAATTCGATTTACATGATACAAAGATGTTATTGTATGGATGACAGTCCTATAAACTATTTTCTACTTTGGTACATTAATCTAAAACTCTGCTACTAAGGTTGTTTAAAATCCGAACTACTGGTCTTTACACAGGGCCACTGTACTTTCCAAGTTAGCACATGGGTGTTGAATGTTAGATTGCACTGGTACTTGGAATATTCTCCCACTTGTTTTACATACACAAAGCTTGTACACAGAAGCTCTTGGTCGATTTATTACACCTCTTGCAGCTTTAGGAATCAAAGTTGAGTTGAGATAGAGACCACCACTGCCATCAAGGATTAATGTAGACCTCTGAAATAATAAAAAGACAATTTCAGTCCATTTGAAGGTTTGTTACGATTGTAGTCCCATTTAATGCCGCAATAGCCCATATGCACACGCACCATCTTGAAAATATACCACAATGCATTTTGGGAAACGAGGTACATAACATAATACAAAAACAACAAATGCTGCAAAGTAGGATGCTATGCTGTAGTTTATATGTAACTAGCCCAGGTTGAACAATTGTGCACCACATTGCTTCAAAACCAAAGAGCCATAATGGTTGCTGATTTTGCATGAACCCAGTTTCACCCAGAATCCTTTGAGCATGGACCCTACTCCCAAGGCTACTTCTGGGTAATGCTGTTTTCCTGGGTGTAAAGTTCAAGTGTAAACAGATCAACCAACGTTGTCTGTGAGAGTAGAAGTTTTAGACTGGAAATTTCTATTGATGATTTTGTTTATCAGTTTACTTACCGATTCTATTGAGATATCCTGTGCTTTAAAATTCAATTGTTTAGCAAAAACATTGACTGCTTCACTGCCATGTAAACCAACAGGTGCCTCTGATTGAATCACCAGGTCTTCCTTTGCACTGCTTACAATCTGAAATCAACATACAATGTAACAAAAAGTCAGTCATTTCATCAGCAACAATATTAGTATAATATGCAGCAACACTAAGAAATAAGTTTGTGGACTTGAGGAAGATGTCTATCTTCCACAACTTGCTAATCAAAAAAGGAATTAAATTTTTCTGTTTCTTAACCACATGAAACAAGATTATCAGGCATAGGTTTTCTGGTTCATGAATGTTTACATGTCTTAAAATGCCAGCTAGTTCACTAGTTATTACCTGAGGAGAAGTAATCTGTAGCGACTGTAGTGTGTAGGCACTGGTTGGAGCAATAACTTCCTTGTCTTTGTCAGTATGGAAGATAACGGCACCAGACAGTGGGTTGATGACCTTCAGACCTTTATGACCTCTCATAACGGTCTCTCCAACTTTCACTTCAACTGATGAATCAAAGTATTTAAAGTGGTTAACTTAAAGTAATGACTGATTATTTACAAACTGCCCATCCATCCTTCAGTCCTGCTGGGCACTGTCGTTTTCCGACCAGAACTCCAGTAGAACTTGTACTTGGGTAGGGGTTGCCCAAGTTCTGAGCACTGTGTTGATTGCTACATGTCTTGGTGGTCATTTGGTTCTTATCATCGTACCAGATACGTGTTGTGACACATAATTAATTTATTACTAAACAGCTGTTGTTAAAGAGTGGAAATAAATACATTAGGGTTTTGAAATATATCAAACAAACTCTTACCACTTGTTTTCAAACTGCTACCTGCACCAATGTGTACCTGTTAACAGTAAAACATGTTGAAACATTAAATAAAGTGCAAATTGATCAATGGTGCTTGTCTTTATGAACGCAATCAAAATAGACAATATGAACGCGCAAAAAATCTCTGAAAAACTTCCACCATTTGAAAAAGTACTTAATCGCCAACATAAGTTGCTTGTAATCATGTTTTACTCGACAAGTATAACCTGCACTTACTGATGCGTTTTGAGCACTGATTTGCATATCCCGTCCCAGGAAACTACCAATGTGTCCATTGCTGCTCTTGATTTTCTCTGCGTTGGTTTCTTGAGAGAAGCGTACAAGTCCACCTCGAAGAAACTGCAGAGAAGGCAATCCGTTGTGATCCAACTGAAGAACCCATATCACTAAGGCTGTTACCTAGTCATAATTAACATAATGAGCAATTTGTGTCAGATCTAAATACAAACAATTTATGTTGCACAAAATTTATGATGCACAAAATCATAATGGACAAAGCAAGATTTGTCTGTGCTCAACCAGTTTATGTGCTAAACAGGATTTATGATAACAGATTTAGCGTCAATCAATATAAACATCACTGACATAGTCTTAGTCTATACAAATAAATACTTACAGCTAAATTACCGATTGCAGTGATATACAATAAAGCCAAGAAGCAGTAAGCAAAATATCGCTTTCTCCCTCTGAGCCCAGTCTTATGCAAATGCTCTTCATGCACTGGCACATGACCTGCTCTGAAGTTACTATTGTGTTCTTTATTCACACGGCGTCTTTCCAGAGACTTCTCAAGCATAGACAAATTCCCATTAGTACCTCTCTGTAGAAAATACAAAGAAAAAAGGTTCCACATAAGAATGAAGTTCAATTCAAACTAGAAGGAAAGAAATCCACGGGTTTAGAACAAATTCATCGTCCCAAGTTTTCATTTGAGTTGTGACAAGATTTTAGGGAGAGGTTTGTCCTTTTGTTTATTATACGCTGCTACTTGCTAGTGCTACATTCCAAAACAGCAAGTTTTATTATCGGGTGACCAAGCGAATGTTATGCCTGATAGTTATCACACGGTCATTTGTACTAGAGTTATTGTGGAGACTTGCTATTGACTATTATTAATAATTGTTTTTGTTTCCATTTCTAAAGAATCAAGTTGTAATGGGACAGTTTAAACGTTCCTCCATGGGTCAACAAAGAAAACCATTGTGTGGACCTTTGTTCTTTGTTCTCCACAGACTCTGATGTGTATAGATCGTATTGAATAACCCCTTTGCTGTTATGAAAGTCGCCATCTTGTAGGGCTAACTGTATGCGCGTCTTAATGCGTACATAATAAAAGGCAAAGCAGCATGCAATAGCCCGGTTTGATACGGCACAAGCACAAACACACGCGCACGCTCAACAAAGACGCCGTCGTTGTAGGGCAGATATTAGGGACTTTTCGTTTTCGACGACGGATGATACTGCGACGGTTGTTCAGCTAAACGTTGTCGTTTTCAGCAGAACAAAGATTCATCCCAAGTACTGTCGTAGAAATTGAGGGACGACCGTCCTCAAAGCCGACGCATGTGCAGATGACGCCAAATGTCATCTTTACCGTCGCAGAACCACAAATACCATCCGTCGTCGAAAACGAAAAGTCCCTATTGAAACGGGGACCGGACAACGTAATATTCAATACGGTGATTGCCGGGGTTGCCTACCCGAGCCTACCCCCTTCTACGCCTACTATCTAGAGTCTAGATAGACCCTGTACTGGGCCCTGGCTGCACTGTGCATACATGACAAAATACAGTCAGTGCAGTAACGTTCAGACCCTACGACTACGTGCATTATGATGATGAATGATTGGTGGTGCACGGTCGTTCATCTTGGAAAGTATTGTTCGTTGTACAAAATCACGGCGTTTGCTTAACTCATAAGCGATATCAGTGTCTTGAGAACTCTTATCAAAGGCACATGCATCAATAAATATATAAGATTTTGTGAATATCAATACAAATTTAATTAACAAAAGGTAGGATTTGTTTGTTACCTGATAAACGGACGTAGCCATTTTACTGGGTTGTCATAATGTTGAAGCACGCCCTCTGTTGACACGCTGATGCGTGAATTTTTGTTCGGACCACCTGCCACCGACCGACCGACCGACTAGCCTTGCTCAAGGCAGTCGCATTATTCGCTCCGAAAAGATGCCGCTGTAAACCCACCCGTATACCCTGTACGTGGTGCGTGCGATTACACCGCATGGCCCACCCGTATACACACTGTCACATCGTACGACTACTGTGCATACAAGTCATCCGCACTCGTACCACTAACTGCATGCGGATAGTGTACGGGGGTCGTGTCGTGCCGACCGGGAGTCAGTGTTTGCAGCCACCCTGCCCCTAGTAGCCACCAAACAAAGTGGATATGAAAAAGAAGATTTATTTCAAACTAATTTAAAAAAAAGTTCATTGATAAAACCTTTAAAAAACGAATGGCGTCATAAAAAAATCATGTCATTTTCACAAGTAAGAATGTCTTCTTCATTGAAATGTCTATAAAAAGAATGTCTGTCAAAAGAAGCTTGGATGATTTTTGTCAAAGTTTGTATCCACCGGATGTAGGACCGAAAATTTATGAACAGACACTTGTTTTGTTTAGTAAAAATTGACACTTTTACTTGCTGCCTGTTAGTGTTAGGGACTATAGCTCTACCGGAAATTTTTTGAAGGTTGCTAGCTGCATTTGTTTTAATTCTTGTGTGCTATGGGAGATTAATTTTTACATCGTGTCAATTGTTTGATGAACCATTTAATATTAGTTTCTTGAAGTTTATGTTACAACGTAACTATTTCTAGTACATTTGTAGTAGACTGAGCCGAGTCGAGCGTGTTGGGCAGGGGCGGGCAACTGGAAAAATGCGCCCCGGCGGGCCAGGCGCGAGATAGTCCTGTGGGGTCGATTTCATAAGAGGTTAGGACCGGTGGTAAAAAGGGCAGAGTAACCTTCGTCAAGTTGATTGTATTCAATCAAATAATGAACCGACATTCACAGTACATATAACCGTGTATACTATAATCACTACTTTTATCAAAAGCTTTTCAGATAATTAGATTATAAACAAAAATATTATTCTCTGTGCGGCTTTCGGCAGCTAGCTTTTCACGCATGGCAAGGAAGTTTGCCGTTTTAAACAACAGAGGGCGCTTGACCCACGCCGCAAAAGTTGAAATTCTGAAATTGGCGTGCAAAATGGCGGACGAGAAAGAACAGACCCCTGTCGTTGAGCAAAAAGAATCTGCTGAAGAAAAGACTGTTATCGACCCGGAAAAACAGGAATTCAAGTTCGGAGATCTCGTATGGTAATAAGCAACCCATTTATATTAAAATGTTGTTAAAGGAGGATTGTTTTTGTACGTTTTTAGACGTTTGCCATGTGTCCATTGTCCTTGAATTGGGAATGATGGGATCTTGTCTCTCCTGTCTGGGCTGTGTGTGTGATTTCACTCGCCACTCGTACTCCAATCAATTCAAACAGTAACCAATTAGTACACTGTATAAATAACCCTTCTCCCTTCTCTCTTCTCTCTTCTCTCTACATCAAACTCATCTAAACAAACAAACAAACAAACAAACAAACTTGTGCTCGTAAAAGACGTATTTGTTTTTCAACATTGCCTGCCCTACCCTACCGGGATAACTTTCCGTATGGCGCCACCACTTTTTCACTAATTTTTACAAAAAGGGATATATCAATCAGGTAAATTAGATACTATATTATTTTATTTCGAATGAAAAAGTGGTGGCGCCATACGGAAACTTTTCCATAAACTGAACCTTGTCAACAGCACATTGCTTTGTCAGGACCCATTTTTCTTCAGTTTTCCAATATTTATAACAAACTTAAGGCACTTTCCCTAACTACATGCATTTTGTTTTATTGGTTCAAATCAGATAAATTTGTTCACTTACATCTAAGCTTGCCTCTTAGTGTTTTGGATGTCAAATGTTAACATTTTAAAAAGATATTTCAAGTATAAATGTTAACTTTCTCTGGTCCACTTTTCTCGCTGTGTCTGGAGTACGAGTTGACCTGAGTACATTAGATCAACCAAAATGATCACAAGTTAGTTGGAGTACAATATAGTTAGCTGAGTTATGTTGACCTGTTTCTTGTCCGCTTGGATCCAAGGTTGATGATCTGTCAATTAGTGGAGAAACATTGATCAGCTTTTTCTAAAACTTATTGGTTTTGAATAATAAGTAATATCTATTCAGTTAATGATAACATTGACAATTAATTCCAGATGATACTATACCATGCTTGCTTTGCCATACAAATGTTTTCCAATGGGTTTTTATGCACTTTACTAAATGTTCAGCTGTCAAATGTTCAACAATACAACCCAAGACTACTTGATCGTTCAGACAACTCAATATAAAAGGACCAATGCAATTTGCAAAAGAATTACATTTTTATTTTGAAGGGAAGTGGACTTCCAAATGTGGAACTGACCAATACAACTTGCAAAAGGTATCTGATTCTATCAAAAGAGACGTGATAGGTTGGCATATCTTTGAGTTGCCTGAACCATTGAGTTGCCTGAACTGTCAAGTTTTCTGAACCGACCTCAAGATTTTCTTTTTTCTTTCTTCTCATATCATAGTTCAATCTTAAGATTGTCCCTAGCTCTAATGCATAGTGCATAATTCACACAATCATTTTACTTATAACCCATTTCTTATTAAGATGAAGCTTCATTTCATGATTATTATGATATCCATCAAACTGTGGCCTCCAATACTAATACAAGAACAAATTTCTACTCAATTTAAGCTGCACAAACTTCTCCTTCTGAGCAAATTAATTTCAAACAAATTAAAAAAAATTGAAAAAATACACAAACTTAACATCCTACTTGAATGGAAGATGGATGTTTAGTGATTAAAACACAGTAAAAGACCGCTTTTTCTGTTAGTGTTTACACTTACTCTTGTCTTTTGGTTTATTTTGCAGGGCTAAATTAAGCAGCTTCCCACATTGGCCAGGAAGGGTAAGTACTTTGATCTGATGAACCTTGGGGCGTAACATTTCAGTCTGTTATATGTATTTTAAAAAGCTACGTCTGGTGATAACAAATATACAACAATTACAAAAAATTGATCTACTCTAGGATAAGGATACTGTTGCCCAAAGCTCCTTGGAATCTATATTTGTAGAGTTTAATATTTTGACCTATGTTCCAGAACCTGGATCCAAGTTTTAGACTTTCTTGTAAGCAGTGACTCTCACTATAGCCTTAAACCAATCAGTTATCATAATCTCAATATCTGTTCTTTTAAAGACACAGTACACCATTGGTAATTGTCAAAGACCAGTCTTCTTGATTGTTGTAAAAATTCAATTGGTCGTTGAAGTTGTGAGATTATAATCAAAGAAAAAACACCCTTGTCACACGAAGTTGTGTGCTTTCAGATGCTTGATTTCGAGACCTCAAATTCTAATTCTGAGGTCTCAAATCTTTCTTGAATACTGCGTTACTTTTGAGTAATTACCAATAGTGTCCACTGCCTTTAATCAAGAAACCAATTTGTAATCATGATCTCAGTATCATATCTTGATAGGGGCACCATTGTATCACTAATAGCAAGGTGACTTTGACTTTAAATCATTGATTTATTTTGAATTTGTAGATTGTGAAACCATGGAAGCATGTCAAGAAGCCAACCGGCAAGAAAATTACGTACTTTGTTTTCTTTTTTGGAACGGAGGATCAGTAAGTTTCTTTAGTAAAGGAAGTTAAATATTATTTGACCATTCCACATTCTTTATATGTTCCCAATATTATTAATGGTTTATTTATTCAACAATATTCAGGGGTCGAAATTGCCACTAGCCCGCTAGTCCAGGACTACCAGATTTACAGCCGGGCTACTGATTTTTCCAGTTTGATAGCCCGACGGGCTAGTGGAAAAACAATGCAAAAATCATCATTACGAACAACAAAGAACTGTGCTATGGTGTATTGTAAAGTTTGAGCCGTGACGCGAGACATAATGTGTCTTTCGGGCTACCAAAATCTCATCAGGGCTACTAAAAATTATTGGTTACTAGCCCTGCTGACTTCCATGAAAAAACACTTAATTTCGACCCCTGAATATTAAAAAAAAAAAAAGACACTAGTAGTGAAAAACTGAATTGCTGTCTTAAATTTACAATTTGTCAGTTAATACAATAAAAAGATAGTTAAATGTAATTCGACTGAAACACAGAAAACATTAAATTGCACAAATGACAAAAGACCCCTAATAATATAAAGTAACGGGGCAAAGGACTCAGAATAGCTAAAAAACATAAAAATCACAGAACAAACCCTAACCAGGTCTGGAAAGCGTTGCGACAACAGTTAAAAACAATTAAAAGCATAGACAGCAAAAATAAACAAACAGTTGAATGAAGATGTGATTAAGCCGACATTCCCAGTGGTTGACTGCCCAAGAAAAGAAAAAAAAGGTATTGTTTGTTGATGAGGTTAACCAGGACGGTATGGAATAGTGCTTGTCTTGTAGCGGTTAGTACGGCATCTGATAGCGGACAAATGGTCGGAATTTCTTAAGTTAATGTTCCTCCTAGGAGGAAGCCAACCACTGTGAATGTTGGAGTTCAGCAAAGCATTCCCAAAATTAAGGGGAGATTACAATGTTTGAGCATGCGAAGAAAGTAAAGTTTCCTGTTGAATTTGGTACACATACTTCCAACCTGAGTGTTCCACTTCAGGTCTCCTTGAACAAGAATGCCTAACAATTTAATACAATTAGCTTGTTTAAAGGCAGTGGACACTATTAGTAATTACTCAAAATAATAATCATCATAAAACCTTTCTTGATTACGAGTACTGGGGAGTGATTGATAGTATAAAACATTGTGAGAAACAGCTCCCTCTGAGAAAGAAGAGAAAGAAGTAATTTTCCATGAATTTGATTTTGAGACCTCAAGTTTAGAATTTGAGGTCTCGAAATCAAGCATCAGGCGCGTTTCTTTGTGTTCTACGAAAGCATGAGATAATGACTTGACACTTACTAGGGTTAAGTTTCATCATATTATCAACTGACCATTGGTCAAGGCAGTAAATAAATACTATCTTACAATTATTCCTGCCTTCTCAATAAATCTTTGATTGATGCCTGACAACATAATTTGTTTCCAATATAACTCCGCATACAGGTTTTTTTTCCATATCAAGAACTAGACAGCTTGAATTTTGTTAATTTGAATTGTATTAGTCACCCAGTGACGCTCCTACAGATGATGTATTTTTTCTCTTATTTTAGTGCCTGGGTACGAGCAGAGAATCTATGTCCATACCTTGAACACAAGGACAGGTTGTCTAAGGCAGCAAAGGGACAGAAATTCAAGAAAGCTATGGATGCTATCCAGGAAGCCATTACTCAGGATTCTAATAAGGTCAGACTCCAAGCAAAGCACTTCAACATTCTGTATTAATGTGATCTGGGTTCAATTTTATAGAGCTCAACACCAAACACAATATCACCAGATTTACAAAACTTACACAGTTTGAAGATGAAGATAGTAGAAAGCTTCCCGTAAAATAGAAATAAGAAAAAAACAATGGCACAAAAAGCAGCTAAGCACAACAAAATTTTACTTATCAGAATAAGGTTACCAGCCTAACTTCCATGTCACATCTCCAATATGTTACTGGTATCCCGCTTATTTGTCCTGCTAAATATTTTATACGAAATTGAGCCCTGGATTTGAGTGCACAAAGCGCTAAGATGATTTTTATAAATCACCATAATAATTTGGATTTTCACTTCACACCTTGCTCGGCAATTTATTCAGATTGTTTTTAACCACTTATCTCTAGGTTTTTTGAATCGTTACCATGCTCACCTGTCTTGGACTTGCCTTGTTCATAATTTTCATTTATTTAGATCTACGAGCCATGATTTTAATGGGTTTTTTTACAATTGATTTATACAGAAGGCATCTCCACTGTCCCCGTTTCATCCTGAAGATGATGAAGAAATCTTTCCACCCAAATCAAAGCCCATGAAAGACTACTCCAGGGAACCTCTGAGTGGCAAAGCAAAGGTATGAACAATGCATCAAAGTAGTTTCCATGAACAGTTAAATGTGATTATGATGGGGTTGGTTCAATTCCTGTCTAAGGGCAGTTTGGGTTTTTATTCTCTACCTGGTAAAGGTTTCCCTGAAATGATTCTTGGATTTTTCTCCCAATTCTAATTCTAAAACTGAAACTTCCTTCTTTGTTTTCTCTTCATGGGGTTCTTGGCTAGTATTATGATGGAGTCTTTGGCTTAGCAACCAGAATTAATTGATGAAATTAAATGAAATCACTAATAAAAGCACCTTATATGCACTGGGAATTATTGCTTCTAAGTGCATACTAAATAAAGTCTGTAGGTATCAGTTTAAATAGACAGTGAACTTTGTGAGTTTGTAGAAGTAAGACAAAGTTATAATAACCAGGGAAAACTGACTGGGTAATTTTTAATTGATTTTTTAGTTGATTGAAGACAAATTTACTAGAGCTAGACTTTGAACCTTTTGATTAAAAAGCCAGTGCTCTTACCAGTTAAGCTCTACCAACCAATTCAATAATTGAGTCAATTATAAGGTTTTCACAATAAAGACAAATGTTACACAATGTTACAACCTCTTTAAATGAACCACCTCGGGTGTTAACTATAATTAAATTTCAATGATCTTCCATTGTCTTATTCTAACCCTCAATTGGATTGGGAAGTGGATTTACACCAATTACTATTTTCCCTTGGCCACTTTATAACTGGTAATTTGTATAAGTTCACTGAGCACAAATGAACAGCATTGACAATCAGAACTAAGTAGCAATAAAAACAAAATGTAGTGGAACTATTTTGTCATATTCTTCAGTTGAATTCACAACCTGATGACAGAGGGAAAGCCTCACCAGAAAAAGAAGCAGTCGAAAAACCCACCAAGAAGAGAGGTCGATCGTCGAACAAAGATTCTAATGTAGAGAGCACCCCGACCAAACTTACGTATGCCTCCCCAAAGAAGAGGGTAAGTTATCTATGCAAGGTTCAGAGTAGATCCTAAAGTGGGCTTGTGGATGCTAAAACAGGCATGCAACTATTCTTCGGTTTCCAGGCCTAGAAATCCGACGCGAACCGATTTGCGCAAGATTCGCGCCCGGCGAGGACGCCGCAAATCTGAGTAGATTCGAGTGAAATTGCCAACATTCAGAAGGTGAAAATCACTTTCTCATCTTTATATTTGGGTCAACATGAGTATATTTGTACTCTCCCGAAGACCCACTATTTTTTTTTTTCTTCTTTTAATTCTGTTTATCCGACACAAAGACCACTCACATCGACACAATTCTCCTTGTGTACAGCATACCTTCTACACTATTCTGGCTCTGTAGTGTTTTTATTGCTTACTATATGAAGGGATTGGGGGGGGAGGGTCAGACGAAAATGGCCTAATAGGTGGCTATCTTCAGTGCACACGATCAATAGGAAAATTACTTTCCATGTTTTATCTCTGCTGAAGAGTTGCATGCCTGTAAAGAGTAGACTGGCTGGTAAAGGGGTCTGAGGCTGCTGAGAGGAGAATGGTTGCCGGGGCTTCAGCAGCCACAAGGGAGAGTGGCTGCTGAGGGATGTGTGGTTGCTTTGGGGGTGGGGGAGTGGCTGATGGGGAGAGTGGCTGCCATGTTGTAAGTGGCTGCCATGTTGTAAGTGGCTGCCAAGGGGTGCATAGTTGCTATGGGGGGGGGGGGGGGGGCTGGCTGCTGAGCGGTGTGTGGCTGCTATGGGTGCTAGTGGCTGCTATAGGGGGGAAGAGTGGTTGATGGGGGAGAGTGGCTTCAATAGGTGTGAGGCTGCCAAGGGGCGTGTGGCTGCTAGATGGTATTTGGCTTCTGATTGTTACTAAGACATAAAAAAAAAAATTATGTTGGCGTAACCCGACGTACCCTAAAAATACGGCCGACCCTGGATATTTTTATTTTTTCAAGGGAAGAACTTTTAATGATTAAAATCTATAAAAGACATAAAAATAAAATAAATGTCATCAAGAAAATACACTATTTGTTGTGTGAAGCCTTGTTTGCTTTTGTTATCGTGTATACTACCAGCTTAAACAATTAGAAAACATGTAATTTTCGTTGCTGGGAGGGGGAACAAAAATTAAAAATCCCTACCTACCTACCCTATTTTGGGGGGCTCGTTATGCCAATATAACATATTTTTGTTAATGCCTTAATGCTGTACCATGTCAATATGATAATGTGATTTTCCCCCTGTTTGTGTTACAGCTAGCAGGTAGTACGCTGTCATCACCCAGTAAGAAACCCAAAGGCAATGGTTTGTCCTTCAATTCTCTCAGTCTTTATAACAGCTTTCAAACACATCTTGCTGATAAGGCAGAGGAAAAGAAAGAAGAAATTGTACCAACGGATAAAAAGTAAGAAATTAAATGGGGATCAAAATAGGAAATTTTTCGTGTAAGGATATTTTGAACTGATTTTATAATTAAAAAATTGGGAGTAAATGAAAATGGAACATGTTGGCAAGGTTATTTGGATCCAAACACACTCACAACTAATGTGAACAGATAATATTGAGAAGTTATAAAATGTTGCTTCTATAAAATATAAATAAAATGAATATCGTTACACACTACACATTGCCTTGTTAGCACCTGGCTATTGTAAATTTGAACTCATCATCAGTTATCAGGCCTCAAATTTCCCGGCGGCCACGACGGCCATGGCCGCCGGTGCCCTGCTTACTGGCCGTGGTGCCCCGAGAAAATCGGACATTTTCGCGGCCAAAAAGGCCGTGCCCTTTTTCTCCGATGGCCGCCGTGCCCTTTTTGAGATCAAAATTTATGTTTTGATACACCACCATCCGTCTGTGTGCACATAAAATCAAACACTTACATGTACATTCTATATTAATACACGCACACAGAGCGCGGTCGGTTGAATGCTCATCACACGGAATTTAAACGGACGGCAGCATATCCATGCAGTGCATGTGTGTGTGCACGATGCAGAACGAACGACAGACGTGCATCCATAGACATTGTGTACTCGAAGTTTATACACGGGCCGGATGTACTTGCAACGACCATTTGAGAACAATCGCACTGGTACTCATCTTGCAACACGCGTACCCACGCAAGGTTGTCCATGATGGGTACCAGCTAATCACAATTTCGGTTCCATTTGAGGTTGGGCGTCCGCCTATTCCACTGGTATACGGCCGTGTCCGAAACGGCGACTTCGGCTACAGCTACGGCTAGATCGCGCGCGTCTGCCTATTCTTCAACACTGGTAGACGCGCTGATCTAGACGTAGCTGTAGCCGAAGTCGCCGTTTCGGACACGGCCGTATTGTGCTTGTTCACTGGTACTCGTACATGTTTGTGCACGTGGGCCATGTTACGTAAATCACGCATCATGTACATGTACATGAAAGGTACATGTACATGTATGGTACATGTACATGTATGTCCGTTGAATAAATCTCCGCTCTGCACACAGTGACAGCTCATTGTTTACGTCCGGCCGTCGCAACAAAATCTCCGCTGCACACAGTTAAGTGACAGTTCATTGTTTACGTCTGGCCATCGCAACAAAAAATGGATGCATACTTTTACTTCCCATTAATCAATAAAATTAAATCCATTTAAAAATACTTGATGTTTTTTTGTTAAAGGAAAGCAAAAGTAATGAAATGTTCATTAAAATAGCCTTCATGGACCTGAACAGAAATTGTTTCATGATCTTTATTTTTTATGGCCTTGATGCCCTTTTTGAAATTTTAAGTTGGCCTTGGTGCCCTACCCCATGGCCTTGGTGCCCTTTCAAAATTTGACAAATTCAAGGCCAAAGTGGCCTTGCCCTAAAAATCGGGAAATTTGAGGCCTGAGTTATACCTATGTTTAACAGTGTATTTATGCAATTATCTTATTGTATAGGATTGGTTTTATTGGACTTGGCCTTATGGGAACAGGAATGGCCATGAATCTCATTAAGACAGGTCACAAGGTCACCGTGTGGAACAGAACTGCAGCAAAGGTCAGTCAATATTAAGTTTTTCATATTTTAATGATAACACCATTCATTTTAAAACGATTGCAAATATTTGGCCATGATTTTAATGAGGACTAAACAGTGTCCAAAGTATGAACTGGAACAACATTGATGGACAGTCCTATTGGTTGAAAGAAGGTCACATAACTGTTGAAGACATAAACTAAAGTTGTGAATGTGCGATCGATGGTCATAGCCATATATGCATGTTGGCACTTAAAGACAGTGGACACTATTGGTAATTGTCATAGACCAGTCTTCCCACTTGGTGTATCTCAACATATGCATAAAATAACAAACCTGTGAACATGTGAGCTCGATTGGTCGTCGGAGTTGCGAGATATTAATGAAAGAGAAAACACCCTTGTCACAAGAAGTTTGTGTGCTATCAGATGCTTGATTTCTAGACCTCAAATTCTAGACTTGAGGTCTCAAAATCAAATTCGTGGAAAACCAATTCTTTCTCGAAAACTATGTTACTTCAGAGGGAGCCGTTTCTCACAATGTTTTATACCATCAACCTCTCCCCATTGCTCAATACAAGTTTAGGTTTTATGCTGATAATTATTTTGAGCAATTACCAATAGTGTCCACTGCCTTTAAGTCTACGCATGCACTAATAATGTGGTGCACAATCAATACATATCGGTACTCAATGTAATAATCTAATGGCATGTGTTCGAAGGGACAACCATTGAATCTCATCCAATACCCTTTATGGAAAGGGCCTGATAATGTAACATGAATTGAGAATTTAGGCTAAAAAAACAACAGACAAGCTTTACAGATTTTCCTGCACAAAAATAACTATGTTTTTCAACACACAAAAAAACCCGAGTATGAAAGAGTGATGACTTTGTCTTAACCGGCTGTTTAAAACATTGCATTGTTGTGGCTGTCCTCAGTCCTTTATCGCACTGCCACAACCAAGTCGGTTCTAAAAGGTTGTTTGAGACCTCATGGCCAATCATTTATTCATTAGTTATTTGTTGAAAGTATATTTTTGGCTGTAAACTAAGCCAATCAGATGGTTTATGGAAGACATGATTGATTGTGTAACCATCTCTAGGAATATGATTGAAAAGTGGACTCATTGTTGAGTTGTCAATTATTCTTTTATCCATATTATTATCTGTTCGTAAAGGATTAACAATGCAGCTGAACAGTATTACAAATGTCATGTAAATTCTTTCTATCAAAAATTTGAGAAGGCCTCAAAAAGTTTGCTCTTAAATGTCAAGAACTCATGGGAGTTAACATGAATAGAACTTCAATTAGGTTCTCCTAAAATGATTTCAAAAATATATTTATTCATATAATATCAAATTTAAAACACAATAAAAAAAAATCAAAGCTCAGACTGAGAAATGGATTTACACGTTTGGATAAATCTATGTACATTTATAAGTTGCATAAGTTGAATTGAGTTGCTTCTATTGAGTTGCTTCTAATAAATTTGATGATTGTTTTGGGGGGTATTCTTCCAAGACACAATGTTGGCAAAGACATTCACAGAATTTCAACATGGATAAATCCTAGTGTAGTAATCACAAATATTTGCCTTTAGCTTTATTTTTAAGCATGTAGTTAAAATCGCTCAGCACCTGAGCTAACATTGTATAACTTGTTGTTCTGGATTGTCTAATTCATTCATGTCATTGACCGAATGTTGCATGTTCTCATGATGAGACAAATCCTCGTCTATTATTTGTATTCTGAGAGTGTCTTGAGGATCCTGTATGGTTGTTAATGTGTTATCTTGTAATGTTGCTGTTAGTGAAGCATTTGTTGTGGACTCATCAAGCACATCTTGATTACTACATGTATATACTCCTTCAATATTCCCACTAGTCTCAAGTATTAATGGAACATCATTGTCTTGAGTCACTATCCCATTCCCTGACTCTCCGATGGGAATATCCTGCACAGATGGTGTAGGTGAACTTGTTGAACCATAGGTGGGGTTTTCAACATGGATTACATTAGGTGGGGAGTGCCTACGGTGTCTACCTCTACGGGTTAAGGTTATACCCCTCAGGCGAATTACATAAAGTATTGCAACTACGCAAATAAGGACCAGACAAATACAGAGAATTACTCCAAATATTGTCATGATAGTTTGTAGGTCCAGCTTGTCATCTGTTGCTCCATCAAGGGAAGGTACTGGCATTGCACTGTCTGTTAAAGGTCCGTTAGGGCGGGAATGCTGAGTGGTTTGCGAAGGGTCCGTCTTTTGTAGGAGACACACCTCTTCTATTATATTACCAGGTGACCTCTTACGAGAAGTATAACTGAAAGCAGCCAGGCAGATTGTGTAAGTTGTATCAGGTTTGAGTTGCTCAATCTTATACCTACGACTGCTTCCATTCAAGTAGACCTTTTCTACTTGAGGATTGAATTCGATGTAGTCCTCCATGTACACTAAGCGGAAGTCCATGATATCCTCTGCATCTATGGCCCATCTGACTTCAATATCACAACTTGTTACATCTTTTACAGTCATACTTAACATGTCTCCTGTGCGCCATTCACAATATTGTCCTTGGTACTCGGGCTGGCATACACACTGCCAGGTATGATGTGGCCTTATGACGCAAGTACCACCATGTTTGCAGGGGTTACCTTCACATATCGCGCCTCTATGTCTCGAATCTTCCTCACTCTCATCCCTCTGCTGTCTGTGTTTATTACAAACATTCACTCCCATCATCAAGTCACTAAGCGATTGACCATACAGATGCATTGGAAAGGCACACTTTGTACTGTCTAAATTCACAAGTTGAATGTTTTGCTTACTCAACGAATCTAACGTCATCTGTAACTTGCAGTCACAACCAATAGGGTTATTTGATACATCTAAGATTTTCAAAAAGCTGGCTGCTAATAATGTTGTGACATCAGTAATCTTGTTACCATGAAGGTAGAGTGCCTCTATGTTGCCGAGTCGATCCATGTCTGCAATTCGTTTGATTTTATTTCCTGTTAGAATCAGTACTTTTGTTTTGAGTGGTACGTTTGGTATTTCCTCCAACCCTAAATAGCTACAGTCAACCACTTCCTGATTGCATAAGCATCTTGTAGGACATTGCTGATCCACAAGATTGGTATGGTTGGTGATATAACCACTAGTAGTACTAACCAAGTAGCTAGTCAGCACGAAGAACAGCACTTGTTGTGTCATCATTTCATGGCTTAGTGTAGGACCTCTCTTCATCTGTCATTCACTCCATACTAACAAATCTGTAGAAGAAAAGAGTACATGTGTACATTATGAGCTTAACGTGGTTGTAATACACAAAAAACAGCAATTAAGCAAGGGTCCCTTGCTTAATTTAAACATGGTTGCTTAATTGTTTCCCAAATACACTTTGTTTGAAAGGACAGCAATGTCCATAAAGGACAACAAAGATTTTACTGGGGACCTTCGACAGTCAAAACATTGTTATCCTCTCACACTACGTGCAATTTGGAAAATTTTACAACCATGCTAAAATGGAGCAAGGGACTGCTTAAATGGTTTTGTGTGAAAAGGGCTGGAGCTGACCAACTCCTACTTATTCAAGATTTTCAATCATTGAATTTTTGTAGATGTACCTTACTGTACTTCACTGAGTACATGTACATACATTAAAGTACATTAATTAAAGGCAGGAACTTGGATGTGTCACGTTTAGTTAACCTATGACTCATAGTGTTTGTACATACATGTAGTAGTAATGTACACGTTTTGTTGAAAGTCAAGAGAATGATTTCCCGTGTATAGCAGAGCAAAATGCTACACAAATTGTGTCAGTTTTTACTCAAAAATAACAATTTGCTACTCAGTATTGGCATTCAGTGTGCAAGAGTTCAGTTCAATTTTGCTTTTACGATTAGCAGCGCTTTGAAATGGAAATAGCATAAATAGTAAAAAGCACAAAATCATTAAGCAATGCTATGAAATTGGGCCCTGCAAAGCATGCTCATTTATAAAACTCATGTTAAGTCAGACACTTTTATCTAAACATAATCTTAATACCTGTATCATGATGAAGGTTTCAGCAGTTGTCCAGGAGAGTCACACATTTACAATGTACATAGAGTAGCCAACTGTTAGACACCCCCCAGACCACTGATAACCAAGCAGAAAATATTTCTTTCATTTAAGCAAAACTAGAGTGGGGCACCAGTCACAAATAATCTACACTTTCATCAATAGAGTGACATCACAGAAACAGTTTAAAGATGAAGAACCTTGTTATATTCTTAATGCTTTAATTTTCTTAAATCTTAATATCCATGCCAAATACAGATTCTTAGTTTCATTTAGATTTTGAACCTGTTGATATTCCTTATAACGTCTTATTCCTGAGAGATGTCTCTACTTAATACTTAATCTGGTTTGAGAAACTGATCTTTAATAAAATGAACATTTTTTTTCCATAGATGAAATGTCCAAATCAGAAGAACAATGTAGACAATTTCTTAAGTTACTTTTGTAATTGTAGGTGATCACAATTGTATTTGTTGTTGCTTCTAATACTCCACTCATGTATGATTAGTTTGAGTATATTACCATGATACCTAACATTACATTTTACTATTCAAATGAGGTGAAAAGGTCTCCAATTAATCCATGGCACACACAGCAGTTGCCTTGGTGCCCTGTGCTTTTGCTTTGTTGAGCTTTTTCTTATAAAAGTGTCCCTTACCAGAGCAAAATTGTTGTGCCCCTTCAAGAGCCAAGTTCAAGGCCTGATTAAAAGATGTACATGTTATCAGACACATTGTTTTGAAAAGGTCCCTACATGTTTTTTAACCACTAAAATAATTTGAATTCTTACCTTACAGTACAGTTTGGTTTGAAAATTGAGCTTTTGTGAGTAGTCCTGGTGTCACAACTCATGCCATGTTGATGCCAAGCACAAGCTGGTACAGGCATGTAGTCATTATTCATCAGTATGTCAACCTACTGCAATACAGGAACACTGCTATCTAGATGAAACTCAACCTTCCTCTCAGTCGAATGATCCGGAGTTGAACACTTAAAGTTGCTTAGTACTCAGTTTCATGTGGCTAGTATCACCTCCATGCTAGTATTCTGAAGACACACTGACAACTACATGTCATTATATTTTCTCATCAACTACAACTAACAAACAGTGAAGTCTTGAGCTGAGCTGAATAGTTGTGTATAGGCAGTTGAATTATAATCACGCATGATTTATTTGGTAATAATACTAACAGGTAAGTAATGGTTTCCCCCACCATTTTATACTATAGCAGTTACCCCCACATGTGACTTACAAGTACATGGTGGTACTATTGTGAAGTCTCTTAATATCTAGCTCCAATAATGAATAACAGAGCTATTGTTGTCATCTCCTTTGATCAATAACCAAATGGTTTTGGAGTGTTTCATTGATAACAATGGGGGTGTCTGGGTAGGTTCCATTGCTTGTTACCCGTTAACTCAATTATTTGTACAGGTTGTTTGTAGGCATAAAGGTTTAGTGGCACTCTGTACCCTGACACAGTTTGTTGAGAGAGTGTTTGAATAGTTGGACAAATAGACGTTCACAAAATATCATTCAAAGTCCATTTTTTTTCTAGCTTGCATAATAATTAACAGTCTATGCACTATGCTGTGGGTGTTAAATCTCGCATGGATAAGAATTGACTTAAAGCAACCTCAGTAGTGTAGGATCATTGACAGTACAGGGGATGCTAATAATTTCACTATTTTACTAGTGAATCCCAAAGGTTGTAGCATTTTTGTGTTTCTACACATGTCACTTGCGAGTACAATACGTTATTAGTGTTGAATAGTACCACTATAGAGTCTGGTCCTTGCTCTATGGTACCACAGTAACAAAGCAAATATAAACAGCAATTGATGCAAAGCCATCAGGTATAAATTTATTTTTGACAAGATGACTCTAACTTAGTATTATTTGGATAACTTCCTTACTGTCTGATCATTTAATACCATCCACTGTGGTATTGAATGATAACTGTGCCATCTTGCATTTATGATATCATGTGGTGATACACAGCAACCATACCATACAGTGGCACACAGTGAGTTCTGTGCCACCACAGTCCACAACCTTTCATTTTTGTTTTCATTTATTAATTTTGTAAGTAAAAATTAAAGTACAGACAATAAGAACAGTCAAGAAAACAAATACATGTACATACAATTAGGAGAGAGAGAGAAAAATAGAAAAGAAAGTAGCAACCCTGATGGATTTTTGAAAAGTAAACTAAACAGCTATCAAGTTAAATGGTTTCAATGATTAGTCAATTTGGAATGTTACCCAAAGCAGACCATAATTTTAAAGGAGCGCGATCGCGCTCGCGCTCCTCCGCGCTCCTTAATGTTTTCCAAGGAGAGCAAAAAAAAGCGCTCCTTACAAATTTAACAAGAGCATGTTTTTTCAATACCCTAATTGTTGATTAAAATAAGCCGCTTGAATCTCGGAGTTTATAAGCCTGCTGCCACTTGAATGTTGCGAGTTGGCAGTGGCAAACGAGTCCTATTATAGTCTGCTCTGACTGTGTTTGCGTGCGCGCGTGCTTGATGATTACCGCAGCCGGTCACACAGACGAATGTGAGCGATTCCACACTGGTTGTGTTTTTGCGCGCACGTGCTTGATGTTTACCGCAGCCGGTCACACAGACGTATCTGTGTGGGGCCTATAGAATTCCACACTGGTGGGCGGGCTCTTACACTAAAGAGTGGTACCGCAAATACACGCTCATGATTGGTTAAGTATTTTGTCATGATAAAAGTATGCCGTAAAGGGGGGGGGGGATCTCCGGCCACCTGGCTGGACAAACGCATTTTGGAGTAAAAACAATTGAAAGGAACTGGGATCATGCACAGTAAACTACAGTAAGAGCCCCATGCTGCTCGACGTGAAAATTTTGTTTGCTTATGCTGGATTATGACATCAAGATGTCAAGTGTTCAATTATCAACATTCTTGAGGTGGAATTTGGAAAGTTATGGTTACGAGACGGCACCAATAAATGACAGGGTCATGGTAACCAAAATTTGGTGTAAGGTTTGTCGGACATATATCGACAAAATCAAGCAGGATAAAAGAATTCGTGGACAAGCCCAAGACATGAGCTAGATAGAACGCCAAGGGACAGCCGACCGGAACTACTCCCATTTTGTGCATTTCGTCCGATACTTTTCGTGGATTCATGAAAACATCGTCAAATAATTATTCTCAAGATATACCTGCAACTTTAAACACTTTTACAACCCCACAGTGATAAAAAGGTACACTGATTCGAATAATAAATACTTGTTGCTCACAAAAACGCTGTTTTAATGGCGAAAATGTGTGTCAAACTTCATAAAAAAAGGCCCGCTGAATTACACACAAAATGGTGGCCATTGAGAAAGTTTTCGCCGTTACGTCATGAACTTGGGTCTCACTCGGGCCCACACAGCTTTGACGTCAAAGCTAATCATACGCACTGGGGATGGTCAGATCTGGGTCGACCCGGGAAATCTAATCGAACGCACCCGCAAGTAATTGTATGCCCCCCCCCCCCAACCCAAAGGATATTTTTGGCTCCAATTCAAGTCCCGCCCGCCCAGCTCTCGAGCCCAGCCCTCAAACCCCTCGTACATTTTAAATAGCGCCATTGCAACAACTACTGCCAGCGCGCGTCCTTCATTCTTGGCGCTTGCAACGCCGGTCCAATCACAAGTCACATAATCGCGTACTGATGCATATGGAAGATCCCACGTACTACCCATTGTATGCAGATATTTTTCCAGACCAATCACAAGCACACATGGTGTTGTAGCTCATGCATATGGATAAGTTTGCACTGTGTATAATAATTATGTACTGCATGTCCAGTACAAGTGTACAAAAGTATGGCCCGTGGTCGGCCCTGTGTGCAGTATGTGAAGCTGGCCGTACCAAGGCAGGCTAATCAGTCGCGGTCGTTTTGTGGCGCGATCGACGATCGGCAGCAGTCGGTGGTTCCCCACACTGCTTCATAATACCAATACGGATTACGCTGACGTACATGTACACACTACGGTGCCGATGTGCACAGCCACAGACAAGAATGTTTCTTTGCTCTGGAGAGAGCTACAGACAACTACAGTATTAAACAAGCCCCAAGAAATAACAAAATAATTGAAAAATAGCGGACACAATTTTTTTTTTGACAGTTTTTCTGTTATCTTTAGGCAAATTCACAAAAGATAATTACTATAAAGTTAAGACAATTTCATTCTCTGCCATATTTTGTACTTAGGCCTATTCTTTTTTTTCTCAAAGGGTGGCAACATTAACAGCGGATAACCAAACTTTTTATTTTTAGGGGGGGGGGTGCCTGGGGGATATACATAATTGTGGGGTCTATTTAATTTATCGAAACATTCATTTTGATTGCAAAAAAGTTGTTTCATGATTAAAGTAAACTCATTAAATTGAGTAAGAAAAAGTTAAACAACTGGTGAACTTTGTGTTCATTTTCTTGAGTACGTGTTCATTAAACTTGGGTTTTGTTAGCGAGAGCAAAACGCTCTCCTTAATTCATTTTCTTGAATTAAGGAGAGCAATTTACAGCTCTCCTCGGATTTATTAAAATGAAGGCCTGCCAAAGTACATGTAGGAGGGTTAAGTCAATCATGGAGGAATGATACTGAGTCTTATCAAGCTTTGTGCCATTTGTACTGAGAAATAATCAACATTGGTTTGACTGTTTCCATGTGTTTACATCCCCTTGTGGGAGTTTATTGAGTTACCTTAATGAAAATATCATCTAAACAAACAAACAAACAAACAAACAAACAAACAAACAAACAAACAAACAGTGTGACACTCCTTTCTTACATGTAGCTATGACGAGACATATTCCTGTTTTATGTACTGTACCTGCACTTTAATAAACAAGCGCCCTCACTCAATGTCAAACAAAAACTGTAGAGTCATTGGCTGATAGTTATGATAGTTATCCTGTCTAGACTTTGCTCAGCAACTTGCAGCCTATAACTTTAAGGCAATGTTGCACACTCTATAACAACATATGTTCCTAAAAGGCATTAAGCCTGAAAAGTTACAATAACAAACCATTTATCAGTTTGAAACTGAGAAGGTTAAAAAATGTTACTGTTAATAAAATAGAAGTGAGAGGTGTCACCACCAAGACCCAACTTCATTGTGCTACTTCAGGAGAAAATATTGGTTAAACAATTTCTGTTGAGCAACAATTAGCAGGAAACCAATCACAGATGCTACATGTGAGATGGTATTTTAGCTACTAACTCTTTTACTGGTGAGCATTTTTTTTAGCTGAAGTATGTCTAAAACTGGTTCATGTATGTCTATAAATTGTTGACGTAGGTTGCTAACTTTCCTCATTGTTTGTGTTTTCTTTGTTCACAGTGTGCAGATTTTGTAACAGCTGGTGCAACAGAAGCCAAGAGTGTATCTGATCTTGTGTCGTCATGCGACATTGTTTTCTCAATGGTGTCGGATTCAGAAGCTCTTAGAGCAGTAAGTACAAGCAAACATCTTGAGCAGATTTTTAAGCAGATTATGGCTATATACAAATTGTCATTGTTATTTTGTATAACTAGTGGAATGCACTGTCATGTTGATCATCTAAAAATGCAATGGATGGGAATAATAGTAACCTTGTCTACTATAATAGGTTAGTTACAATAAAAAGATTAGGTTGCTAGGAATGAATTTGTCCAGAAAGTTTTTTTATAAACACTTAATGATAATATTGAGAAGTATATGACTCAACAAATACATAATATACATATAACTGATACAAAACAAAAACACTGAAAAACAACAACAACAGAACTTAATATGAACATATCTAAACAGATTTAATTTACTAGAGCAGTTTGTAATATGTGTCTAATTGATAGTTACACTTGAACTGTTGTGTAGATTGTGTTTGGTGAGCATGGTGTACTGGATGGTATGAAGGAGGGCAAGGCACTGGTGGATATGTCTACAGTGGATATCGGTACAGTCACTGGAGTAGAAGGGGTGAGTAGTTATCTATCATGTCTGTAGGCAGTTTTTGCTACAAGGTGTTATTAGCCCCCTTTACCGGAGAGTAGTTTTTGTTATATTGCTATGGTCAGTTTTTGTTGCAACATAAATTTATTTGTGTAAATTTGACTGTTGATATTGACTGTTGTGTGTGGTTTTGTTCCTTAGGCTATTTCAGCGCGAGAGGGTAGGTTTTTAGAGGCACCAGTTGTAGGCAGTGTCCAGCCAGCCATGGAAGGTTCACTTGTGGTCATTTCAGCTGGAGATAGGACACTCTATGAAGACTGTACATCATGCTTTCAAGCTATGGGCAAAAAAGCATTTTATCTTGGTAAGTACCTCTTAAGAAAAGAACAGTAATACAGCAAAGAGAATTATAGTCATTATTGCCAACTGAGGTCACCCAACAAATTACCAACCACATGATACTTTAGTTTTCTAAGAATAACTGTGTAATTGACAGACCAGGGCCCAATTTCTTGGCTCTGCGAACCGCTGATTCTGCGCTTACAATCATTGTTCTCCGCTTACTGTGCAAGCGCCAAATTACTTTGCTCACTGTGTAAACAAAGAACACTTAGTTATATGGAGTACGCATGTGCACAAGCAAAAATTCCTTGCTTACCTGTTTAGTACATTTGATGTAAATGTGGACTTCCCTGCTTCTGTAAGTGCTGATTCTTTACTTGCGGTAAGTAGAGCCATGGTGTTGGGCCTTGCAGCTATATATCAAGGAACCATCAGAGTGAAATCAGGTCAACAATATGAACAATGTCTTGAAACATGTGTACATTCTATCTCATGATTTCCTGTGTAGGTGACGTTGGGAATGGCTCTAAAATGAAGATCATCATCAACATGATCACAGGGTGCATCATGAGTGGGTTTGCTGAAGGAATGGCGCTAGCTGAAAGGGCAGGTCTTAGTCAAGATACACTCCTGGATGTTCTAAACCTTGGAGCTATATCAAGTCCACTCATCAGTGGAAAGGGCAAAGGTATAGCCAGTCTCAATTCTTACTTTCAACTCCCAGTGGGATTATAATATAAAATAATAATAATAGGTTTTTACTGCACTTTATCACATCCCTAGAGGGGTATCAAAGCGCTCAATATTTTGTCCTGCAAGGTGTACCTGGTCTGATCACTTTTTGTCTCTTGCTTTAGGACACAAGTGTCACAACCGGGACTTGAACCCAATAGGTTCAATATATTCCTAATGACTATGCCCTTGTGTTACTGCTAATGTTACAAGCTGGATTTCTTCCTATCTTTGCTGTATAATTACCATAAACCGAGTGTAAGAAACATGAAATCATTTTTTATGTTATAGTGTGGAATTTGGCAACAAACAATTTATTTCTTTTTGTCTTTTTCTTTTCAGCCATATTGGCCAATAAGTTTCCTCCTGCATTTCCACTGAAGTATCAGCAGAAAGATATGAGACTTGCCTTGGCTCTAGCTGACCAAGTAGAGCAACCACTCCCAGTCTCTGCAGCTGTCAATGAGGTATTTTATGTTATGGTGTATTTTTTTGAAGGGATTATGAGAGGTGGGATCAATTTCATGGCTCTGCTTAAGGCTGAATTCTGTGCTAACGATCACCATTCTCCGCTTACTGAGCAAGCGCCAAATTTCTGTGCAAGTTGTGGAATCGAAGAATGCCTAGTAATGTGAAGTACGCATGAGCACAAGCACAATATCCCTGCTAACCCGTGAAATACGCATGACGTAAGTGCGGAATTCCCTGCATCTGTTAGTGCTGATTCTTTGCTTACAATAAGCAAAGCCATGAAATTAGGCCCAGTTGTTGTGTCTGGTTCCCAGCCAAAATGTCTGATTTCCTCCTGTGCTTGGTTGGAAATGTGTTGAGCATTTTTTTCTGCTAAGCAGCTCAGTAAAATTTGGCCTAGAGTATTGGCTTTATATAAATACCACACTCTGTACGTTTCTGTTTTTGGAATACTGCTTGTAATTGGATGGTCAACATTCTTTCTTTTGTTGTAATTACATTTTTCATTTTTCTATGAATTTTTCAGCTTTTTAAGAGAGCAAAAAATCTTGGTCTTGGAGAGAAGGACATGTCGGCGATTTATAAGGCAGTAAATCAGTGAGGCTTGAAATGGAGACTACCACCTTCCCTTCATGCTGTACCTTAGACTCTATCTGAGGTCTCCTAGCTATTGATTTGAATCATGTACAAACATTGTTATATTTTGTAATTTCTTGTGCTTAAAAATGTAATACACAAAAGTAGCTCTTGTTTTGGTGGAAGAGAAGACCATGTGTTTTTTAAAGAAACACTGTTTAATTTTTAAGACTAAAAACTCCAAAGATATGAGCTCCGAAGTTTTAACACCATTTTTTAAAAGAATACGACATGGTCTACAGTTGTATTAGTTTTATGCCTTCTCAACTGCTGTACAATAGCTATTTTCTTTTTTCTTATGTTTTGTGTTTTATTTATGCCATTGATACATTTTGGGTTTTGTGGTAGGATTAGGTATGAAGTACTTTTAATGAACGGGCACTGTCATGCTGATAGCACACGGTCATTCAATTTTAGTTCACATCACCTCAACTATTGTTATTTTGCTAACATTCCTGAAACCATCTGAACATCATGAGATGAACACATCAAATTATACATTTCCATTGAAAGGAAGCAGAAATGAAGAACAAAGAATTCATGTCAACTTTGTATCTGTTAAAATAAAATACAATGATTGAAATTATTTGACATTGATTTGTCAATATGAATTCACCAAACTAGTATTTGCGGTAAATTTTGTCACTTCTACTTTTTGGAATCGCCATAAACATTCTGGTGAGTGTTGAAGGTATCTGTGTGTGCCCCCCTTCGTCAGTGTTTGTTTCACTGCCATGCCAACCAGTGCACCAGGAAGGGGAGATTTGTGATCATGACTCATGTTCTGAATTCAACTTCACTTTTTTACTCTTTGTAAATACAACAAAGCTAATTGAATCTTACATTTGAAATTAAACCCTTGGTTCGGTAAAACAATACAACCATGGATATAAATAGTTATCTCAAATGACACCTAATCATGAGTCAATCAATCAAGTCTTGTATGAACACAAATGTAATTTAAGCGAGTTAAGGCCCAGTCCCACTGCAGTGATAACGAGACGATAACGCAAAGAGAAGGCAATTCTATTGGTTGAATACGCCCACGCTTGTTCAACCAATCGAGGGCATATATTGATAACAGTTTCGTTCTCAGTATCGAGGCCTGTGTGACCAGGCCTTTACACTTATTTATTATCAGTGGGTATCATGTACTCATTACTTTGGTTTTCTTCAAGATGTTCAACAATTGCGTTTTACACGAGAGAAGTTCTACAAAAGCTTTTGTTAGCAATCTCATTACTACCCAACTCATCATGACAGTAATTTTGATGAAGTCTTTAGAAAATACAAAATTATGTTGTTTTCTTTTGGAATTTCCCATAACTATTTGGGAGTTCAATTGAAACCCACTTTTACAGTGATTAACATTTTCCACAATCGTTAATCATCCCGGTTATTCTTGAAAAACATTGTGAATAAAGTTGTCCTAGTTTATTATTTTTGCAGATTAAAGATGACATTGGACTTTCGGTCTTCTCATTTTTGTTAAATCGGCAATTTGTGAGTATGCACATTGATAATGGTTGGAATAGGGTTCAAACATCTTTTCTTATGGGCAAAAATAAGATTTGGTAATCCATTGACTGTTTGGTGTCATAAGTCTCCTTTAATAGAGGTCTTTCTGCCTTCTTTTTCCTGTGCCCAGATGAAATCTAAAACAAAATTCGACTCAATCCATATTTTATTGTTTTGGGGAGGTGATGTGGCTTCTGGCGTGTTGTATAACATACTTTATTGTTAACTGTTGATTATTTTTTACTTTCAATATTAATGTGGTAGCCGTGTGGCAGCCTATGTCTTGTGTAGCATTGTTTTAGAAACACATGAATAAAAATGATATTAAACCAAATGATAGAAACTTTTAAATGTGTTGCCTGTTTATTTGAAAACAAAACAATTTGGTAGTTATTGCCAAATTAATTGTAAGTTAACATAATATTTGCTGCTGTCTCAGATCACAGAATCAATGGTTGGTTAATAATATCCAATATACAATAAATTAAACTGAAAAGAAATTACTTGATCAATTATTTTTGATAGTCACATAAACAATAATTTAACAGATGGCTTAGTTTGATGGCCAGCTGATTCTGAAGTTCTGTACTCTTCATAATCATGCTAGGCCTACATATTATATAGATCTTTAAAATGGAGTGAATGCTTTTTTGTTTTAGAACTATTTTGAAATCTATGTAGACCACCTGTGAAATCTCATAGCAAAAGCTAGTGGATTTATGTCGAGGTGATTGTTTTACTCTTATTGACTTGCCTTGCCACATTATTATTTTAAAATACTTATTAAGCGCATTTCCAAAATGACCAATCTGCTTTAAAATAAAAACACATGTACATAAAGTACAAGAAAACATTAAACAAAAAAAAACACACAAAAACTAACAAAATTTGAGAAAGATATATAAAATCATAAATGTCATGCTCAAAATTAGGCCAAAATATTATTTCATTTTGTAATAAATTTATAACTCGTATTGATTAAAAGGTCATGATGTAATGCACGCTTTATGATTCTTACAGCGCCCTCTATGTATTTTTTTTTTTTTTAGCTTACAATGAAGCTGACACGTTATATATATTTCACACTGACAATATATTCTTAGAGAAACTTCAGCAAAGTCACATTTTGGACGATTGCCTTTGGCAAAAGGGAAGAAAAATAGAAACAAAACCTCCCCAACCACAAATCCCGCCCCCGCATGGTTATCTACGCACAAAGAGGGCGCTTTTGATGTAAATAGTAAAAGTGTCTAAAAAGCAGACGACTTGACGGCGCGCAGTCAGTAATTTAACATAGACTCGCTAACCAGTCTAACATTAGATTAGCCAGATACATAAACATGATTCAATGTGGCCTTTGTTTGAATAATTTAAACTTATATTTTATTAGAAATTGTTGTTTATATATTAAGCTCAAAGAAAAAGGCAAACAAAAATAGTTAACAATTTGTAAATGAAATATCAGAACAAAATTGACTGATGAGCGACTGAACCTATTTATTATGTAAATGAGCCTCGCTTTCAAGAATTTAGAAATCAGCAATGGCGATACGCAGTGTTTCAACTTACTGTGATGTCTGACCATCAACGTTTGTCAGATTTTCAACATTTAACGGAACGAGTTTTCACGGAGTATTTCACTTTTTCGATAGAGGAACATTTGAGACTCATCTTCCTTCAGAAAACTTGGCCATTTCGTGCCATTTCCGTTGGCAAACATGTAAAAAGTCGTAGTGCTCGGGCCCATCTGTTTTGTGAGTGAGGGCTGTTCGAGCTAGTTTTTCTCTTCCTTTTTACGTTCGTTACCCCCTTCAAAACACAATTTTGACTTGAGAAAGAGTGTACTCTTTAATTTGATAAAGTAATTAGCCGCATTTTGCAGATTTTGTTGCGTTAATACCCGTCGTATCCAGTTCTGGTGACTGAAACTGAAGGTAAGTGCGGTTCATTTTCTGAATTGTCTGACAAAATTGGCAATGCATTTTCTCATATTCAGCAGCAGGCAGCTGACTGTGTCAGTCGGTCGGTGCTGACACGACAAATTGAATGTTGAACTTGCAGTTGAATATTGACACTACACCCTACTTTCAACAAAATATATCATTTCCTTTACCTCTAACCTAAATACATAGCGGAGAGATGTGAAAGTGTTTGCAGTTTTACCCCTATCTAGAGTCTTTGCCAAGCCGGGCTGGCGGTCTGATGATTTGGTGTGAAGCAAGCTATAAAAACCTTGTTTTTAAAAAAGGTAGTGCGGTGGATTAGTTAGAATATAAATTAATTAACCCGACATCGGGTATCATAATATTAATTACACGAAATGGCACTGAACATGTACCACAATGTTTTTTTTTGTTTTTTCCAGATCAGGTGTATCAAATAATAATAATAATAGTAGGTATTTGTAATGCGCCAAATCAATCTTTACAGATGTTCAAGGCGCAAGCAGTTTCCTTTACCATATTACAACCAAAACTTTCCCCACACACTTAGCCTTGCTCAAGGCAGTTGAATTATTCACTCCGAAAAAAGACTGCCGCTGTATAAAAACCCACCCGTATGCACTGTGCGCAACATCGCACGACACGATGCCCCCGTACACTATCCGCATGCGTCGACCGTCGGGCTGACAGCCTTGTAGGGTCTGTGTTGAAGCAACTGACCTCATTATTACTATAATAAGCGAAGAGGTTCCCACGGTCAGCTCATTACCATGCCCCATTACCATTACCATATCACACACCACCACCACGGACGCTCAGCGAGCATGATAGGGTCCAAAGGTCGTGATAAGGGAAGTGCGTGATTGGACGTCAAAATGAATAATTCATTTGCCTCACATCCTGTGTTGTCTGATAGGTCTGACGAAAGATATACATATTCATGGGCTGCATACTAGCATATCTGAGAGCCCCCCCATTTTTTTCCACTAGTGGAAATTTTTTCATGAAACACATTAAACCCGGAAGTTACAGAGCCGACAAAGCTGTTGGCCTGACGGCCTCCGCATGCGGTTAGTGGTCTGAGTGCGGATGACTTGTGTGCACAGTAGTCGTACGATGTGACAGTGTGTATACGGGTGGGTCATGCGGTGTGATCGCACGCACCACGCACAGGGTATACGGTTGGGTTTACAGCGGCATCTTTTCTGAGCGAATAATGCGACTGCCTTGAGCAAGGCTACCACACACTCAATTATTCATAATGCTGGCATTGCCTTTATGTTAAATGAAATTAAAAAACATCTTCACAAAACGCAATTTTCTGCTCGGTACTCGCTGTTGTTTTTCTGCCGCATCGCAAGTTTTTGACTTCTAAATATGCTCAGCGTTTATTGGGGGGGGGGGGGGGGGTCACCAAGCGCTGAACTGCAGGTACCAGCCTATTGGATTGACAAACTGCTGAGCCTCGGCCGAGTCGGACTAAACCAATCTGTAAAAGGTGTGTTACAAGACAGTGCGGCAGTGCATGCAAGCTTCATAATGCGTAATTTTTGGTTTTCAGTAATTTCAATTGCCTCATTAGGCAAAAAAATAAAATACCAGGTATCTGTCCGCGGCTGCAACCTTTTGAGCGAATATATATGTAATAATTCCTTTTAACCCGGGTCCTCATGCAAAAAAATAGAGAAAAAAATAAGTTTGCGCTGGTTTCAAACTGAAGAATCGGTGGCCTGCTTGAATTGAAATACTTAGCCGCCATGTTGGGGAAAAAAAATTAAAATAAAAAGGACTTCATCCTCCTCTTTTTTGAAAAATCCAGATGATCAACTGCTATTTTTGTTTATTTGGCCTTAATGAAATAATTTAAAAGGACAAAAGTACTACTGTCAGTGTGAAACTTCCAAGACCAATCCTTCGCTATAATTGCTTCTCTCCACCCAGGAGTAAATGGGTACCTGTGAGGGCAGAGTTGGTTCTTGTGATTGATTAGACTGATTGCGCTACATATTTGGCGGCACAGGCTGTATACTCCACAGGGAGCTGAGATGGTTTAAGGAATGATTTAAGGCCCAGTGACCAGGGGTAATAATGTTGAAGCGCCATGAGCGTCACTGCGTATTATTATTATTATTATTATTCAAAGAAATTGTAATGTTTACCCCTGCAAAAGTGGAGAAATAATTATTTGAAGAGACTATATTTGGACACTTAGCTAAATTGTTGCTTGTCATAAATATTCTACCGTTCAGAATACCATACAGTTACCATGACTGGTACCCCACTCATCTCTTGCTTAGCAAAGAAATTTACAGCAGCAGAATTGTCTGCTTAACTGCTTTGTGAAACTAGGCCCTGCATGATAAGGTCGGACAGCAGTCATACTCTGATATAGTATCCTAAATCAGGGTAAGTGCATATCAGCACTTCTGGATGCACCGTTGATGTACTTCACTCATGTTGAAACTGGAACTCCTCACATAATGTGTGTGTATGTTAGTTGTGCCTGAGCATCCCTGAATTCTATGTTATTTGCTATGTAAACATTTTATTGCTTTTTATGTTTTACTTAGCCTAGACCCTATAACTGCTGCAACATTTTATGATATGTTCTGTTTAAATAATAGTGTGTTACAATTACAATGTAGATTACTGATTTGTTCAATCTACATGATAACTAATTGACATGTCCATAGTTAATTGTGTTAAGAATATTACTAGAGCATGGCATTTCCACTTGTGCTAAACTTTGCATCCTATGCAGTCTTTCTATTGTTGGTATTGTTCACCAATTCTGTTAGGCACAGTAAGTAGGCCAACATGCTACTCATTGAGTACAAAATGCTTAGTATCTAAGCAGGAATCTAACCTTTGGGTGTGCTCTCTTTCAATTTTGCCACAATGTGGGTGTGCACTTCCTATGTTTTAATTATTTTCCTTTTTAAACAGAGACATAGCTGGGTGGGTATTTACAGAACGTAACCCCATGACATGACACTCAAGAGGAATAAAGCTCTGTTTTCTGTCAACAAGTTATACGCTTTCTTTAGTTGAATATAAATGTATAAAGTTTTCCAAACATATTGTTGAAAACAATAAACTCAATAAATTAGTATGTGTAGAACAATTACCTTTTGTAAAAAATATTCGTTGAATAGAAATCTAGGAAGTGGAATTGTCTTAATTTTGTTCAAATAAAATCTTAAAGATGATTTTATGATAAATAGTCTTCATTTGTGATAATTTCTTGATTATATGGGAGTTGAGGCATTGCATGGTGAGGTATCAATATGGTTTAATCTTTAAAAAACGATTGGATTGCAAGTGTCATTACTTTACATCGATTGAAGGTTTAGCTGCTGTGATGTGTTGATACATTGTTCAATTGGTATAGATGGCTTTTAGCCTAGATTAAAAGCTTAAAAGCGACATATTAATATTTCACATACATGTACGTGTCTAGTGTGCATGGTAGCCAGTGTGCATAGAGGTATTAGGTCACTCAAATTGATGGTTCATGCTTGTACACTACACTGTAACTTAAGAGTTGGTATTATGACCCACTCCATCAGGCCACACTTGTAAAGGAAACCATCATGTTTATGTATTATGGAGATGATTTGACAGTTTCAAACTTTCATGTACCTGTGAAGAGATAAGAAAATAATTATAATTTAATAATAATACTGACAATAACAATAATAAAACTCAAGATCTAATTGAATTGTGAACTGTGACACAAATAATACAATCATGCATGACTGCACATTCACTAGGATGCCTTAGTATCACAGTGTACCAACAAACTGAATGGGTTTAGGTATACATGTATGTTGAGGGCAGCTGGTTTTTTACTTCTATTCATTAAATCGGACAACCCAAGTTCAGTATCATACTGCAAAGCAGACTGTTAAGATCAGGAAGATTAACATTGATCACAATCTGAGTTACCATGCCATCACTTTGCCTACTGTGGGTGGTGGTTAAGTTTTGTCTTATTATGAAAGATTATCAGGTGTAGAATCTCAAATCAATCTTCAGCTGATATTGGCTTCGAAACTTATCTCTTCTGCTTTGTAGCTGTGGTAATAATATGGCAGATGGCTTTTTTAAAATGCTGATGAGCGATGATTTTATAACACATGTGTAGCATTTGAATTGATTTTGTTTACAACAATTTGTGCCAACGATAATTATTACTTTGACAAAACTACATGCATGTATGCTGTAGCTACCATTATTACTGAGTAACATTCATTTTCTTCTCATGAATTTATCATTTGGATTTTTCCAAGTAAAATTTGTTCTAATAGTAGAAAGTTGTTATTATTTTAAGGGTTATGGTTTGTGGTTGGAGGAACTTAAACATTGACACAGGTATGAACACTCTATAATGACATACGTATGCTATAATACATATATTTTGTTGTTATGATTTATGTGAAGAGTATAGAGAATGTATATTTGTAGGTGTATCTTAACCACATATCATTGCCATACAAGTATAGCCAGGTTAAGCCACCTACGTATAATGGTGTGGTATCTTAACAACATTGTTGGCATATCACTTACAATTTCTGTGTACTTGTGCGTACATGTCAGTCCTTGTGGTTAAAATCCTTGTCGGGGGCAAGATTCATATTTAGATGTTAACAGTACAGTGGTACAGAATTTTTCAACTTGTTGTAAATGTAACAAAATTAACAGTTGTTTAAACTGGGGTTTGACATTTGTTGTTTTGAAATCCAGAGAAAACAATTTCACAGCTCAAAATTAACCGCAGCCCCATTGGGTCAGTAAACTCATGACTCAACAAAAGTCCAGCAGTCTCAGGGTGGGGGAACAGTGCAAGGCATTTTCAAATAAATCGCATCCTGAACAGACAGGGGGTAGTTTAGCCGTGGTCAAATTTGTGAGTAGGGTTCACAAAGTAAAGTATGCAACTTTGGTTACTTGGGACTTATCCATTAAAAAGTGTAAAATATGGATATTTGCCAAGTTCTCAGTGTTTTTATAAGGTGAAATGGATAAAGCAATAACTGTTGGGATTTATTTCTGTACATGTTTCAAAAAGGAATCAAGCTAGTAAGAGAGCCACAGAGCTTGGACATGATTATACCTGTCTCCATGGAAAAACAAGACTGAATCTTCTATTTTACAGCAATCTTGTATTGTCTGATTTTGATCAACTTTGTCTACAAAATAGGGGCACATCTCAGAACTTGATTAACTTTCAGCCATTTCTTTAAAACTTTTGAACTTTTGATGAAACTGGAAATTATTACAACAATTGCAGAATTTCCCCTATGACTACTACGGTATCTTGCCTGCCAGAAAAGCCCTGGAATGTACAAGGTTACTCTTTTTGTAAACAAAGTAACTTGTACTTGTTTTCATTTTACAAAACCAAAAAGTGGTGAAATCCAACAATCAACTTAAAACATTTAGGAGGTCTCAGCAATGTCTCAGACCGAGACTATTCATGACCTATGCCTGCACGAGACAAAGACAAGACCGAGACCTCAACATAATTTATTTTTCAAAATCACTGAGACCTTAAAACTAAGATTTCGAGACAGAGACAAGGGTTGCGAAGTCATCATTTACAGACCTCAAACCTGAAAGCATGCAGCCATAAAAAAAAAGTGTCTAGTAATATTTTCAAGCATTTTATAACCATAACCAACAACCCTTACCAATTGTAAGTGCTCATAAAACCATGCATTATTATAAAACCGTGCTTGCAAATGATTGCACAATACCCCCCCCCCCTTCCGGGTTGTCTTGTGTGTTCACTTGAAAAATAATACCTTGAATGTTATAAAAAACATTTGATGTTGACTTGGAATCTGATGATCATTCAATTCTGTTGAACACAGAGTATTCTTACGGATATGAGACAAATCTTGTCTACAGTCTATATCATTGTTTTCATTTGCAATACTTCATAGCCTGAAAGTGGGGTGTTAATGGTCCAGTGGTTCAGAACATCAAAATCAAGTTCTGGCGGTTAAGTCACCAGAGTCATGCCAAGCTCAATATTTGAAGCTCCATATAATGTACAAAACCGATACCATTGTGTGAACGTTTTTTTGTAGTTTTCAGCCTTAAGTGTGTATGTACTGAACATCTGAACACATTGTGGTGTGGCGTGGGCAGCTCACCACTGAAACTGTCTGGATGAGTCCATTGTTTCTGAGGGTGGTAATTATGTTTTCACCAGAAAACTTTCGTAAATAATTTGTGTTTTGTTGTTGTTGCTAACTGCATCATGAATCTAATAATTTACTAATCAACACCCATTACTTAGCTTATAGTATTAGCTAAGTAAATGTTGATTATTAGATTATTTGATTGACACATTTGGTGCTCCATATGTGGCATGGTGTGCCCCCTCCTACATGTTTAGTGCTGTCATTGTGTTCTGGGAATCTCTGGTTAAGAGGAAAGAGTGTATTAAAGTAAGGGAACAATAGGGAGGGGGACACCCTCTGTCACATAAAGGGCAAAGTGTGGATCTACACTCTTAAAAACCGAATGACAAGGGGCTATTTTGGTGTTACATTATACATGTTGTTGTGGCTGGTGGCTGCATAATTGTCAAACTTTCCCAAACTTGGGCACCATCTGTGTACATTTTAATTTATTCAGTGCATTTCAGTGTTGACCTTAAACCAGGCCATCCTACACATGTAATACTTAGTATGCAGGCACAACTGCAGGAGGTTGTAGTTGTGGGCCTATTAAGTAATTAGTCTTGACAGTCTGACCATGGTCTGACAGTATGGGAGCCAAGCATGCTGTATATTTATGTATTGAAGTTTTTGTTGGCAGCAAGTGCCATCACCTGTAAACCTGGACACATGCAGTCATGAACTGTAGGGCCTACATGTACATGTAGAGAAGGACTTTGTGACATTTTGGAAGGTGCTACGATTTGGTTGTGTTTACAGATTTTTAACATCCATCTTTTTTTCAGAGTATGTGTAGGCCTATACAAGTGTTTTTCTATTCTACATACACAATGTACATTGTATGTAACTGTCCAAATGTTATATATTCAGGTTTTTGTTATGAAATTGAATTGGTTATAATTAGTTACAAAATGCTGGTCTAACTTGTTATGTATCACATCAATCTAAAGGCAATTGATTAATTTTTGCTGATCATGCTGTGTGGTACCTACTACAATCTATCGCTGATAAATGAAGCTATCTTTGAGGGTGGCTAGGGCTGATAGCCCTAAGCATGAAGCTATAAACCTAGGTTTCCAGGCCTGAATACTTGAACACGGAGGCAAAGAAGGTGATTGCCTCCGTGCCCCTGGTCTTTGCCTTGGTGCCCTTGAAATGCTCCAGTAGAAGTTTGCAATTTCCTCGTAGGGTATTGTTTACTAAGGAGCAAATGCCTTGTGTCCCTTGCCCTTTCAAAAAAGAAGCATACAGGCCTGGTTTTCATACAATAGCCATGCTCAGTAGGTAGGCCTATGGGAATTCATTCCAGACCATTTAGTGTCTTAATTTGTGTAATGGCAAAAGCTGAGAAGAACTTCTTGTGGAGCCTCAAGGCTGATGGAGTGGCTAGGGGTTTCTGAAAAACTCAAGGAGTGGCTAGGGCTGAGGACTGATAGAGTGGCTTAGGCTTACGAAAAGTAACAGTAATATTTGTTAACCATTGGTGTACATTTGAGTAGATGGGGCTGAGGACTGATGAAGTGGCTAGGGCTTAGGACTGATTAAGTGGATAATGCTGAAGACTGATATGTACATTTAGTGGCTATGGTTAAGAAAAGTAATGCACACATTTAGGATTAGATCTAGAACTCTTCAATATTAATGTGTTGATAGTTACTCCACTTGCAGCA
The DNA here is from genome assembly GCF_902459465.1 of Asterias rubens. Taxonomy (NCBI): domain Eukaryota; kingdom Metazoa; phylum Echinodermata; class Asteroidea; order Forcipulatida; family Asteriidae; genus Asterias; species Asterias rubens. The sequence continues at coordinate 1,075,563 of NW_022985693.1, forward strand.
TGGCTGGTTCAAGGTTGTTTAATTCACACAAAGTATGTATGTGCTCTACATGTATGTCAACACTGTGTCTACGAACAATTTGAAAAGCCTGTATTACATGTAGGCCTATACCTGTACAACAATAGTTCTGAGATACACACCCAACCTGTCACTCAGAATAGTGATGTCATCCCCAACTCTTGAACGTCTTTCCTGGTGAGTTTGGGCAAGTAAATGTGCGGTCATCATGGCAGGAACTGGTCATTTTGTCTTGGGAATTTCAAGGAGCATCAGGATGCATACATGTAGCAATGTATTGAAATTTACTTCAAACTTTATTCACACATCTGGCTGTAGTAAAAGCATTAAGAGGGAAAGTGCCTCTATTTCAAAAATTAAATAATTTGAGCAACGTATAACATTAATGAATAATAATAATTTTGCAATTAGGAACCAGACTTTGTGTTTTTCCAGCCTTGGTTTGGTTTCATTGATACAATGAAACCAATTCAAGATGGTTGCACCGTAATAAAGATCTATTTCAATTGCTTTGACGATTTAAGCAGTGGTGATTTTGTGGTCTTAAAACATTTCGTAACATTCAGTGATTAAGTTTGTTTCATACTTAGCAATCTCTTACTTTGTTTCGTACTAGTCAGTGTGATATGAATGAAGTAGAAGTATGATGTGACAACCATTGTGCACTGAGTGGGTAACACATTGTGACCCTGATCCTTATGAGGAAGTTATTACATTGTGTATGCATTTGTGTAAAGAATAGTAGAAACTAGTTGAACCCATTCCCAGAAATTACGATGTCCTTCTTAGAAACCCTATTCAGATGGGGTATACATTTACAATGGATATTTGGTGTTATGGTATGTGGTGAACAAAATACAAAACCAACCAGTACATACAGTTGTACATGTATCCTGGGTGTTGTTGGGTACGTAGCTTACCCAGTCAATTCACATGATTGATCCCTGAAAGGGACTACAATATACAAATTAAATAACAACTGAACATTGCCCTTTCTCATGGGACTTGAGCTAGGTGTAAATGGGGAAAATATACCCAAACTAAACAAGTAGAAACAAAGCAAAAGCTTAATTGTTTTGGGGATATATATTGAGCAATTCCTAACCCACTGTTAAGATCATTAGGTCAAATAAATCATAATGCTTAATACATGTAACTACATGTTAAACAAGTATGCCTAAAAGTGTGTTTGTACATGTATTTGTTTCCAGCCACAAGCAAGACTTTGTTCATGGGAATGAATAAATCAAGAGACAATAAACAAGTGTGCATTTGGCATCTTTTTAAAAGACAGTTATATAAAACAGGAAATAATTGTTTTCTCTTTTTGCCTGTTTTCTTATTTATTGACCTACCCAACTTCAATGGAAACATGGAAAGCGTACATTTAGAATTAAAGGGTGTCTTTATGCTAACCTTTGTATACTTAAACCATACATGTATGTCTGTAGGATTTATAGTGTAGTGTAGGGTGCAATATGTCAGATGATGACATTGACAGCTGGAAGTCAGTCACCCATGATCAACTATCAAGAGCAAGTATTTGCAACTCTACCTCATTGATACCTTGATGTACATGTAATATGAATAATCTTGGATGTTTACTGGGATAGCCATGTTTATTCTGCAGCAGTACACAACAAGAGTGACAAGTCTATTATACACAATGATAAAGGATCAACATCCAATAGCAAATAATCTGAAACTTACATTTCTCTAAAAAATCATCCTGCCCCATACAAATGACCATACAAATGTTAGGAGGTAAACATTTCCTGCGGGTCAAAGAGCAATTGCTGTCGTTTGTTTTCATGTTCAAGCGTGTCTAAACATTAGTTGCAGCAATTATGTGACAGAGTATATGTAGTGTGTGTCAGGTGCTTCGCAGACATGAAGAAAACTAGACCAGGGATGCACATTCAATTTATTAGTCTCCCTCATGGAACTAGCGGTTGTACTGTCTTTTGCTGTACATGTACAGTATACATCAATATAAAGTACAAACATATGGCTGCATGCAAACATTTTTAAGAGGACTTGAATATCTTAGACAGGAATTACATGGTAGTACTGTTCCTTGCATTTGTTGTATTTTGTACAGAATGATAGTTATTTCATATGAGCAATTACGTACACACAGAACAACAAAGATCAGGTACTTTAACATCATGTAGATTATAAGAGACCAATGTCTGGCTTCAGTGTTAATTTGTGATTGGATTGACACCTGATATCAACGAATGATTAGGCCTATACCACCATGGTGCATACATCACATGTCAAGCCATTCCACACAGTTTGATATTAAGAGTTGACCTTGTTGTTAAAGAACTCTTGGAGGAAAAATCACAACATTAATCCTCTGGATGTGTAAATAGTTTCTGTAGTAACATATAACAATAGAGAAATGGACTAAATTACTGCACTTCGTACTTGCCTTTGACATGTCATACATGTATTGCAGGCACATCCAGTACTTAGAAGAATCAAACTCTTTCAGTTTCATTTACAAGTTTCCGTAGTGTCCTACAAACTACAGCAGGCAAACAATTATTAAAATTAAAATTTATTAGTTTCTTGATAATCAGATTGTCTCACAATAGAGCTGACAATTGTTGCCACGACGTAGTCTGTCTTTTTAATCAAAGTGACAGCCTGTAAAACTCTGTCACCTTAGGGATATAATTACACACAAGTAGGTCATTTGGGGACATGGGTCAAGAGGAAGACATCAATGGGTCAAATGGAAGCATCAGTAAGTCATCTACATCAAAGGTCGTGGTTCATGTGGGAGACAGGCATTGGTTAGAAAATCTTTAAAATGGCATGCCTTGTAAATGTACAGGTACTTCTAACTTCTTGTATTTTTCAAAATATTGAATGGAAACTTTGGATTAAGGAATATATTGATTATTTACAGTGTATTTGTTCCTTCTGTTTGTATTAACCAGGACCATGGTGGACAGGGAGAGTGCACGTTCTCTTGCCCAGAAGAAGCGGCGTCTGGAGATGCCGGGGGCACCACCTCGCAATACATTCATGGGACCAACATTCTCTGAACCAGTCAAGGTATGAATAGTAGGACAAAAATTCATATGAATTACTTGAAGTATTAGAGAATTGTAGTCTTGATAGATGGTAACAGTTTTGCACTTTTTAGGTTTTAGGGGAGGTTTGCGGTAGCACTATGTTGAAACCTCTTTTGAGTCTTGTTGCTTGGAAGAACAGTTGTTGACAACTATTGTGAAATCACGGCAATGGCACAGGGCCTTAATGCTATCAGTGTGATTCTGGGGCATCACAGCAATGGCACAGGGCTCCAGTGCTATCGGTGTGTTTCTGAGGGCATCGCAGCAATGACCCTGAGCCTACATGCTATCAATTTTATTCTGTGGGCATTGCAGCAACGGCACAGGGTACCAGTACTATCAGTGTGATTCTGAGGGCATTCTGGTAATGGCACAGGGCACCATTGCCATCTGTGTGATTCTGAGGGCATTCCGGTATTGGCACAGGGCACTATTGCCATCTGTGTGATTCTGAGGGCATTCTGGTTATTTCACAGGGCACCATTGCCATCTGTATGATTCTGAGGGCATTCCGGTATTGGCACAGGGCACCATTGCCATCTGTGTGATTCTGAGGGCATTCTGGTTATTTCACAGGGCACCATTGCCATCTGTGTGATTCTGAGGGCATTCGGTATTGGCACAGGGCACTATTGCCATTGGTGTTATTCTGAGGTCATTCCGGTAATGTCACAGGGCACCGTTGCCATCGGTGTGATTCTGAGGGCATTCTTGTTATTTCACAGGGCACCATTGCATTTGTGTGATTCTGAGGGCACTCCGGGACAGGGGTTTCCCTTACCTTTTTTTTTAAATCGCCCGCCGGGCGAGTCTACCAAAATTCTCGATCGCCCGCAGGTTTTTTCACTAGCCCGCATGTAATTATACACAAAAATTTCAAAACGAAAAGCAAACAAAAAAACACAAAAAAAGCACGAAAGTGAAGCCCTTAAAATTGCTTTTTTTGAGGATTTGATGTCTGAATTTTTACCTTAAACTATCCCTTTTCCATCAACAACAACTTTAATGACTTTGTGGTTAGGGGGTCGGTTGATTTGAACATGTTTTGAACTCCGTTTGCAACAAAGATTCCCTTCACACAACGATTATGCATACATCCTTCGTAAAAACTTCTGCTTGGGGAAGGTTTTGTCTTAGGTCTTGGCCTAGGACAAGATTACTCAATGTTGATAAAATATAGCAAGGAATGTAGGAAATGAGAAAAGGTCAAGATCACTTTGCAAAGAATGTTGTTGTCATGTGAAAAGAGCTATAATTGTTCCAGCTTTCTTATAATAGAAGAGGAAACCTCCCTAAAAATGCATCTAATTTTCATGCTTAATAAATTCAGCACTATGTAATTCATAAATCTTCTGGGTTTTTTACAGACTAAAGAAGTGGATAATGATCTGCAGAACATTTTGGGCAATTTTAGTAGAATTAAGAATGAGGTGATGGACTCGAGTTCTATGCCTCACCTTCTGGGCATTCCTAAAGAACCACAGACACCTGTTGACAACAAGACACGTCCTCTCTTTGATTCCACTGAGATAACCTTCACTCCCAATGGACAGGTTAAGACCTCTAAACCAGCAGGTCAGTCCAACATTAGTGTCTCCTCACAGAAAGAGCAGTCTTCTGGGTCATCATCATCTTCTAAGAAGGGTTCCCCTTTTCTGAAGAATGGACAGAAGAATAAAGAGACTTCCAAGCAGGCCCCCAAAACCAAACCTGGAGGGTCTTCTGTTTCACCTCAAGTTGCTCCCACTAAAACCTCATCACCTTCAGTAATATCTAAAACAAAAAAGAGTAAAGATAAGGATGTAAAAGTGAACTTAAAGAAAGAAAAAGATGTTGAAAAGGCTAAGGGTACAGATGGGTCCAGTAGCAGCAGTAGTAAGGGCAAACAATGCTATAGTGCTTCAAGTGACACCAAGTCTAAATCACCAACCAAAAAAAGCACAACTCCTGTAAAAGCTAAATCATCCTCGGCCAATACAAAATCTGTCTCTAAAGTTCGCACCAAGAAAGAGTTCAAAACGCCAAACGGCATGATCAAAAGCCACCTGCAGACATCTTCAGCATCAATAAGCCAAGACATAGCGGTTTCAAGAGAAACATCATCAGCTGCTGCAGAACCGCAGTCTAATGCTCCACAGGAAAACAAATCCACAGACTTGTCCAAGGTTGGTGATGATCAGGAAGAGACGGATGCAGCTAAGGTAACCAGAAAGCTATTTGACCAGAAAGGAACCAGTAAGCTATTTGATGTTCCTCCCGATAGTACATCAGAGGGGAAGCCAGATATTAAGAAGGACAAGCTGAGCGTTCCAAAGCTCCAGATCCCATCACTATGGGTAAGATGAAAGACCTATTTCCTGAATAATTCAGTGGAATATCCATTGTGCTCCCAAATTTGGCTAAATGTTTGTTATCAATTGCTTCTATAATGCATTTTGAAGTTGTGTGCAGTACTATAATACTGTTCTTTACACAATTTTGTATTGTTAAAAGGTGCTGGCACATCTGCCAGAAACACATGAGAAAGCCAGTACTCCTATTGTTGAATATCATGTAGTCTGGACATTTACAGAGATTCTATAAAAAAGTACTTGACACTACATTTAAAAGTGAAACATCCCAAAACCAATTACGTTAGGGGCATATTCCACTAGATGCATTTCATAAAGGCTGCAGCAAAAATTTCTCCGCCATTCTCCGCTAACTGTGCAAGCGTCAAATTGTTTCACTTGCTGTGTAAGTGAAGAATTCCTAGTAATTTGAATTGAGGTACGTACACACACAAGAAATTTTTTTCCAGCTTACCCCAACAATACGCTTAACGTAAGCGCTGAATTCCCCTGCTTCTGTAAGAGCCGATTCTTTGCTTACAGTAAGCAGAGCCATGAATTGTGGCCTTGTTGGTCTTGATATACCATCTTCATGTAAGCAAACAATCTGGTCGGGATCTCAAACGTCCAGACAAATACATCATTTGTTATTTGTATTTTCTCCAGAGATGCCAATGATAAGAACACTTGACATGTATTTTATGCATTAAAGATAGAAATAGAAGTGTTTCCCTTGGGAATATTCAACTCTAGTTCATCAGACCTTTACTCAAGTGTTTGACTTTTCAAGAAATTGGTTTCAGTCTTGGTTTCATAAACGTTAAACAAAATAAGCGGAAAGCCTAACATAGTGTTTATCCTCTGAAAGTGTAAATGACAGATAGGCCCTAAATAAGAGGGGTTTTTTTTACATAAAATTCACAATTAACTGTTTTCAGATGTACAATGGAACGTACTTATGAAAGTTCAAAATGAGCATAGAGAGTTTGTGTGTTTTGATACAAGCTCTTCCAGTCATATTGGGAATAGTTCTTAACATCTCAAAATAGAAAGTATGTATTCTCAGAGATCAACTGAAGAGCAGTGCTTTTTACACAAGGGTATAAAGCATACTCTGCAGTAAACATGCATAGAAAGTGCGACTTTACTGTAGTCATGTTGTGGTAGGATTTGTAAGCATTCTATACCACTTCAAATGTATCGCTGCCTATTTGTACATTATTGTACTGTGTCTTGAGAATAAGTTGTAGAAGCCAAGCACAGTTCTTGTTACTCCATTACACCAACATGCAATTGCAAAAATAAAGTACTTTGAGCACTGCTTAAAGAGATGGTCTGCAGCTAAATTTGTGCATTGAATGTATACACTTTACTGGGAATTAACTGTGTTCAGTCATACAGTAAAGTGGCTCTTTGGTTCGTCATACACTTGGTAGTGCATAGAGGAAACCGCATAGTGCAATGATATAGGGCACAGGAAGCAACACTTCCTTTACTTGACTTTCCCATACAAATGAAGAACACATATTACAGAAGTTCACTGTAAAATAGCAGAGTTTTAATAGAGGGCAGCAGACTACAAGTTCTCCCTATTTGTTGTCAATATTTTGGTTCACAAGTTGCCAGTCAGATGCCATTAAAACAGTAGCTGACAAGTAACCAGGGATCACACCCAAGTTTTAAACTTGTCTCGTTAAAACAGAGGTCGTTGGTTCAAATCTTGCCGTAGTAAATGTTTCTTTGTTCAGACCTAAAATCTGTAAAAATTAAAGTGCCCCTTTTTTAAGCAACTTGCAGCACTTTATTCCTTGCATGTATTTAACAGGTGTCCTGTGGAGACAGTATTTCATATGTTATTTAAAAGAATTTCTAGGAATCAGATTCTTGGATCCAATGAATCATTCTTGTTGATGGAAATCATGTTTGTTTTATCGTGCAGGGCCCGCCCTATGACCCAAGCAACCAAGATGTGGAAAAGATTTTGAATGTAAGTCAGTTGATTCTGAGCTAAAGACAGAACTTTAAATAACAAAATAATTAATTTTTTAACTCTAATTATAATTATTATTATTCCTCACGCCAAGTGTTATCCATAGTAGAACACAACCAAATGAATTTTTTTTCCAAAACTAACTGAACTAAACAGAACTAAACTTTGTTTTTCTGTATTAGAAAACTGCCAGCAGTATCTGATTGTCTTTCTCAAATTGGCAAATGGATTTAGTTTAAGCACTATTATTCATTTTAGACATAAATTGCAGGTAATTTTGGATGGTACCCCCAACCGCTAGGGTACACATGTTTTATTCAAGCTATACAACATTACGCTTACATGACTGTAATTTATCTTGAATGCACACAATATTCTACAATTTACTTTAATGTAAACCCTTTAAGACAAAACGAAAGTGATTGATTTGATTGATTTTAATCCTTCAGAGAATGACTGAAATCAAGTCACCATTGACAGCGATTCAGAATACTCCAATCAAACTAAAAAACTGTGAGTTTCCCTTCTCAACAAGCACACTGGATGTCAAGGTAAGACTACTTTATTTGTCTGAAGACTCATGTGTAATGAAATAATTTCATCTAAAAAATTGTCAGAAAGTACTGGACTTGTCTGAGGGAAAGTAAATATTGCTTTTTGTTTATTTGTTTGGCTTGAATAAGATTACTTTCATTAGTCAGGCGCATTACTTTGAAACATAACTCTTGATGTTCTCCATCATAACTGTTGATGTTCTATCCGCCATTATTAATGTGAAAATTGGCACGTAGAGACAAACTTGAAACCATGCACAGTCTGTAGGTTGAAGATTCTCAGACGAAGTGATTGATAAACAATCTAGGTCTGTGTTAACCTCTGATATGGGATGACTAGAGTTGATATGAAGTATACTTTGACGCACATGTTACTAGATCTTTCTAACAACTCCCTCATGTGCATAGGAAGTCTGTATGGTTCAATATGATGCCCTGTTTATCATGTTCAACAACAGCCTCTTGAGAATCCCCTTTAACATTGCCGCCAGGACATTGTCTCTCTTTATGTTTAGCTCCTACTCATCAATGTCGCTCAAATGTGGTTACCAATAGCAGACTGTCTTGAATCAAAGGGATTCGTATGTGTGGATACCAGTTAAGGTGTAAAGCCCTCCGGGCGTATGACTTATGTCTGGAAATGTCAGAATGATGTAAACAAACTAGCATATTGCCTCTGCTGTAATATTCCCTTGATAACCAAGCGAGGGCGCTCTTACAGATTATAAACTGATCACAAGCAGAATAGTCTGGTTCCGGATGGAAATTTGTACTTATATGTATATCCTTTTGTTTTGGAAATGAGGCATGTAATGGATGAGAGGGGTGGGGTTGAGTCTGTGTCTTAACCACAGTAGGGTGACTAAGGGGACATGTCTCAGTAGGATGACTCATCAGAAGCAATGGGAGTCAAAAGTCTGTTGGTAGTACATGTAACTGGTAGTGTGTGAAATGGCAGGTTTCACTCACACATCCCACACTTCACTTTAAAATAAAAACCAGTTAAGAAAAATAGCTGTAAGACTTTGGCCTTGAGAATGAGTGTTATAAAGAAACCACTCGTTTTCAGAACTGACAGAAATAGTCTCAATAAATTAAACATTTGGAACAAAAACAAAAAAATTATTTTCAGATGCGTTTTGTCACAACATATCTTGTTCTTTTTTTAATTGTGATTCAAAATTATTATTAAAACCTGATAATTATTAATAGTTCAATAACTCTGCATGGTTATATTGTTTGAAATGACTATAGAAAATAGAAGGTAACTAAACTCTATGTACTAAGTACATGTTTATTTCAAAAGCAAATGATTCAGATTCTGCAAGTCATAGTACTCGGGATAGTAAAATCTAAAAACTATATTATACACTGTACTTATTGATTTTTTGCAGTGGAATAGGAGCCGATGAAATTGATAGCAAATAATTAATAGATAGCAAATAATTCACCTTGTGAAAGTACAAAGAGTCAATAAGGTGACAGTCCAACCAAGTACAAGTATTAAACACAGAGTGATGGCACTACACTTGACTAGTTTCATCATGCTTGCATAATTGACACACTTTCAGCTGACCGATAAAGGTTGGTGTGTGCTCAGTAAGGGAAGTCAGAGAAGCTTGGTCTTATTGGGTGAGCCAGTCAATCTTATCCTTCTTACCTTAAGAAACTATCTTCACATTTAGTGTGGAACGAGGACACATTTTAAATTCTTCCAGAAATTTGATAAAAATCCAAAAAAGGTAATGGCCTATGAAATCAGTGATTTCAATAAATTAATATTTAAATTTGTTAATTAATTAACTCACAATAAATTATAATGATTAAGTTGATTATTTTCTAGCCATCACATGTAAAACAGATGAACAACAATCTGATAACGATGATGTGAAGTGGCTGTTTATACAAGAGCTTGGTTGCAATAATCAGAATGAATATAAAGTGGAATTTTTGATAGCATCTGTTTGAAGATTATCAAATTAACAACTGGTGTTTGTTACTAAACAGTGTCCTGCCGGTATTTCTCATATGAATAAATATGATAATTTTTTTAAAACTCAGATCCTTTACACACTCCCTTAGTTTTAAGTGACTCTTACATGTATTTAGATCATATATAAGACTACTGAGCATGGTTATTCAAGATTGTGAGTTCTAAAAATAGTTGGTTTTCTGGAGTAAATGTCCAGAAGGGCACCTGTATACATATCATACTCAACAGTGGAACATTCATGTCATCTGCACAACCTAACCCTCAACCAGATACGATATCCAGGAGCTTCAGTAGAAGACAGCTATCCTTACTGTATTACCATCAAGTAATTTAGATAAGAGCAATTCAAGTAACTAGAGAATGCATCGAGATGTAGTTAGTCATGGTACCTCTACTTCGACTTGATTTACCAAAACAACCTTCATCATAAAATGATTACAAGTAAAAAACATTTACTTACAGTATTTATATCATTGACTTCCTATTTGACGTGAAATTATTTAATTCTAGGATATGGCATTTTTTCTGGAAACACCCACACATGTACAGTATGGCGCGTAAATAAGTTCCTTGTTTAGTAAACTGAAACAACCCTGTAATGATGCTGATAAATAAATAATATCCTTGGACAATAAGCTGATTATGCCTCATTACATCAGACTTTAATTCATTATGATCTGTGACTAAAATATGCTTCAGCTTCATCCCATCCTCTATATATGAGTTTGACTCTGAGAAGCGAATGTAACATGCTAATGAAGTCTACTGATGTATACTGGTTCATCTATCAACAACTAAAGCTGGTAAATCATCAACCCACCACTTCACAGAAAAGTGACAACATGTAGGAAGATAAAAAGCTCAAAATACAAAATGAACATTTCCTGTAGAGAGGCACCCAGAAAAGAAAAATAATCTCTAATGTGAAAAAGCGCCATGCAGTTGAAGTAAACTGTGTATCTTGAGATGTGTCATCAATTAAATTTTCTTGGGTTTGAACTTTTCATTATCTCCCCTTAGGTCTTAAGTTCTCCCGTAAATTTAATGGATTTGTCAGACAACATTGCTTGCAGGACTTGATTGAAGTATGCATTGTGTTGCCATTGTTACGCACTACGTCATACAAATTAGCTGATTTTCAAACGGTTATCAACAATAATATATATATTTTTTTCATTTCTACAACCTTGGCGCTGAGTTTTTAAATTAGCAATCACTCACTCTGCTGGCAGGAAATATTATGTGTTTTTCTTTCATTTTTGTTTCTTCTTCAGAATTACAACAAATAAAATGTTTTTAAACTCATGAATTGGGCAGTAATTTGATAAATTAATTGTATTTAGTTAGTTGGTATTCTTTTTCAGAATATTTATATTGATGCTGCATAGCTGCACACTCTTTTGGGTGAATTTTTGTTAAACTGCTGAATGGATCCTTAAAAGGAAAATACAATTTTCAGACAATAAATGATACTACACAGTGGATTGCATTTGTACAGGGGGCAGTGCGAGTAATTATTGCCTATCCTCCTGTTATTTAATAGAAGTCATGCTCTTGTAAAATGGTTTGAAATTGTTGAAGTCAAATCTTGATAATTATTTATGGCCTAGTATAAACTAGTAAAAAAATAATGCTGATGTCTTTAATGCAATACTTTCACACTGACACATGTAATGTCAATAGCGACATTGGATCTTGTTATCATTCACTTTTGAATTTTTTACTACTTGGAATTGATTTAGCTTGAAACCCTTACCCTGGTTACGTTATGACTGCCCCGAGGGCCATGGTCACAATAACTGCCCCTCAGCTGCTATGACCTTTCCATCCGAGTCTACAGATGGGATATATTACAGGAGTCTAAATCGACCTCTATTGAGTTCATGTTCTTGCTTGTCTTAAGATCCTCTGTAGGATGTACTACATTTAAATTTCTGATTATTTTCTTGGTGATTGATAACCATAATTGGCATAGAAGTATGATGAGTGTTGGAAGCTAACTGCTAATGTGAGATCAGGGCCAATTCACGACTCTGCTTACCATAAGCAAAGAATCAAAGCTTTATGAAGCAGGTAACACCTCTCAGATTCTAATTTTGGTGCATACAAACTGTTATCTGCTTACATAACGACATAACTTTGAAGTGAAATGTTTCTCAAAATGCTTTATACTACCGAAAGCTTCTAAATAAAAGATTTTTGCCATTAATTTTAAGAGTGATTACCAAACATATACCTTCCCTTAAAAGGAAACCAAATACAAGTAAGTTAAAGGAAACAATTGATCTTTCTTATTAAATGTTTTTGGTTGGATCTCTTTTTGTATACAGACTACAGAGAGTAAGAATTCACTTCTTGTACCTGGGATAGTACCTCCTTGTCTCGACAGACCAAAGCAGGGTAAGTCTACTGGGTTCTGAAAAACAAAATCCCATTAAATGAGAATGTTTTGACCTATTGGTGAAACTTCATGAAATTGTGCTTATATAGTTTTTATACTTTTGTGTCACTCAGGATTGTATGTATTGTTTTATAATGAGGACCCTGAATGAAGAGCTGCACAGGACAGTTTTAAACACATTAATAAAATAAATAATACCATTCATCTGCTTGAAATCCCATAGACAGATTGTACGATTTGAAAAGATCTTAAGTTGTGGTTTAAGCCCTACCCACGCATATCCTGTCGACCATTTCGGGAGTCAAAATGTCAAAATGTATGCAAATGAATTGACTCCAAAAATGGCGGAAATGTTAAAGGTGCATGTGTATTATGCATTCTGTCTCATATTTTGGCAAGTGCTCTCACTGAGGCTAAAAAGCGCCCTCACTGAGGCCAAAGGAGGCAAATCATTGGATGATAGCTGTTCTTTGTGTGTTAGAAACGTGCGCTTGACGTCAGCACCTGTAGGGTTTTGCTTTATGCAAGGAGTCTATAAGGACAAGCAGGTTAGGAGTGAACCCTGTATTAAATATTGTTCCAAACCTGCATCAAAGCACCCTTGAGGCTTGATAGAAGTTAGGTTGTTAGATGCCAACAAAATAGAGCGTGGCTAAAGTTGTTGTGGTCCAATGTCATTTGGTCTGTCTGATAGTCTGACTGCATTGCGTTCCAAACCTTATGCAAGTTAGTAACAAGGTCCACTCACACGTGTAAATAACCAAGTTGTTTACAAGGTCAAGTTGATTTTCAGTCACTTGTGAAAGTTGATCCAAGGCCAGCATTTTTGCTCCACAAATATTTAATATTTTTTCCATTTTATTATTTATTTTGTGCTTTTGATTTTTTAGATTCCTTTTATTTTGTGTATTTGTTTTGTTTTAATTTTTTTTTTTGGGAGAGAGATGTTTTGATGTTTTTTTGTTGTTGCTTGTTCGATTGTTTGTAATTGTTAATATTATTTTTATTATTTATTTTTTTATTTTTTTATATTTTTTATTGGGGGAGGGGGCAGATATTGATTGTCATGCTGAGCAATACCAATTGAACACAAAAGGCCAAAATAACACTTATAAGATTTAAATGCATTGATAATTGTGACTAGAAGTAAATTCACCATTGTTTATACAGTTTATACATCCCCTGGCACCTCTCACAGCATGAATACAAACGTGACTTATTTGTAAAAATATCAGTTCTACGTTTTGGGCAAGGATTCTGCATGCTAGAGAGAGAGGAAAAAAACTCTGATTGCAGCTCTTTTCCCGAGGCTCACTGTCAATTCTGTGGACTAGAAAAGCCTGCAGGTTTGCAAATGGATGCATGAATCTGTCTGTATATATCAGCTAGTTCATCTCTTGAATACTCTACATCCCTGGAAAGTATTACCAAGTGGCTGTATTACACTGCCTGCTTGCAATGGCTTGGCTTACTGTGTTATATTTAGTAAGACTGACCTCTCACAAGACTGTGGCTGAGGTCAATCAACTTATCCAGCATCACTGAATGCTGTTTATATTTTCTGAGGTATGCTTTTGTGTCAGTATTATTAACAGACCAAGATGTAAGAGACATCTGTGTCAAGTATGTATCTGTACATATCTTTGCAAATCTAATGAAAAGTTTAGATTTTCTTGGTTTGTGTAATGATATGTTCAGTTAAAGGGAAGGTGGGACCTTTGCGCTTTGGAAATCAACTTTTGGTTAGAAGCTTACAGCAGCTCACATCAAAGTAATATTTGTATGTCAAAAGATATAAAACATTATGCCCCAAAATCTGAGAAGCCTTACCGCAGTTACATTTCTCACCAGATTTTGTATTCCTTACAGGGTGGCTGCAGTTTTTTTTTTTTTTTTCATTTAAACTTTTAAACATGACTTTTTAAACCTGAAATATTTTTAAATATTTTTCATTAAATGCGCAAGTATTTTAAGAATGGTTTTCAAGAGATTAGGGGAACCCACCCCGCCCCTAAAAGGGAGCCTTCATTTGCATAAACGTGACGTCATGTCGGTAACCCAAGCCGTCGGGCCCCCGGCTGTGTGCATATAGAGACGTGTGCACTGTGTGGCCTTGTACCTAGGCGCGTGTAGTTAGGGAGCAGACTCTTTTTGCCGACGATATGTTTGAATTCCTGGCGTGACGTCGATGGTAGGGGGCGGTAACAATCCACAAAAGAGGGGGGGGGGGGGCATGACTTCTTCGCTAATTAGGCAAGTCAGATATGTCGGGAATAAACAAAACACATTTTATTGATGTTTAATACATATATCAGAAATGAATGACAGCAAAATTAACTGTTTTTATTTGAATTCACTGCAGCATCCCTTTAAAGGGATTATTTTTCCTGCGAGGACATATTAGTTTTATTGTTTTCATCTACATTGGTAAAGGATTAAAACAGTCAGACAGTTCCATGAACCAAAAGTATAGGCCCTACTTTGCCTTTAAGTGGATGGGTGATCAGTCAAAGTTGTACAAGCTGCAACTTATCTGATTATAAGAGAACATTTCAATGTAAGACTTTATGGAACACCCACCTCTTTCCTAATAAATAGGACACCCACCTCTTTCCTAATAAATAGGATAATCTGAGTTTTGATGTACATGTAATGGCCCTTTGTTGATGCTGTGGATATGTGATCTATAACTGTAAAGCCTTGGGTTCAATCTGTCATCATTGTAACCCCATTATCACTCAAAGTCTGTCACCCAACTCACCTCTCTATTATCAGTAGTTGAATCACAAGAATTACCCTTAGCCCTTTTCATCGCCTCAACATATTCTTGTTAGAAATAGCTCCTTTATAATACTTAAAGGTAAGTTACACAACATTTGTATGTTATGGGGGAAATAAGTTGTATTGAAATGTTTGACAGATTTAGGTAAACCAGATGGTGTTGAATTAGCATTCACTTTTGGTTTAAAAAAATAATAATAAAAAAAGCATTAGAATCTATGCTGGTTATTTATACTATTTATGTGGTGTTTTCCAAATGAAAATTGTGAGATGCAGTAAAAGCTGACGAAGATCAACCATTAACCGGGTACAACCTTATAGGTGGGAAACCATGAAGCTTTTTTTGTCTAACCACAGTAATCTTTTAGGTAATAATTCTCAGATAGTCCACAAGGTTTCTTATTATGTGTAAATTTTAGACCCCCTTTAAGAGTGTTTTAATTTATTGTAGTTAAAACCTTACTATTGGTCATCAATCACTACAAGTATCCTTGTGTGATACTATTGCCTCCAGCATACCCTTACTAGGTCTGTCATGATTGAATCCCACTTCACCATCTCATCCTTTCTTTCTCTCATCTTGTCTCTCAACTCCAATCTTGATGTATCCTGCATATTGATATCTGAGCATGGGGAGGGCTGGCCAACCCCCCTCTTGCCTAGAGTCAGTGTTGGATATTATAGCAGACCACCTGCCCAAACCTGACACATGTGTTCGTAGTCGGTGTGTGCTATCTTAAAGGCAAAGCACATCATCATGTTTGGAAGCGCACATTACTCTCCACCCTCTCAATTAAAATAAAAAACACCATTCAACCAACCCCTGACTGAAAAGTAGATTAAATTAAAGGTCACGATTTCGTGACAATAATAATTTGTTTGTTTTGCACATTTTTGAATCTGATTCATTTTCGAAAGCAGCAATCAAAATAGGTATGAGAAGTAATTTTTGTGAGTTTTTCACCACGACTTCGATAGTATTTCACTTTCAGCTAGAAATATTTTGTCTGGAAGACTGGTACTTGCTTGTACTGTATGAACAGTCAGTTTGATTAGGCCTAGTTTGTGGTTTAAACTAATTATGATTATTTCTTTAAAAATAAGACACACTGTGTCTCAGTGTAGAATAGCACTGCATCCAAAGTAGGGGTTGGTTTAAAATATGTGAGCAAAGGGCTTATTTGAAAATAATTTTTTTCCATGGAAGTGATTCTATGTAATTTCAGTAATTTGTTTCAATAACTTGTTAGCAAGAAGTTTATAAATTGTTTTAGAATTGATGATAATGATATTTGAGTCCTCCTGTATCATGTGCTTGGTTTGTGGGTCTCATCATAGAGCAAGGGTCTCATTCTGTCTGTTTCTAACCTTCTTGAGATGAGAGTAGATGGAGACAAACTGGTATTGTTTGCCCCTGATTTAACACACCCCCCTTGGCTCAAACTGCTTTTATCACCTTGATAAAGTAAAGCCTTTAGAAGCAGTGGCCCCTGATCTTGCGTCACAGGCAGATATAACCATGCTTCATTAAACGTTCCTTGCTTGGCACAGACCAAGCGTTCATGATGTATTCCCCCCTTCTTACCTCATTCACTCTCTTTCTCTTCTCTTTATTCCGCATTAACCTCTACAAATACATTGCTCTAAATATATAACACTGATCATATCAAGCTAAAGCTTTTGCATTGCTTGGGGGAAAGGCTGGTCTGCGCTGCAGCTCTTTATTGCCAATAAATTCTTTTGAATCAGATTTTGTATAATGACGCACATAAAGGCTTGACCATCATGTTGATCTTTTTTAAAACATGGGAAATAAATGGAAGTAATTTTATAACATATTTGGGAGTAGTACAACAATATTTTAAATACAGAACATGTACAGTGTATTTGTGTATGAACTGTATGCTACTGTAACCATAATTAGTTGACGGCGCTTGATATTAACAGATTAATTCAAAAAGATCTTAAAGATTTAATAATCTGTGTCATCAACAACAAATCAATTTAAATTTACTGTTATACACATTTACTAGAAAACATCACTTTTCCTTAAATAGGTGCTGTGCAAGGGAGCGACTTAGCCTATTTATATGTATGCTTTCTTTACCTCACCCATAATAAATCATTATCTTGTTGGGGTAATGATTTGGTTTGCTTACTTTAATGGGCCCAATTTCATAGAGCTGCTGAACAACCAATTTTGTGCTTACTGCGGGAGTGTCCATTTCATATAGTGCTGCTAACCGTATATACACCTGAGAGGCATGCTAACCTTCCGGTGCTTACTGTATGAACAATTACACAATAATAGTTTTGGATGGCATGGCACTGTTAGTACCCAAATGCCAAGATTGAATACTTAACCTATTGTCTTATGATACTTGTATTTGTAAGCCTCTAGTGCCCTAGAGTAGAAAGATACACACTCCTAACAACCTGTTTTCCTGCAGTTTGGGGTTCATTTTAATCAAGTTTTCATCTCTCATCAGGCCGTATACACATTTGCTCGTCTGTGTTAATGTTTTGTCAGCGCTGATGTTTTCTTAGTGCTTGGGTATGTTTGATTAAGATGAGCACAAGTGTGGATGGCAAGCAATCTGAGTAAAGTGATAGTGTCTGTGGGTTAGTGTCTGCATAAAGAGATTGTCCCATGTTAGTGAGCATCCCTCACCATGTTATTATATGCCTAACAGTCTATTTATGTGTACATCGTATGATGTCAACCTGAGGTCCAAGGGGTATGTAACGATGCCGCTTACTGTATTAAGCAAGAGACCAGTGCCCATACAACTGCTTAAAAAAATTCTGCTAAGCAACAATGGGCAGGATAGTAGTCACAAATTGTACATGATACATAGTATTTTGGTTGTTCACCCTGTTCTTATAAACATGACTTTGCTGTACTTAGCTACTTTTAGTGCTTAAGCAGCTCTGTGAAATGGGGCCCATGTGCTAATGGTACTGAATGTAGCAGAGAATTGTGTACTGCTTTGATAAGTGCATTATTTTCACATATAAATACATAATTAGCTAAGTGCTGTGGGCTAAAAGTAGCAATCTGTAGGTATGTACTTGTATCCTCTTTAAGGCATCTCATTGCACAGCAATTTGTGTAAAGATGTATTCTTAAAACAGGAAAATACACCCATGTTTTAGTGTCTTAGTTCAGAGAATGGTTACATAATTTACATTTATCGTCTCAGATTATAGATTTAGACAATTTTTCTGACATTTTGCTGAATAAATATACATGTGAGAATTGTGTAAAAATTTTGTCTTCACATGCAAGTAGTTAATCAAAAGTTTTTTTATTTTTTCCCATTCTTTCATTGACCTGTTCTGTTAAAATTTCTCTGTCAAGCGCATTTGAACATGTATATGAAAAATGCGCTATATAAATACATTATGATTATTATTATTATTAATGAAAAAAATAAAGCTGCTGTGTAAAGTTTACTCTATGGTTTCTTCTGCCAAATTCTTTTGAAGGTTAGTCTAACTCTGTAAATCCAAATGAAAGTTCTGAAGATGGTGGTTGTTTATGTTTTCCTCCCTGTCCAGAACCAGACCCTTCGCCTCCTGGGAGTCCAACTATAGAGAAAGGACCCAATGACAAGAAACCCACTGTCAAATCAGAGTAAGTATTCACTTTCTGCATTCAGTTATTCAGTTATTTAGGTGTTGCTTTCTTGTTTTTGTATTCTCCCATTGCTGGGTGATTTCTACATTCATGATGTAGCCTAACAATGTTGTGTTTATTGTAGTGTGATGCATGACTTAAGTAACAGTGATATTGGTGAAAATGTGTTTGACTTACTGTGAGAAACAGCCACCTTATTTTTGTGTTTTTGTGAGGAAACAACTTTCAGTACTGCAGTTTGCAGTTGTTTTTAAAAACCTTCCATCTTCTTAGAAAGAATGACCATTGGAGCATCAGGCTGCAAAGATTCAAAGTCCATGGTTGAGGGCTCTATACGCCACATAAGTGAATTATCCAACATCTTGAATTGGCTCTTTAAGAGACAGTGGGGGCTTATGTTTTCACGCTCATCCATTAGAACTACTTGTCCAGCTGACCTAACTGTGGACCAACAACGGGGGCGACATTGCTGTGGGGCTGAGGGTAGGAGCTACATGATGCACATGGTGCTGTCAGGGGCAAGTGAGGGGATTATGGCTAGCTTGATACCTGATCCACTGATATTTGATCAGTCTGATAAGGGAAGACAGGGTAGGCAAGGATACCCAGGGGAAAGCTTCTCATCTAGCCCCGGTTTCTATGTTCTTCTTTTTGCCTTTCAGTAGCCTCGTCTCCTGCATTTTTCTGATGGAATTGGCATTAATTATACTGTTGAATAAAGCATTGTTAAGGGGATATTAGAATATAGTCAGCTACAGCAGCAGATACATGTAAAGGTTGATATAAATTGTGGCTGTGTGTGCGATAATGATGGTATAACAATTATGTGGGAATCTAGGAAGGTATCGTGGATATAATGATAAGGTATCCTTGGAAGAAATAATAATTTAACATGTTAAAAACTACTCCACTTTTTTGTATGCCTTAAAAATTTACTTAATTAAATAGCAATAAATACCAAATAATATTAAAAAAATAAAAAAAAGGAAAAAATTAATCAAACATATCCTGAAACAGATTTTTTTTTATTTATTTAGATACATAAATGCTGCTACAGTACTTTATTATTATTGTTACTGTAATGTTTTGTACTCCAAAGTAGACGTTTTAGATCTTGTGAAGTATCCAGCTCAACTGTCATATTATATCAATCCCATTATAAAGTGTATTGAGCCATAGTAGAAATGATAAGGTAATGACATACACAATAAAACCTTCTCCCAAGTGTTGACAGTGCCCTGTGACAAGAACTCTGTAAGACTAGGCAACATACACACGTACTGCATGTCCCTGGCCCAATAGGCCACAGTAGACCTGGTAATACAAGTATCAATAAGTGTATATATCACTAACGTGCACTGACTAAAGAGCTCTCATCCGTCTTAGTGATTGACCCCGGCTGACATTTTACAGCAAGCCAGCAGCCCTTAATGAGAAGCGAACAAGCATAGACTCTCTCTCTCTTTCTCCATCGAGGACTATTTTCACCCTTCATCTCAGGGGTGTTTCATCACCTTGTTAAATGCGCTGCACCAAGAGCTGCTATAACAGGTCTCAAGTTTGTAGAGTGTGACCCATCCGTAGCAAGCTCACCATCAAGGGAATGTTCTCCTAACATGCTAAGTGTGCTCCCTTACCCCCCTATGTTGTTGTTATTATTTCCCCCTGTATGCCCCTCCGGGGCTGCGCTGTTCCCACCTGCCGAGGAAGTGGAAAAGGCCCAGAAATTGGAGTCCTTCCAGCGTAGCGTAGCGCTAGGTGACTGCTATTAAATTACAAGCCCGGTACAGGCATCAAAGCTAGAAGGAATGAAAGCATTGCGGCTCATCAGGCAAGTAATATTACAATCTCATCCGTAGACTGTGAGTTCCTTCATTCCCACACCACTCATGGCCTTATCAACACTACCCTCCTCCACTCTGACTGTGTGTTAGTGTGTAATGTACCTACTTAGTCTGCCTGTGTGTTTTAGAAATAAATCAGCCTAGATTTAATAAGCTGTATTTTGTTTTGACGACACCTAGTTATTGTTGACATGCACCTTAGGTATCATTAGATGAAGCACTGACAGGGATCTCATCCTAATTAATCTGCATGATGTCTATTAATTGGTAGTTCAAATGTTCATGAATTATGTAAACAATCTTATGGCCGAACTGTTTTTTAAAGGGTTTCGAGTCTTGTCTACTCAGACTCAAGTTGGTTGAGTTGTAACATGCCAATTTTGTTTCTGTAAAATCACTGTATCAGTCACGTTATGAGTCTCTGTATAGGTAAATGTACGTGTAGTTTTTTCCCTGCTGTAGCTATAATCTAGAGGGACTATTAGCCAACTTTCCGAAGGATGCTGTTAATATGAGTCAAGGGTCAGACCTGTCATTCAATGTTATTGTCAATATAAAGGGGTTCTGATGCTGCTATGGTTTTCAATGCAAAGATGTAGAGACAATCAAACGCAGCAGTTAGTGGGATTTGTAGACACTTTGAATGATGTTGCATCCCTGCTATAAATAGATGGCAGTTCTTTTTGGAGCAGAAATTACCTTGGAAAAAAAAACCTACCCAAAACAAATAAAAAACACAACTAAACTTCATTCATGAAACAAGATAAATCTTGTTTCCTGATTTAAATTTATGATCAATTTATGAATTGTTAAATTCTAATCAAAGGCAACCATCTCGGTTTTATTATTTTTAATGAAGGAATTAATATAATACACTCCCTCGTATGAACAAATGTTTGTACATCCCTGTATTGCATGCTATGACCCATGTTCCAAGATGTTTTATTTCTTCCTTAGCACAAAAAATCATATCAGCAGCATCTTACTTGCATTCGGGATTAGAATATTATTTTGTTCCATGCAGTCCAAGTCCTCCTTAACATCCATAATTTACTCGTGGCCAAACAAGAAGGACTATTAAAAGCTACTGACCTTTCCTCAGTAAAAGTAAATCTATCTGTCAACACTGTGACTTCAATCTATGTGAAATAATTACACTTCCACTTTATTTCTTTATTTCAAAGAGCCACTTTGAAGATTCTTAAACATTGTCATCTTACAAGAAATTGTAAGATCTAAAATCTATACTTTTTAGTGTCTATAAAAAACTGAGATTTTGATTGCTGCTTTTCTTGAAATGATTTGGACAAGTCTAAAAACTGAACAGTTTTCACTCTTGATGGAAATTAAATTTGTTCCTCAACGAATAACACAATTTCCTTAACAGGACATCATGATATAACAATGGAGATCACTGACCACAAACATTTGCAACAAAATATAAGCCGAATCATCTTGAAAAAGGTGTTTGTCTTAGGTGAGTTAGGGGTCAAATATGCGGTAACTGCACAATAGTGGCTAAAATGCATTACATCGGCAAGGTATTTTTTCAGAATTTCAGTATTTTACTTTCTGCTTAATTTTAAAAATTTATCAAGAATATAGTATGTTGTTATATCAAGCAACCACATCAAGGAAATTTCATAGATTGTCGAGGAAGACATTCAATTCCCATAAAAAGTAAAAAAGGAAAATGTTTTTCTTGTGTCCAAAACTAGGCACAAAGACATCCCAGCAGTGGCGCGCAGCGCATGGCGGCTCCCTGCACTTGCGCGCCTGGATCGGTCTATATGCATTATAATTGTTTATAATTTACAGGCTAAATATCAAGTTTTTATATTTTTATATCATTAAAAAAGTGACATCGGCGATATGGATATTAAAAAAAGCATAGTTTTTTAGTAGTATTGACGGACCTTGGTGTATTAGAAAAGACAGGTTGAGTTCTGTGCCACTTGGTTTGAAAGTTGTTTGAAGGCTTCATACTCAGTTGACCATGGGAAAGTTATGATGATTAGTTACCTTATAATTATGATGATCTGCAAAGCAAAATTTAATATCATTAAACCTCTGATTTGTCTTCAGATGCATAGTAAACTATACATCAGAATACAGAATCAAACAATTGCTCACACCATTTGTATTGGGGAAAATCTATCATCAATAAGCGAAATGAAATGCATCCACTAATCAAGTTGTATTTCCCCACTATATTGCGTTGTCAAGGACTTGCACCTTATTTAATTATTCATACAGTAGTATAGTGTGCTTCTGTACCTCGGTACCTCGGTGCAATCAGCACTCACAGTGTATGCCAACAAAATGTATGCCTGTTGTCTAGTCTTAAATTCATCTTATTACAGTTGATAGATTTAATACTTTAGTCAGTATAAAAAAAACATGATTTGGGAACTCACTTTGAGCAAAAAGTCACTTTAAAAAAGTATTTGCTATTGCCAGGCTTTGTATTGAGACTGCATCATATTTACCCTCCAGTTTTATTTTATTTTAATCAAATTATTACTGTGATAATTTTTTGGGGGACATCTGTCAACATCAAATTAAACACAAAATCATTGAAAGTTTATGTCATTAAGTTTTTGTCAACGATGATAAAATATCCATTTTGTGGAAGGCGTCTATGCTTCCACCGTTTACTGAATACATTAATATATGCCATCAACTCTTCTCTAAAAATAGAACACCTTCAAGCACCAAAACCTGTAATCTAGAACAGTTGAGGAGTTCTGAATGCAATGAAACATATATGTAATGTAATACTGAAAGAGCCAATGAGCAGAAGCCAGTCATCCCTCCCCCTCAAGCCTATGTTCCACACAAGGTGACTAATCAGTCCGCTATAGGGAACCAGTTGAAGACAGGGTACCTGGCTGTTGACGTATGTATCAGTAGTCCCAGGGATCCTTGATGAGTTATGCGATGATCCAGTGATTCGTAACCAGCGGCTCATTTTGTGATATCGATTAATTACTCATCAGTCTGAGTTTCCTGTGTGCCTTCCTATGTTTTTCCAAGGCATCTTTTACGCTTTTCACTAATTTGCCACACGCCTAAAAGGATGGCTGTGCAATTGGGGGAATCCATACTCATAATATAGGGTCTATTGCATAATGAGGCATTCAATATCAATAAATTGCTGATCAGTATAAATACCGATCAGCAATTAAATCGCTATTGAATGAGTTAATGTTTGATTGCCTCAACAATGTTGCTGAATGTTTGGATTAGAGAATGGCTTATAGGCCTATAGGTTTTGTTATGTAGAATGGTATAACAATCATTATAGTATTGTTATCTACATTATATAGCATATATTAGGTTATTTTTAAACAATGTAATTTATTTGGAGATTTGTTTGCAGTGAAATACCTGATTTAGTCTGGACTATTGTGTTGAATAAATGCAGTTTAAGCCACTTGGATTGATGAATATATTTGATCTTTTGATCTATGGTAACTGTATTGTATAGTGTCTGGCTTTTTCGTTGAAATTACGCGTAATAATGATCACCTTCAATGTCCAATCGATACCAGCTTCCCCCTTCCCTCTGTTGTACTCTTACTCTCTGATTGCAATTCACTTCTACCCTCGTTTGCCAATTCTAGATCTCTTTTCATGTCACAACTTGCATTCATGTAAAAAAAAAAAAGAGAAGAATTGTGGCACCAACGTCAATTAAAGTTCCCTATAAAAATCCCGCTGTAGGTTTTGACAAATTAAAGAATGTATTCCCATATAGTGGTTGTGTCTTGTCAGTTAACCTGGTGCAGAGAATGGCTTTTGTTTTTTTTGCATTTTACATGCAAAATGGGTTTGGAGCAAGTATTTCCGGTGCAAAGTTTCTTGGGAAACGTTAGTTTGTGAGTAGCAGTGTATACCTTCTGTGTTTCTTTAATGAGTCTTACTTGACTTATTACCAGTAGATGTTTGCTTTGGGATCTGTTCCAGTCTTTGATATTTCTATTTTTGGGAGTTGTTTACGTGTTCCTTATATCCAGGGAACGTTAACTGATGAAGTAGAGACTGCTACTGCTTCAGTCTGTTGTGGCTGATGATCAATTCGAAATGACCACAACTATTAATAATTAATTTAGTTATGGAGCTCTGTGTTAATTTATGCATTTGCAGTACATATAGTAGTAGACACTTGGTTGTGTATTATTAAAATTGTAATTATGATTATTTTGTTGAATAACAGCTTGCACCAGTAATTTTGCACACTGTATTTTATCAAAAAGATAAAGTCATCTAAATGCAATTCTTGTACCAGCCAAAACATATTCAAATAAGAAGATATACTCTTTTAAAATTGCAAAGTAGATTTGACTGAATTCACAGGCTTCATCTCTGTGTTCTCCTCAAGTAGTTTAATTTTGCTTCATGTTAAGTGCACTTTATGGGTTGTGTTTTCAGCTGTGTGTGTGAACAGTTCCTCTGGATAGAACTTTTCTGTGTTGATATTTCACTAACAGATAAAATATATTGTATTATTTGGAACTCGTTTGGGTTCAGGGCTAAGTGGGTCACACCCAATGGGTATCAACAACCACCTGGGATGAATGTTCAACTGTCAAATGGGTACCTCTCCAGTCAAAGATCAAACTGGCTGTAAAGCCTAAATTTAAGGGTCAAGGCTAAAGGTGATGAAGACTCCAAAAACACACATGTGACCTCATGAGGTTAAGGCTAAATGTGTGTGTACCTCTGTAATTGTCCAAGTTCTGTGTGAATCTCCCTCCCCCTTCTAGAAATCTAATCCCTGAATAGTACAGGGCTACCTTAATTCTCATGGCTTGGGCTAAATTGGTTTCCCTCAGGGTTTAGATGGTAGCTCACTGCTCACTCATATTGAATCTGACATGTAATTTCATTGAGGTACAGTACTATGTACTTGCATGACTTGTACTGCAGGTGTTGGCTGGTAACACCTAGGGTAGTGGTGGCATTAATATACCCCTGTATGTGGGTGGCCTGATAGGACAAGTAGTGATCAAAGGAGGGTTCATGTAGACCCTAAATATTGATGTAACTTGCCCTGCTTAACTACCCAGATGAATAGTGAAACCATAGTCATTTGCTCTATGGTGAAACTCAACATGCTTCTTTCCTCTGTGCTTATCTGTGGCTGAACTTGCTTACATATAACTTGCAAAGAATGGGTTCCTCTATTGAACCATTCTATTCACAAGGAAGTCACCCCTTGTAAAATTGAAGGCAAATAATTTAATAATCACATTATGGGTCAATCATAAAATGTTTGATAAAGACCATTCTTTTACCCCCAACAATCTTGACGAAGTCTAACATTTAAAAGTGAATGTATGCTTTCCCAGTTCAAAAAGGAAATGTACTTGAATGTACTTAAGTTTATTAAGTTGATACAACTGGAGTTTCTTAGACTCTTTTGACAGGATGGTTAAGAAATAGAATAAGATGTCCCATCTTCAATGGAGGTTGTAATTGGTTTATGCACTTGTGATTGCCCTGAGGGTTTTATCTCCTTCACCCTGGCCTTTTTCATTTGTTGAATCTGCGACTGATTTACGTACATGAATTAGATAGAGACGCCACATCAATCAGTGCATCTGCAGAGCTGCCATTTCTCAGAATCTCAGGAAATCTGTTTATGAAATAGATGTTGTTGCTACTGCTTGCTCTCACTCTCAAAAGGTAGACATGTTCATCTTGATGTAGAGACATGGCCACACTTTGCACCTGTTCTTAATGATATTAACATGGATGAGATGTACTGTTCTGCATCCTCCCTTGAACCAATAAACGTTATCAACAACTCAACCATCTCATTTTGCAAATATTTGCCCTGTGATTTATTAACTTCAAGTAGCCTCAAATTATAGTTTGAATATAAATAAAAAATTGAGCTAGTACGCTGAGTGAATTTGAATATTATTGTTGTTTTTCCCCTACTCCGCTGTGTGACAAGCACAGTCTAGATGGTACTCGAGTCGGGTGGGATTTGAACCCACGACCCTTGCTTTCTAGTGCAGAGTGTGCCCGGTGATAAGATATTCTGTGACTAAATTGGAGTGAATCTTGTCAGTGTTTTTAATTATACCACAGTGCAATCCAGGGTTAGATATTTGATCCAATATACCTTCTCTTAACTCAAATCATATCAGGTAGAAAAATTGAACTATTGGAACATACATACATTATGACTCATATTCTATGTAGGTGAAGGTCACATGCACTTACAATAGATGATGTACTAATGAATAATGTGGCAATCCTGAGGTTAAAAAAGGCTGGGTTGGAATGGAAATGAGCGACGATAGAAGAACATGGAAGTGGTCTGGGACAATTTCATGGCTCTGCTCACCGTAAGCAAAGAATTGGCGCTTGCATCACGTGTTATCCTTTGTTTTGTGTACATGTTTGGTATACTGGCACGGCGCTCCAAAATTTAATATTGGAGTCCTTCGCCGATGATTATAGGATGTTCGCTTCAGATGCTTTTAAAGGCAGTGGACACTATTGGTAATCACTCAAAATAATTATTAGCACAAAACCTTTCTTGGTGACCAGTAATGGGGAGAGTTTGATGGTATAAAACATTGTGAGAAATGGCTCCCTCTGAAGTGCCATAGTTTTCGAGAAAGATGTAATTTTCCACGAATTTGATTTCGAGACCTCGAGTGTAGAACTTGAGGTCTCGAAATCAACTATCTAAACGTACACAACTTCGGTGACAAGGGTATTTTTTCTTTCATTATTATCTCGGAAGTTCGATGACCGATTGAGCTCAAATTTTCACAGGTTTGTTATTTTATGCATATGTTGAGATACAACAAGTGAGAAGACTTAGTCTTTGACAATTACCAATAGTGTCCACTGCCTTTAAGCATCATTTAGAAATCATTCCCCACCCGTTTGTCAATGACGCAATGTCATGTCACGGCAAACAAGATTCGTTTCTCCATGGTGTCATCCACGTTTTTCAGGGTTTATTTTTGGGTGTTCATTTCTGGACAAGTTTCTGCATTAAATTTTGTATTTATTGTGAGATAATTCTACTGATAGAGGATTTATGTGTGAATTACATACATGTAAAACAGTAAATGCATTCCGCTCATGCGCTGTTACAGAATAGTCCAGATTTTACTCTGATTATATTCTGTGACAATGCAGTCATGATTTAAAGCATCCAATATTTGTTACACACTTGATTGGATGATAGAATGAAATAAATTATAGGCTTAGATTGTGATTACTAAAACCCTGACATTTGACAAACAATTATTGTGCATTATGATTACATTAGTATTCCTTTGACAGCAGGCTTCGGGTTGGTTTGACCTTTGACCATAATACACTAGTTGACTAGTTGAGGATAAATGAAGTATTACTACAAATGGTTGAATTGAAAGCATGACTTATGATAAATGTACAAAGTTAATTATTTTGAGTCTTTACAGCTGAGGTTAAGGAGTGAGGTTGCTGCAATGTTGTACAATCATGGATAACAATTGCATGAGATACTTGAATCAACATTTTGTTGAATATCCTTTTTTGTACGATCAGTAAATGTACTCGGCACAGCACGTAGTAAGGACATTATTAGTTAGTAATGTAGAAGAGGGGGTCTAGACCCACATCATTGTGAATCACTTTACTCTCCCGGCTGCGTATTTAGTCATTGCAGTATGATCGCCTGGGGTCCATAACTCAGGCATCTATCTCGCCTACATGTCAGACAGAATATGTTACATTCTTCCTGTTTAGAGTACAACACTCTACAGGCCCCTTTCCCCCTAGGGTGAAACATCAAAAGGGTTGACCAACTTGATAGAGCTTGGATGTGATTGTGAATCATAACTGACTTTACATTCACTCGGTCATTCACTTTTCTCAGGCTATTTGAAGTAAGCACAGGCCTTGTTGAACTTTGCCCTCGAAGGGACACAGCAATTTTCCTCTGGCAAGGGGCACTTTCATGAGGAAAATGTAAATTTGTTTTGGATCTTAGCAAAGGTCATTACACCATGACTTGCCAACTTAAATTGGGCCATGTAATTTTAATTTGGTCGAGGCCCAATTTGCGCACTGTTATATACAATCATCTGGTAGTGCCCTCTTTTGACTCAATTTCCTCAGGCCATTGTTAAAACACAGTGACTGTGTTTATATTGCACAATAAAACAGCCTCCTCTTGTGGATTATATGTCCCTCGTCTAACGAAACACAACCTAGGCAAATTTGATTTATTCCCACCTAGGAGATTAGTAGGAAGGAGTTAGGAAGGGAAAGGCGGATGATCAAATGACATTTAGATGCATTGAATGTTTGAACCACTCTAGGCCCCAAAGATTAACACTGCTTCTTGTCACCATTTTCTCTCATTTGTTTATCGATGTGGTTTTGGATATATTTAGGTTGACATTTACTTTAAATCCTGTGGATTTGTTAAGTCCTAAGAGGACATTCTCAACATTGCATGGTCCATTTTTCGGGGTCAATGTGAAATAACATAAATCTGTAAACATGATGTATGGAGAGGAATGGAATTACACTGTTGACATGGTAAATTTGAGTTGATTCCAGTTGACATAGTTTTACAACCATTAGATGTTCTGACAAACAGTTCTAGCTCACTGAAGAAAATAAACAAGTGAGATAGTTGGCATAGCTGTGGGGTAAAAGGTAGTGTCAAACATTCTTCTTGTCAGCACTTGGCAAAAGGTAACATTCCGCTACATGAGTCTGTGAGTCAATGTTTCTTCAGAGTGAGGAAGTACACTCAAGGTGACTTAACTCAGAGACTCATTTGTTTGTTCTTAATGAGTAACTGCAACCAGGATTTATGTCCAACTTGAAGGTTTCTTGGCAGCTTTAGGAATTTCAGATGAGCATTCCTCTACATACACAGTGTTATGGCTCATTTTAATTTAAAAAAAAGAAAAGACACACCTTTTAATAACCTCAAAGTTTTTAACCATTTAAATCTTTTAGACGCTTCAAAGTTACATGGAAGAGTCTCTGTGAAACACCCTTGCCTTGTAGACTATAGTAATTACAGACCTGTCTTGACATTCAATTTGACCATGTATGGCCAACACTTGAACATATGGTGTTGTGATCACTGCTCACATTTCGTTGTCTAGGTGTGATAGACATGAGTTAATCAAGTTGTCTGGACTATCCCCATCATCTCACCCCTATAACCTTCCCTGGACTCAGTAGCCCTTTAGTTCCTTTATTTAACCCACAATGAACCTTTGTCTCAAGGAGCTAGCCACTTGTTGTGACTGTTGGTTTTCCTCTATACAGAGTCTCTGAGGCTCTTCATGTGTCAGACATTATTACAGATATTGTGTGTGATTGACATTGATGACTGTGTTCAATTCAGTCCTAATGCAAAATATGTGATGGCCGTTTTAGGCCTACATGTATTGTAGATAGCACAACCTTACATTTTGGTTGTATTTGGAAAATCTAGCCTCGTCTCATTTACTGCATCAATCCCCTCAACTTGACCCTTTCATTTAATTTATGCATCAGTAATTTGTTTTTCGCTTGATCAACTCATCGTTTTAAACACAATTTAGCCAAATGGTGTTTGATGCTTTGCATAATGTGAAGAACAAGAAGTAACTATAAATATAAATAGTTTTGCCAATTGAAGATTTATAATTATGTCATACATGTAGTTTGCCGTCTGGTAGCAAGACGGTTGTACCCTACCTAGCCCAACACCTCCAACAACACACCCCTCTTCACCCAGTTAGCAATAACCCAGATTCTCTGCCCCAGATCATTCTCCCTGGGGCTGTTGCTAATGTCTCTTAAACCTGATGCTGCTACTGCTGGGTTGTGTGTATGTATGAAGAAGATACTTGTACTTGGGCTCATCAGCTAACAAGAGCGCCTTACCTACAGCAGGAAATGTCTGCTTTCAATAAGGTGTCCAGTATAACCCTGCTAGGCAGCCAGGCTAGGTGAGGGCAAGCATCAGGCAACAAGGCGCTAGATGGGACTGACTGTGTCATGTATGGCTTTAGCAGGTTAATGAATTGGTCACCTTGACGATTGGGTAGCAGTTTCAATCTGCTGGGATGGTCTTATGGAGAAGAGGTGTGGAGGATGAGTGGTGATTGCTACTCCATCAGTGTTGGATAATACACTGGCCTTAATGGCCTTAGAAACAGGCAGAGTCAGATGTTTAAGGGAGATAAATGGCCATTGCGTTAGTATTCAGAAATGATATCAAGTCTATATGAGAAGTGACTGGCACATTTATGTATAAATGACACCTGCTAAGCGGTAGACCTACTCATAGTTCACTGCAAGGTCAACAGTCAAACATTTAAGTTATTAGACATTCCTGAACCTGTTTGCATGGATCTTTCGTTTAGCGGGATCAACTTCATGGGGTAGGTATTTAGTGGGTACTTGGCCCAACATTTTCTGCAAACAATAATTGAGTAAGTGATTGACCATACTATCAAACTAATTGGCGACTTTGAAGATCAACAGTATGGTGTTAATAAAATGCTGAAGAGACAAGTTTTTGTGAATGTTGCTAGGTGTGCTATAATGGTGATTTGACAACCCACGTTCTTGTTTACATACATACTATAGTACTTTCCACTCCTACACAAAGTGAACAAATTGTATTTTTGTCCTTCCCCTTTTGTGATCGCACTCTGAGACTAATCAATAATCTCATAAACATCACCTGCCTTCACTCAAAGCCCTGCACAACATTAGAAGAATTTATTAGAAAAAATTGATCCTGATGAGTGCATGTGTCTGCGGGTTCCACATGTTTGTGTGGTCATTGCTGAAGCCATTTGAGTTTGGTTGCCTAAATTGATGTTAATAAAAGGGAACAGGGTTAGTTAGATGAACCTAGTTATTTCCCAAATATTGCCGCTGGACATTTTTCTGAATGGTAACCTGGTTGTAAAATTAGTAACTTTCCTAATTTTTGTTCTACTTGTCATTAATAATTTACTGCATTCATACAGAGCCCAGTTAACAATTGACTTTAAGCAATTAATAATCACATTTGCATACAAGCAGTGCTGAATTAACTGTGATTTTCACGATCGATTGTTTGACATTTAGCCATGGTTAAAATTTCATATGCAAATGTAAAACATTTGTATAGAAACTAACCTGTTAACACATCCCTTTATTCCTTTTTGAGATTGTGTTTGACGTCATCCCTCGCTAGCCCGTGGAAACAGACCTTGCCTATATCACTGTTGTTATCTTTTTAATTCATGCATAGTGCATTATGTCCAGTTGTCAGGGTTGGTGAAAACATCATACACGCACCAATGGTTTCCGACCTGTGCTGGCACAGTACAGTAGCGCTGTCGCGCTGAATACAAAGTAATAGGGATTGTGTAAGGGGTTATTTTCGCTGGGCTTGGATTCTTGTGCTGTTTTTATCAAGTTGGAATGCAGAGAGCTTTGATTGTTATTTTTGCATTAAAATGTCACTGTGCATGTAAGTGCATATAATTGAAATCAGAAGTGCAGTGACCTTTAAAAGTCTGTGTACATAATTTTGTATTAAAGAATATTTTTTTTACTTTATTTGACTGACTTTAAATAATTAGGATAATGATGAGGATACCTGTTATTGGAAATTGTTGGTCCAGCTTTAATTACATTATAATTATGCAGAACATTCTCTGTAATTTATTACCATTGGCAAGTTTTGTATTTGAAAACGTGGCACTACTTTTTTATTTTTTTCATTTACTGTTTTTAAAAACCTTTCAAATTTGTGTTCAGACCATTGATATCTTGGTTGGTTCACTCCTGTAGGTTTAGGTACATATGAGTAGGTTTGAGTAGTTTTAAAGAAAACAAATTGATTGCTAATTAAAACCTTTGACACAGGATACCATTATCTTTTATTCTTTATGAGTGAACAACTTACTAATTAAATGAAGGAATAATTAATTTTTGTTTGAAGAAGAGGGGATAAAAAGTCAGGCTCATGCTTGGACTCTTCAGCAATATAATTTTACACCCATTTGTGTAATTCAAGCATATATATCTTTCTTTTGTATATAAAAGAAAGTACAACCTGTTTAGAGTTAGCCATAAGATAGTAAACTGGCTGCAGGTATTCTTTAATCTGGTTGAGAGGAGAGCAACAAATTTCCCTTTAACAAGTAGCTGCCTGAGCGCTGACGCGATTTCATTTGGTCCTACTTCAATCTGTGTTTTTCTGTTGGCGTAATGCGCCAAATTTCATTATAGTTCCTGTGCCCAGCAGTGAAGCTTAATTGCGTTTTTCCGGAGAAGGTTTTGAACACCCAGTTAGAATAATTATTCACAGGGGAGGGAGAAAAGGAGAGACAAAAAAATTCAGGTGATGGCAAGTACTGGCTTAGGATGGTTTCTGTTTTATAAACAGATGCAATGTATCGAGGATAGGTAAAAAGATCTGTCATTCATGGGGTTTTGATTTGCATGATCCAAGTTAATGACTTCAAATTTAAGGAGGATGTGTTTTGTTGTTATTTTGTTACTGCAAACATTTTGGAGATAATTTGTTTTCTTTTTAGTGATGACAAAACAATTGCACATTTTTATTAAACACTAATTGTAGTTTTTCAGTTTAACATCAAGATTGGTAAAAATTGGCTGTTAATAAAAATATAGCAAACAATGCGTACTCTTGTTTATAAAATCGTTTTTTGTTTTTAATCTTTTTCCGGCTGAAAATACATATTCTCACAAACATACAAAGAACGAATGAAATTGAGAGATTTATCTTGTATAGAAATCTTTGAAGGTGTAGTTGAAGGCATTGACACAATAATGGAGACAATGTAGATAAACGAAGGCATCTGTGGTAAATCGTCAGTACATAAGCTGTAAATTACCCACCAGCCAAGGCCTCCACCATGGAGGTGATTTAATATCCATATTTCTAGCCACGCTTTTTCATTTTACCATAGATCAAATTACAGCCGTGCACTTTCTCAAGTCGTAAATTGAAGTGTGGAGGGAGAAACTGTTGTGTATTAAGACAAGTCATTTTTTTCTCTCTTTCAGTTTTCTTTCTCGCATGATAATTTGTCAGGTTGTGAGATTTTGCCACACAACTGATGTATATGCAGTGGATGTACTTTATGTTGCATGCTGTCAGTTCAATGTTGTGATTTGTTAAGAATG
Organism: Asterias rubens; assembly: GCF_902459465.1. Taxonomy (NCBI): domain Eukaryota; kingdom Metazoa; phylum Echinodermata; class Asteroidea; order Forcipulatida; family Asteriidae; genus Asterias; species Asterias rubens. The sequence goes on from NW_022985693.1 coordinate 1,109,385, forward strand.
GAAACAATATAATACAGCCTGATTTAAGGATCTTGAACAATCTAAAAATGAACAAGGTCTGTGTGAAGGCCCAAGAACGTTTTTTCATCTTTTTTGAAAATACATTGTGGCAAATAATCACAGCTTATTTCAAAATAAAACCTGACATGTATTGTTTTCCCTTTCTTCACATAACGCTACCGAATTTTAATAGGAAGAAAGTCTCCATACAGTGGTTTGTTTACCATTGTATTCAGGATTTTGTTAAGGTATACTTTAAATAACATTTGATTCATGTAAGAAAAAGTACTGAAACAATGAAAAAAGGAAAATCTGAAGAAAATCTGCTTTACCAAGTGGAAACAATGCTGCTTATTTTGGTTTGACTAGTGAGTTTCTTTCTGTTATAGTGTAAATCAAAATTACCAAGAAGTTCAGGTCACCATTCAAGCAAGTGCATAAAGTGCACTTTACATCATTTGAATGGTATCAACTAAAATACTTAGTTCTGTAGACAAAATGCTCCTACTTTGCCAATAATGTTCAGTTCCCAGACCCCTAGGGCTTTTTCCTATAAATTATTGATTTCCCTCCTTTTTACCTGTGCACCAATCTACTCAATTTCTCTCACCCAAGCTATATAAAATCTTGTTTCTTGTATGAAATCGGAACATGTTGTACCTTTTTGTTTCATTTCAACACTTCAATTCTTTATTACCAGTTACTAAATCTTGTTGTAAATAAATACATTGAGATGGCAGTTGTTTTGTTATTTTGAAGAAGGGGAGGGGATCCATAATTTATGACTAATGTTATTAACTTAATCACAAAATAAACTAAAAAATGTCATATGATATTTAGAGAAACCAAGTAACAAGTATACATACGTGTAGTCCAAAAAGGTTAAGTAACTTGTAGATTCACATTGGCAGTGTCGGATATTTTATACACTATTTTGGAAGTACGTACAATTGTACGAGTCTGTATAATGCATAAACACAATTTCCAGTAGTGCATGACTTGACAGAGTCTTGAATTACTTAGCTTGTCAATCCTGTTCATGAGTTTTTCACATCCCTGGGACTATAAGCTTCTTGCGTCTATACACACTCAGTCTCCTTCTCCCTCTCCTCTCCCTCGCCTCTCCCATCCCAGGGGAAATGGCAATCAATGTTTCTGACTGGAAACCAAAAAGTGCTGAGGGGCCAATGTCACGCTATTGTTCACTCAGACAATACTCAGTAAGCCAACAATGCTCATTTTTCATTTCATTTCATTTCATTTGTTAATTTCACAGGCAAAAATACAAGCACAGACAATAAGAACAGAAGAAAACAAAAACAAGAACATACAATACAATAACAAAAAAAGCAGCACCCCTGAAGGATTTTAAAAAAGTAAACTAAATTACTATCGAGTTAATCTCCTGGTGCCACAATTTACGAAGAGACAAAAAGGGACATTACAGATGGACATTATTAAAACATGGCATACAGTATAAAAATATAGAACTGCAACAGCAGACAATTGCTAGCAAGAAATCCTTAGCATTTTGTATCCATATCAATATGTTAATAAAGGAAATCCAAATGGCAGAAAGAAATTATGTCAAAAGCCTCCTTGAAGATTATATTAATACCTAACATCAAGAGAAGAAATCTAACTTCTTGATAAAATAACGTCAGTTTCCAAGAAAAATATAATTCAGAAATAGAGTTTGTAAGAATTTGTTTTTCACGATGGGCTTATTTGCTAAAAAAAAATAACACAGGTGCTTTTGTTACCTTTTTAAAACTTGTAGCCCAGTGATTTTGTTTTTTCAAAATATTTATATCTGAGAAAACATTAACCATGACTGTTCTTGTTGGTTATGTTATTTCTTATTGAAAATGTCATACAAGTAAATTCTTTGTTTGTGCCCTAAGACAATATTCATGAATGTCAAAGGTGTTTCAAAATTGTTACTGGCAACTGAATACATTTATTGCTATTTTTCTACATACAATTATCTATAGGATGGTTTGAGTATTTGAAATGATAAGACCAGTGGCAGATTGCTGGCAACTAGACTTGATGAGGTGCATTATGTTGTAAATCCTTGGAGCTGATTATATGAGTGATCGAGCAAGCAATTCTTGGGGTGTGATTGGTGCTAGAAATAGCTCTCTCCTGTTAGATACGTGTGTTTGCGTGGGAGGAGAGAGTTCAACTCAATCAAAATGCCTCTCAATGTTGTTATTATATGACCAATCTAGACATTGTAGAATTTTAGGCTATGTTAGATGATATGCTAGCCTAGAGGTTCAAGTAAATCTCTTTTTATTGACAAGCCAGAACAGTTACAATCATTGTTTCATTGATTGTCCTATGTTGTTGTGGTGCTTTGTTTAAATGACACTACTAATTTTGTTCTTTTACTCTTGATGTCCCCAGAAAAAAACCCACTGAACTGAGATTTGATTGCTGTAATTTCTTCCCTCACCTGTTAACCAGCATTTTGATTTCACTTTTGCGTAGAGTCCTAGCCTAATTGCATTGATATCTTATCATTTTTTGAGTGTGCGTGTGAATTAAAATGAGGCCGAGAGCATTGATTGCAAGTGTCATAACTGGTTTGTTGAGCAATCTGTGATTTCTGATTAGGTGTCAGTTGGGTTCCTTTAGGATATCATCAGTGTGTTGGCCAAAATCAGTGCATCATGGTGACTGGTAACATCATTTCCGTTGGGGTGACTTGCCATAGACATGACTCAGACTATCTCATCATTGGTCTCCTTGGATCCAAGTCTCTGTCTCACTATCATTGGGGGAGGGGGATTGTAATGGGGTAAAGGGTTCAGCTCAATATAAATAGTGTTGATGTCTTCTTAAACTGTCTGATGGACTATTTTATGACATTTGCTTCCCTATTTGTTGCTAACACGATAATGTTAACATGAAAAGTATCAATCAGCTTGTGGAATGTGTCTGTTGGAAGAGCTCCTACATGTATGTTGGAAATTGATTAAACCCTATAATTAATATTTAAATAATTAAAGCACTAAGATCTGATGATAGGTTTGTTGTAAAGGTGCAGAGCTCCTCTGCTTTATGTTATGATGAATAGACCAACAGATGGGAGCTATAAGTCATTAGGATGAAATATGGTGTTGATGACATGAGTTAACATGATAACCTCCTATCATAAAATGCTCAATTACAGAGGGTGATGGACATTATTGCAGCTAGAGCACTTTGTAATATCAGAAGGATGGCTTACTGGTTATTGAAGGGATAATAAAACAAAATACTGACATTTTTCAGTCTTCATACACATGACTGCAATGCATTTAATGTGTTTTTTTTTGTTTTTTGTATCTATGTAGGATTATAGAATGTTGTAAGAACAGCTTGTATAGTATCTATTGTTAGTTGTCGATAGTTGAGTTACTGTTTTTTGTAGAATTACTGTTAGTGTCAGTCCGGTCAAAGGGTTATAATTTAATGCATAGAATGTGTCTTGAAAAGAGCAATGACATTTTAAGTCTTTAACCAGCATATGATGTCCGAGGAGTGATAGTTACCTACATGTAAGACTTGTGGTCAAGTCGTTTAGTGTAACACACTTTTAAGCCCCCCTTGGGCCCCGCCCCCTCTGGCAACAAAGGACTGCTCTTGCGAGATAACTGCTGTTGCGCGAGGCTCTTGGCTTCCATAGCCGCGAAAGCAGTAGTCTCCTTGGTGCCAACAGTCTCCTGAGAACATCGCCAGTGCCGCGGAGAGAGTCGGAACGTTATCATCAAGACAAAAATTGTACGACTTGTCAACAAGTCTACCTACATGTGGGCCAATGTACTGTACTTAGTAGTAGAAGTATTATCCAAAGAGGATAAACACTAATTGAAGAAATCTGGATGACCTGAGAAAAATACGGGCAATTATATGAAAGTTATTTTTTCCTTTGTAGGTATTTGTTTTGATTACAGTGTCTCCCTTTTGAGGAAAGGAAACTTTGTAGATTGATTACATGACAGTTTGACACTCACTAATAATATAAGACACAAACAGGTTGTTATGATGTCACATTCAAAACACTTTCAGTCGTCATTCATTGTCATATATGAACACTCAACTGGCTGATTAAATTGAATGTCAATTGTCTTACTAGAAATTCGACTGGAACATGTACTTTACAGTGGTCCTGTAAAGTGACATTGATAATTGTGCATGCAATGGTATCCAGTGTTTATGTAAATGACAAGCATGAAAAAGTGAACTCCATACTTGTATGTTCCTTGCTCTATGCTCATTTTCTTATTGTAAGACAGGGGACAGAATTACAAGCCAGAGTCCTATAATCTATCAACAGAGGGGGCTGTTTGGCCTACCTGTGTAAAGTACAATGAGAGTAAGGTAGTAAACAGAAGGCAGTGTGTGCAACCCTCTGCTCATGGGAAACAACAGCTTGTCCCAGGACGGAAGTCACCAGGACATATCTGGCACCCCCCTTAAAAACATCTCCTCTGGGAGGAAACCATCTTTCATCTAAAACAAATTATCTTTCTCCTTGGTTGTGAGCCAGTAATAAACAACCCCTCTTGGAAAAAAAAATACAAACACAAACGTCCTGCGAGGCGGACTCAAGCAGAGGGGATTATTGAGACTGCACACCCCTTCTAGCTAGATGGTACAACCCATGCGTCTCATTTCCTGTGTGTGCAGGAGGACCCTCTGGTTTGTGTGTGTGTGTATTGCCTGCAAGTTGAGATTGGTAGGTCAGATGGATTGTTTATGCTGAGAGAGAGAGGGAGAGAGAAGTAATAGGCTGATCTGACAATGTAGCTAAATAATAGGAATTCCCTCAGCTTAAAATGTGAGCTACGTACTACGTACAGAGTAGATGACTAGATTGTCATCATCATCAATGCACCCACTCTGGATAATAAGTGTGTTATTCTAACTGGCCATTTGCGTAACGTGCTGGATATATACAGAGATATTTGGCTACATCCAGTGGAATATTCTATTGACCTGATAATGGGTTAACACTTTGGGATCATAACCTGTAACCCAGCCAGCTTGTCAGGAATTTTCTCACTCTAGTCTGTGGTGAAAGCTCTGGATTTGATTACCTAGGTTCTCGGCAATGTGTACGTATCTCATCAGCGGATCTTGGCATTGGATATAATAATTTCCGGACAAAGTGGAAGACATATTTATATATGACATCACCCCCTCTTTCCTCTCAATGTGTCCCTTTTGTTGTTGTTTGTTTTTTCCCTGGTGGCTGTGTATCGATACACCCAGGTGGATTTAATACCTTCATCTTGGATACTTGAACTGTGGATTATATTATTGTGTGGCCATGGCTGGATGTAATAGTACCACCAGGGGGTAGTTTATAACGCATTGCAAGGTAAGGTCCTGTTATGATTACTGACCTTTTAACCAAGTACTGTTTATGGACTTGCTTCAAATCACAGTGCAAATCAATTTTAGACAACTTCCGTATTATTATAATTACATCCTTTCTAATGCTGGTTGAGGATTGATATTCGTGGAGTACTTACTGGACTGTGACGACATACTTTTGACATAATTTCATCTTCTTAAGAACATTGTGATGCAGCATAGAGACAATATTTTACTTTCATCTTAAATTATTTTTATGAACATATATACCCCTTTTGTTGACTAATGTAATTTTTTAGTTACTGCCTATGGTCTGACATTTTGTGTTACACACATGGGGAATCTGACTCTCAAAATGGTGAAAACAAGATGCATTGTGGGTGAATTGAATCAATCGATGGTATAGGTCAGCTCATAGAGAATAACTACAAGTACAAGTGAACTGTCCATTTCCTACTAGCTTATGATAATGATATAGACTACACATTAAGAGAAATAAAATTGTAAAAACTGGCAACCCATGGAGACCATTTGTTTTTGATATTTGAACCACATGGTCATTCCTGTGTATGGTACGTACATAATGGTGGTGATGATTCTGTACCACATGGTCAAACAATTACATATTACGAGATCTGTGTAATGTATATTAACCCTACCCCCTTACAGATGTAGTCCAATCCAAACTCAGTAGTAGACTAGTAGTCAAGGTTACTGTAAAGCTATATATACTGAGCAGGAATTTAGACAAAATATACAGGATGAACTTTGTGACTGTTCACATTGTTTGATTGATAATTAAACCTAATTATACATTCATTTATTGACGTGGGAAGTTTTGACTATGATGATGTCAACAATAATGTTAATAGTGTCACACATCTAAATGGCCACGTTTCCTGAATAAGGATGAATATCATTATTAATTTATTCTCTGAAGTCTTTAATAGATTACTTATGTATAGTTGACTGGTCAATGCAATGATTACAAATTCCTACCAGACCTTTGCACCCTGACTAATACCTTTAGGGTTTTCTCTCATTGACCTCGTTTAGAACTGTTGTCAAAACACACCAGATGTATGGTAGTTGGTTAAAATGTTCCACTGGAAGATGACATGCCACTTCAGGCATGATACTTCAGGGAGGCAATGAAGGTGATTGCCTTGGTTCCCTTGAAATGCTCCGGTAGAAATTTACAATTTCCTCATAGGGTACCCATTACCAAGGAGAAAATGCCTTGTGATTGCCCTTTCAAAATGGAAGCATACAGGCCATTTCTGTACAATATAGTAACAGCCCCTTTAACTCTACACAGAGTCTGTTATTGAGACAAGCATGGTGAAAAAGGCTGTACCACAGTCATTTCTGAGAACTGTTTTAAGTCATATTCATGGAATTGTTTTATGCGGTCTGCTATTCACAGAAATGTTTTGCCCATGGTGTTGTCAACTCCAATGAGAGTGAAAACTAATTAATAATTGCAGATTCTCTTTATTGAAACATGCATTTATCATGCATTATTCCCTTCCAAAAACCTGAATTTTAAGTAAATTATGACACATCCATCATGGGAAGATAATCAAATTTAATAAATTGTTGTTGTCACAAAAGGTTCTGGTATTTAACAGTAGGGAATACTAGTTTATTTGTCAAAGGGGAAGTCAATCATTGTAAGTAAATGTACAGCCAAGGCATTAGTGACGCAACATGAGTGATGATACAATTATCATGAGTATCTATGACATCATACATATCTAGCAAACCAGATTGTACTGTGTTGGGGATCTTAGTTGGTTCAATGCAGACTCAGGTGGTAATATAGTATGTTTAATCATGTGCATGGATTGGGTTAATGAGTACTACCAATTCATTTCATAACACTCGGTTACCAAACTCGTTAAGACTATTCCAGGGTATGATGATTCCAATTATAACACAGGAAAGGCTGACTGTCTGTATAGAGTGCAGACCACAGACAGGCTGTCAAACAGGCAAAGTGGCTAAAAACAATCATTATACAGTCATTTAGTTTAGGATACGTGTAGCTTAGTCATGGGAATTACACCATTTGGCACTAATACATAAAGCAGTCTAGGGGTGGATTTCACAAAGAGTTAAGACTTGTCTTATCTCAGGACTAGCCATATGTTTTTAGTATTCCCATCCTATTAGTCTTAGTGAAATCGACCCCAGCATTTTTATTGAGTTTGACACTTGGCTAATTTTTTTTTAAGCGTCATTATACATTCGTATTAGTTAAAATAACTTAACTTAAGATCTGTTAAGGTTTTCAAAATAGTCATCAGATTTGCTGGTATTTTACAGGGTATGTTTTAACAACGAACAGGAATTGTTTAAATACCCCTTAGTAAACAACTGGGCATACTTTTGTACATGTCTTATACCAAGACCCATTCATTGCTTGTGTTGAGGGCCTTTAATTATACAATCATCCAAGTGCTAATGACTTTGTTCATTCCATGTCTCCTTGTTTGAAGTTTGTTGTCCTGTTGTTATATATATTGATGTATTGATGTATTGTACAAGGATGTCATATTATGCTAGTGATTGTCTTTTGCCCCAATTAATGTGACACACTCCCTATACTTCCCCTGTAGTGTCATTAAATTGGTTACTGATCAGTCCATGATCGGATTATTGTCATGTGTGTAGATCATTGTAGAGTAGGAGTGCCAAGGATTAAGGTCGCACTCATCAATGGTTATTGTGTCTGCACTGTCAGTTGTTAATGCCTCCTACTGTAGTCCAGTCAGTGCCAAGGGGAGATTTGCATACGAGGCACTCCAAAAGTACATGTAATCAAGTTGAAAAGGGTTTTTGGTTTGTTGTGTGTGTTCAAATAAGGGATTCATGTGTGGTGAAGAGGTTTTCAACTAGTGGTTTAATCCCAACGAGGCCTGGTTCTTGATAATTTTACCGAGACGAAGTCGAGGTAAATTATCAAGAACCAGGCCTCGGCGGGTTTAAACCGCTAGTTGAAAATCGATTCAACACACTTTGATTCCAATTCATAAATACCTTTTTGGTTAAAAGGCGTAATAAAGTTAGAAACTCTGTAAAACTTATCCGTTTCCAAGTGCTTGAGCTCTGTATGTTTCCACCTCCATGGTATGTTCAGTATGCATGTACATGTACGATGTCCGTATGCGTGTGTTTTCCGGCTCCGTTCGTGCGCATGCGCGTATAGTATTGGTGCATATTCCGTGGTTTTCCTTTCACACACAGCACGGCCAACTCATCGACAGCGCCTGCTCTCGCCTGTAACAAGAAACGTCTTGCATCAAGACTTGCGCGGAGTCTCCGCTCACAACCGGTTATAAACAAAGGTTTAAACACCCCCACGTGACGCGCTCTCACCCAATAGGAATAGCCAAACTGTCTGAGGTATTTATGAATGCTCTTTTGATTTTTAAAACTTTCAATTTAATCTAAAGGTCACAACAGTCTGTCCATGTTAGTATCATGAAACCATAGAGCATGGATGTGCACGAGGTCCTACACACAGTATTGAATTCTATGGTATTTAACAAAGTTGAGTAGAAAGACATGGGTTGTAATCTCTTTACTTATATCTAGCAGCTAAAGGGTGACTTTAAATTGAATAAGACATAGAACAGTAGACCTACATGAAGCAGCACTTAGGCATGTGTCCCCAAACTCCTGTAGTACTAAGACGATTCTGGTCAGTAGGAAGAGGTATTGAAGTCGTTATCTCCCATTAGGAAACTCCCTATACATTCAGGTATCTAGAAATAGAGCCTTAGGGACTCATATGGAGGATGGAAGGGTTTAAGGGAGTGACACATGGGCAATAATATGGATTGTTTAAATCATACCCATACGCTCAAATGATTTTGTGTACATCTATCAAGGATTGAAATGCCTCTGTATTTGTAGGTTGATAGTTCGCTCTGTATGTTGGGGTTGCAATTGCAGGGCTCTAGATTTGTGGGAAGTTCACAAAACCATGTGTTGTTCAAATGTTTTACTGGACCAGAAATGTGTTATCAGACCAGAATCAAAATTAACCCCAAACTGTCTACACTTTCACATTTAAACTGTTTTTATTGAACAAACATAAATACTCAACAAAGTTTAAATATATTTATCGAACTCAAATGCTAAATTTGAACATAATTTTATGAAGTAAAGATAACTTTGAGGTCTTATTCATTAAAAGTATAAGCGCGCCAGAGTTTTACGGTAGAAGTTTACTGGCCATATATGCTAAAATCACTGGCCTGAGGGCTATGGTCCAGGTAAATTTAAAACTTTGCTTGGATGGATCACCTGATTACGCAATCAACATGTATTGTGCAAGTCCCAGACATGCCCTATTTAGGTTTCCCCAATTCTGAATCTCTTTTTCTGATTTTTTGTCTTCCCTGGGAGATGAGATGAGGTCTTTTTGTAAACCGGTAAGAAACATTGCTCGTTAAACGAACAATACTGACGTCAGGTTTGTGAATCATAACGGATGGTGTTATGTATCCCACATTGTGTCTAATGAACACAGTCTTCATACCTGAATCCTTATACCTTCTTATAGCGGAGACTTAACTCTAACCATTTACTTTGTTACCTAACCCCCAACTACATTGGATTCTAACAATCCTCTGATAGAATGTATTGTGGGAACTACCCAAACAAGACACCCAGCATTAATCCAAGCATGAATCTTGACCAGTAGTGATTCTCGCTACTCTTGATTGTTATCCTTGGTGGTATGTGGCCTTGTTGATGTCTGTAATTTACTGTTACCAAACTCACTGACAGATTGTTGTTATTACTGAAAGAAGGACTGACCAAATACAAGTGCTGGCATTAAGCATCTTGCGTGCAGGTATCCTGTTCACCACTGCTGCTCTAAGCATTTTATTTATGGGGATTCCCTGTATTTTGTACTTTCAACCTTTAAGAGATAATGAATGATATCATCATCTCAGTTATCACAAAACTGCATTAATGTCAAGTTATAATTTGGTTATGCTACAGCTAAAGTGAAACAATGATCATCTAGGCTATTTACTGAGTATTTACTGAGTGTTTGTCATTGCTACATTAATGTTTAGTTGATACCTAATTTTTTCAATGCAATCATCTGGTTCAAGGGTGTCAAATTCCAAGTAGTAACATTAAAAAGTTTCCTGAACGTTTTTCAAAGGATTTGTTATGGTTGAATATTCAGAAAGTTGTCATTTTCCCCTGAATACAAACTACACCAGTCCACAGTAAGCAGAGGTAGTTCTTTCATCATACACTCCAGCCTTTTTCAATTTTCTAAGAAGATTTGTCATAAATTGAGAGATATTATCAGGAAATGATGATGATTCAAGACTACATAGCAACAGCCATAATATCCTTGCAATGCAATGGCGGAATACCTTACCTATACGACACTCCAAATTCCAATCTGTGTACTATCTCTGATCTGTTTTCCAGCCACCAAGCCGGCTAGCTAGCCAGCCGGCCAGCCAGTCAGCCAGCTATTTCCAAGGGCAATAATACTGCACTCTTTAGTGTTTCTGTTCTACACTTTGTTTCATTCAAACCATAGAGCAAGGATTTAACCTACCAGCTGCCTGTGTCTTGCCCACTTCACTTACTGCTGCTCTTTTCATCTTGGTTGATGCTGTGTACCTTTTTCTGTCCTCGTTTAGTTCTCAATAAATAATAATACAAACAAAATGAACATAATCTTATATTTTATCTTTAATTTTGTCTTGTGTCCCATGGAGGACAATTATGACATATTAATGATATTGTGTTGATGAAGTTTCTTTAGAAATCGCATCATACTCTTGAAAACCATGCATTATTCTGGGTATGAATAGCTTGACTGAGTTAAGAGTTGATAAATTATTAAAATCATTAAGCATGCTGTCCAAACTGAATTTGGGTTAGGCAAACAAGGCAAAAATAAATATCAAAGTACAATACAAACAGTTTGGTAACAAGTAAGCGAAAAATAATACTGTGGACAAATTTAACAGACATCAAAAGCAAATAATATACACCCAAAAAAAGAAACCTCCTTTAAAACCAAAATATGAGACCCATTACTTCCCTATGCAATCATGTTGAATTTCTAGATGGTGACTTAATGGCGTTCCTCTCCTTTAAGACTTATCTAAACTGTTGGATTAAATTGCACTTGCAATCAGTCCTCTTAATCTTAATTTCCTGAAGCTGCTGTCATATCTTGTGCAGCTAAAAGTAGCATTATGGCCTCTCTCATTCTAAACACACCTTCTTTATCCATTTCAACATCCCAACACAGTGTATAGCCAAGGATTTATTGGTCATTATGAAGGACTAAAGCTTCCTCTGTGAATCTAAATGAAATATTCATAATAGACAAGAGCATGATATGGATGTAATGTGAGCATTCCCTGAATATGTTGATAATGTGCTGCCAATGATTCCAACTATGTAATTATGTCGTCCCTGATGGAATACAGTTAGGCGCTGTTATTTTATCAAGCATTAAATGTATTGGGCCATCATTCAAGCTCAAGGCATTCTACTTGTTTAAAGGGAAACTTCCATCAATCTGGGTAGATGAGTATTGAATAAGTTCAATCAAAATCAAACCCCAAATCCCCAAAAGCTCAAACCATTGTATTTTAGATTGATACTTACTCTGTGTGGATGTTATAGTCTTGATCATTTTACATGTAAATGGTATCAGATAATGTGTGATGAGATGGCATTCATTTATAAATGACTGAATGTCAAGAGATGACATTGCTGTGAGCATCAGTGCAATCAGGGATGAAATTAGCAGACGGTTGCCAATGCAACATACAGGGTTATTATTAAAGACCCATGCTACAATAGCGATGCATTTTAATTGGTTAGGATCAGCATTGTCTGAATGCTTTGGTCCCCAACAGCATGTGTTTAACGAGAGTCTGGGAACAGGTCTTCAACAACAAAATTGTCTGGTATTATGTATTTATATAAAGGCCATGAGACCCTGACCGTATTTTGAGGGAAAATGCCATACAGCAAAATCAATAGCAAGGTGTGTGAAAGCTAATTATATGTAAAATAATGGATTTGGCTGCCATAATGCATCTAGACAAATACTTGATTTAGATTTGTTTTGTTGTGTTCCAATGTGTTCTGTATTGCTTGTAACAATCCTGTATGCTTCATTTTTGAAAGGGCGAGAGCACCAAGGCATTTTCTCATTGGTATAGGAAATTATAAATTTCTACTGGAGCATTTCAAGGACACCGAGGCAATGACCGAAGGGCATGGGGGCAATCGCCTCCTTTAAGTATCATCCCTGTTGTTAATCGTGGTTTATAGAAACATATGACAGTACAATCTTTATAAGGCTAAGGATTCTTGGCTTTGTGTGTCAATGGCGATTATTATTTCAACAGTTGATTGATTTAGATCAAGTTGATTTGCCATTATAAGTATTGCTTGAGTCATTGGGACCGTAAAAAAATCAGGTTGTTTGGTTTTTGTGCTTTGATAATAATTGGTTGAAATATTACTTTGATAGGAGTTTCTTATCACTGCTTAGTCAGGTATGATGTCAAGTAGAAACTGTACAGCTTTGAAATACAAGGAGATCCTCACTTTGCTAGATGTCCATCCCTATATTGGCACGAATATACAATTATTGACTGTTTTTTATTCACTTGAGTAAAGAGTTGATCTTGATTTAACATCCTTCTTGGTGATAACTGATTATTTTCTGTGTTGTTATGACTGAGCTTAATGTTGGACAGTACTCCTTTAATTATCCCCACAGCACTCTTCCTGAATCGGTCATTCTGTGACATCCGAAATGTCAGCGTGTTATGTGTGTGTTGTGAGGTTGAGATTGTGTGTGCGTGGAGGATGCAATCATTGGCCATGCCCAGTGTGTATGTGTGTGTTTTCTCTTCATCCTCCGTAACTACAAGTCATTGATGGCTTCTAATGAAGCGCAAATGTAACGTCTGCCCACACGTTGTTAGCTGCCTCTTTTAGTAGGCAAGCAGGGAAGGCAGTCAGAGTGGGCGAAGGAGTATACCTTTTGGCCTTCATCACGTAAACACTTTCACTGCCCTTGCCATTAGATCAGTGCTGAGTGTAAAAGGAAGACAATTACTCCATGCTCCTTATCAATCAGGGAAATGTCAAATTAATTGGATCATTATCAGCTTAATGTTTGATCTAAAAAGATTTGCTTTTATGCAAATTTACAAGAATAAGATTTAAGTCGCATCTTATACAAAACAATGAGTACACCAAATTGCCCCCTTACTTTTGTAAAGAATGAAGCTTTACTTATTTTTTCATCAAGACAGTATAATATGAAGAACTGACTCCGCGGCAGTACAGTTCATTAGTAGTCCAGTCTAATTTCTATACCATCCGCCCTGGTAATAGTTAAAAAGCAGGACAGTTCTTTTCAGAACTGAGAAGTCTCCCGAACCCTTGCTTATCTACTCCACGGCAGTAGAATAAAGCAAGACAGTTCCCTAAGAACAACTCTACCTGGCAAGTAGATACACACATGGTGTTACCGCAAACCAAATATACATTGATACCTCACCATGCCATGCCTCAAATCCTATATAATATGAAGAAGTCGTAAATTACAAATAAATGTGACTTTCATGTAGATTACAAACAAATACTATCAACTGTTGTTAACTTGCCAAATAAAATTGTTAACAAGGACATATGTTTGTTGTTTCTTCATTAGATTGGCTAACGACTTGCTGTTGTCTGAAGACGAGAGTGACTGTGAAGAGGTGAGTAGCCTAGGATTCAAGTCTTATCTTCTTTCACAACGAAACTGATCACACATAATGCATTGTACGTCACCATTATGTGACTTTTTATAATATTGATAACGTTTTTCCGTGTATGAATGATGACAGGCCTTGAATTTCGTTCTTTAAGAGTATTTTTTCTCTGGTAAGGGACACTTCTAGGAGCAAAACTGAAATTTTTACCCTAAGATAGGAATTCAATTTGTGAATATCATGACAGTCGATCTACACAGCCTGCTATTATAAAGAAGCAGTTTTAAATGATCAAACAAATACAGATTTTGCTTTCATTTGAGCTTCCTAGCTGAGCATGATTTGGCATGTTTCTCATAACTAAAGTGATGGATCTTCTTTAAAAATAATTAATAACATTTCACAAACAAGTAAAGAGTTCTACGTGAAGTTGTGCGTTGTGAGCTTTTAGTCTCTTAGACCATTAATTTGATTGTAAACAGTGTACCCTACTTTAAAGTGTGTCGAGTGATGGGTGTATGGATTTGAAACGCATCAACCCATTTCTACTAAATACAAATGATTGCATTTAAACATGCTGTAGTTGTTTGTATTAACACATTATCGGAACAAACGTCTTCCATCCTCACCTCAGATTCTGATTTAAACAAATATCAGATCAGAAAGGGAAAATAGTATATGAAACAATGGTGTGTTTTGTTGTTTCAAAATCATTTAAAGGACTAACCAGGCATGATATTCTTCCTACAATAATCGGATTTCCGATTTGTTTGCCCGCAGAAAAATCAGCATTCATTTTTAATTGCCTGAAAGTATATGAAAGTCTCGTTATTGCAGGTACCATTATGTATGTAGGCCAGCCTTTGTTTTCAGTCACATTGTCCGATGGTCAGGTGTATGAGACCTAATTAAATACACATTAGGTTATGAAAACACAGTACTTTTACTTCAGGCTTAAATATGCTGGTTGAATTGGGAACTATCCAACTTTTCAAGTTGGGCACACTTGCTTTATATCTTGCACAGCACCTAACAGATAGCTGTGTAACAATGCTAGCTTGATACTTTAAGCAGTGAATTCACAGGGGATGCATAATATCCGATTCAAACGAAACTATGGCTGTCAATTTTAGAGAGACCTTAGAAACTGCCAAGAGCTAAGAACCGTGTAAGAAATAGAGTACTCCACAGTGTACTTGATAAACTTGGGAATGCTAGAGTTACTTCTCTTAGTAGTTGGAAAAGGTCAGTGAGGGATGGACATACCACCTTAGGTTGTCTTACTTTAGAGAAGATGTATTAACCGCGGTGGTATAGCAAGCTGAAAATAACACTTCATAGTTTAGTAAATAACGTCATCACTGTGCTTTTTGCATACATCAAAATGATTTATACATTATTTTGCGAAAACACTTTGTGATAGATGTTAATGATATATATCATTGCTTAACCTTATACCGATGTGTGTTTTAACACAAGCACTGTATCCTCAGTACTTTCCAGAGTTCTTTGAAGAAAAAAACCGTTAGGCAAATCACTCAGGTAGGATTTGAACCCAGAACCTTTGCATTGCTATTGCAGAAGTTGTTAATTAAACAGCTTTTTAAATTAATTTTTACTTTTTGAATCATATTAAACATAATGTACATAAAGATCAATATGCCCTTTCACCAATTCAGTCAATACTAAGTATACAGAGCGTTACTTGTTTACTTGACACTCATACAGTTTGTAACAAAAGAATCGATTGGAAAGAATTGACCAAGATTGGTTCCAGTGTCAGCAGTGATCACAAAAGCACCTTTCACACAAGAGCAATTTATCAAGGGTCCCTTGCTAAATTGTAGCAAGGTTGTACAATTTTTCAATTGTTTTGCCACCAATTGGCTAGAACTGAAATTCCCAATGAAAGATGTTGACTTTGACTAAACTCATCCATAGCTTCCTGATTAGTAAGCACAATTATTTCAAGAGTACAATGTCCAAAGGTTATTTAATATGCAACTCACTGCAAAGTGACAACTACAAGTGTGGCATGTATGCATTCAAAGTTCAATTGCAGTGCATTTAATATGTTCACTGTCTGTGAAACAACTTTACTGAGACTTGGATGGTTGAATGATCACAGCGAAGGTAATAAAAAAGCAGTATCTTGAACGTTTGTCAACCCATGGGTGATTTCAGAAAGGAAAAAGTACAATTTTCTTTGTTTTGGATTTTGCATTCTCTGTAAATTACTAAACACAATTGAATTGTATCCTTATTGTGTCCTGCGTTTGAGTCTCAATAAAACAAAGATTCAATGCAGCCGCTATAATACAACTTAATGCAGTCCACTCAGCAAGTTCCATCATGCATCTTAGAGTAGTTACCATGGTAACCAATTTCCAGCCTGGTTTACGACCTTGACAGTTCAGAGCCTGATACAAGTACACTTAGTCTCCATTCAAGCCAGGATTTTTTCATTTAATCATACCCTAAAAGGAAGGTGTTAATACTGTGGGATTATCGTTATAACATGAGCTTTTTAATACTCTTGGATTGAGCTTAAAAATGAGCTTCCTAATACTCTGGGATTAAGTTAATAAATTGCTGGTTTAGAAGACACTGCTCATTTTCTTGGTGCAAGAAACTATCTGTATGGTACTTATAAATCAAGCTTGTTGTTTTAAATCATTCATTGGGAAATGCTATTATCATAATTAACAGAGCATTTGATAGATGTTAACTTGCGTTGGGATAAATTTTAAATCTGTACCCGCTGCTAAAAAACAGGATACAAACGGTCTCTATTGCTACCACAGTACCAGGCAATCTCGGTAGTACAGTTTATGAGAAAGTGCTCTAGAATGGCAAAGGTTGTGGGTTTGAATCACACATGCCTGTTGTTTTGACCTACAGGATTCTCGGAAGTACTGAGTATTTGCTTTACACACATCGGTGTAAATGTAAAATCAAAGTAATAACTTTTACATATAAATTTACAAGTTCAGTAATAAACTAATGACTTTGATTACCAATTGACATACCTGTCTACAACTTCAAGTATCACAATTGTTGGATTGAAATCGGAGTTGAAAGACTGCTACTTCCCAAATGCTACCCACAGTTAGTTGTGTGGTTACACACAATTTTCCACTTGATTGGTAGAGTAATCAGGTAGATTGTAATGTTTTCTCTTTGATTTGACATTGTATAGCAGAGTTGATTAGTTTATTGTATGAAGGCAATAGCCTTTACATCAGTATGGTTGTCTGTTGATGCATCGTCAAACGAAGCAAGAGACAAATGAGCATCTTAAAATGACACTGTCAAGATCCTCTATTTAGCTCTTAGTTTCTTCATTTATTGTAGATTGAACACCAATACGAGTCAGTTTGTACCATAACACAGTCTTTATCTCCACGTTGACCAATTTTCATCATCAAACATTCATACAAAGGTTGCTATTTTTGTTGAGGATTGACAACTTGATTATCACCAACATCAACATCAATGAGGTCTTTCACACGCCGTACTAGAGTTTTATCTTATGTCACAGGTTTTCAATGACTAATTTTGTTGTGTCTGTTTTTCTTTGTGTTGTGTTTTGTTTTTGTTTTGTTTTTGGTTTTACTGCGCCTTGAACACCCAGCAGGGTGGATATGTGCGCATTACAAGTCTTATTATTATTATTATTTTATTATTATTAGAGTTGGTCTAACTCAACCTAGACAACTTCAACTTTTGTGGGTCTGAGCGCACAAAAAGTTAGACCGGATCGGGTCTAAACCCCAAAACTTAAACCGCAGTGAGGCGGTCTAAGTCTAAACCAGTTCGGGTTTATCTTTTAACACTGCATGTGGACAGAATGACATCCGGTTTTAACTCACAAGGGACGACCCATTCTGTGGTTCAATGCACACGCCCGGGACCCGGAGTGCTTGTATACGGTTTCTGTTGTCTCTGATGCCGAAAAGCACAGAGTATTTTATACGTTCTTGCCGCTTACCGAGTTGGCGAAACTCTCTGGATCGGTTTATGCAGTTTAACAACGGCCCACGCCCATGATTTATTAAAATTCTGAAACAAAATTATATTTTCCAAGCGTTTTTTGTTGAGTGTCCTACAATAAATTGAAACTGTTTTTGATGCGTATACTACGAGCACAGCGAAGGAGCATATTTTGTAATGCTTCTCACATGCACAGCGCTGCCATCCCATATAGTGATCAATCTCTGATATCCCATAGTTATCCATGACCAATCCCGTGGATGTGCCTTTCTATTGCCGTCACCGTTACTATCGTGCTTTACATTCAATCTAGGAGAATGAACTGCTGTGGGTGCGAGGCTGTGTGTAGGGGAAATTCCCTTCGCCAGCAATCACCACGTTGTTGGGAAGTTGGGAAAAGTACGTATACATACGTAACTTGCACGTGTGTAGTTGTGTTTATGAACGAATCGGAATAAAAATCGCGGCACCAGCTTTTGAGAGATCGCAACTTCCAATCGATTGAGGTACAAACTATAAGTATTAATTAAATCGGAAACGGTGGTATAAAACACAAAAATAAAACTTGTTCTGTTTCAAGGATTATGGATAATATTTTGGTGAGTTTTCTCGGCGGTTTGTATCAATATTTTGTTTGTTTAATTATTTGTTTGAGAGTCGTGTTCATGTTTGTTTTAAGTGCCCATATCCTCCCTACGGTAAAACTGTTTTCCGCGTTCGATTGAGCCATTTTTATCCAATTTTATGTTCTGATGATCGTCCAGGGCATGGGGCACTCAGTATCTCGGTGCGTGAATCTGATTAATAAAACCGGATGTTAGAGCAATGGGGGCACGTCTACTTTGACCTCTTAAAACCGAAGATAAACCGGATCGGGTTTAACTCGGTGCTGTCTGAACGCAAGGGGTTTTCATATTTTGATCACCCCCGCTGCTCGTAAAAGTTAAACCGGTTCGGGTCTAAGTTAGTACGCTGTCTGAACATACGAAATGTTAGACTGGATTTAAAACTGTGTTATACTTTGGATAATTACATCTCCATCACCAATGATTCCACTGTTACACAAGTTGGTTCAAGGTTAACATTGTATGGTGTATTTTTAAAAATATTTTCTTAGCTGTTAATGTTATGGATTTTCAGCGTGTTTGTAATATGAGGAGTGGTCTTAAAGGGAAGGTACATGTTTGGGAATTGTCAAAGACCAGTCTTTTCACTTGGTGTATCCCATCATAAGCATAAAATAACAAGCCTGTGAAAATTTGGGCTCAATCGGTCATCGAAGTTGCGAGAAAATGATGAAAGAAAAACACCCTTGTTGGCGAATTTGTGTGCTTTCAGATAGGAATAAAAAACTTCTAGCTAGAAGTCTTTTATTATTTTAGTGAGAAATTACCTCTTTCTCAAAAACTAAGTTACTTCAGAGGGAAATGTTTCCAACAATGCTTGTTTCCATCAATCAATGTTTTATACTATCAACAGCTCTCCAATGCTTGTTACCAAGTCAGTTTTTAAGTTAATATTTGTTTTGAGTACCTCCGTGGAAAAAAAAAAAAAATCAATGGTAGACTGAACTCCACATCCTTTTGTAACATCCATATTTATATTTCAAATCATGTTGCTTAGACACACTTACCTGTCAAAGGTTTGTATCCTTGATGCCATCATGCCCAATTCTTACATAGTTAAGTCTCAGCAAAGAATAATGTGATGGACACAACATTATGATAGACACATTATAAATATATTAAATGTCTGTCTATCTTGGTATGAATTTGGCCTTGAAAATTCAGCAATGCATTATCTTAATCAATTATGCTGACAGGTAGCTTCTAACATAAAGGTTGTTGCACCAATGTATGTGTTGAAGTAGATCACGGTAGATATCCATGTATACAAAACAAAAACCCATCTTCAACAAGGCATTAAAAAACTTGTTTTGTTTTGTTTCTTAATTTAATTGCAGCCGCATACAGTCAAGGAAGAATTAGCCGAGGAGACCAGCCAAAGGTGAGTTTTTATTTCCTTAGGGGGGTGTTGGCTAGCAGACATTGGAAATGGACAAGTTGATATTAATATTACTTAAGTTATAAATCCTAATCCTGAATGTGTCCCTCATCGTGAATGACCTATAGAGTATGATCAGCATTAGTCTCAAAGGCAACACTAATCCATATCTGCTTCATAGGCAGGGCTCAAATTTGGGGAAAATCCTGCAGGACTTGAATCTCAAAATGTTAACTGGATCAGAATTATTTTTACAAGACCAGAATCAAAAAGAGAAAAAAAACTTACTATTACAGTTACTTTGAACAAGCTTGGTGACATATAAGAGAATATTTTATCTCATTTGTCTTTATGGGCACTAAGTATCTTTCATTACTCAATAGAATTGAAAAAGTATTGGACTTTTAAAAAGTAAACTTTTGAACAGGATTTTTTTCTTTTTAAGATGAGGTACACAGTGAGGTATAATTATTGAACTGAAAACACAAGACCGCAGGACTTTTGTGGTAATGAATTAACTGGTCCGATGCTAAAAATCACTGGCCCCGGGCCTGCGGTCCAATGTAAAATTTGAGCCATTAGACTGTATTATTCCCAGCCCTAAACACAGAAATCACTGTATTACACCAAAATAGAAAATTTACCAAACTTTCAACCTTTAAACTGCTTGAAATAGAGTCAACACACAATACTCTTTCCATTCTGCAATTGCTAATGTGCGTTGAGCGTTAATAATACACATTTTGAATGGTGCAGGTATTTTTGTTCATTCTGTATTTCCCTGTGAGATATTTTGACAACGATTTGGCACTTTTCAAGCCCTTGTCAAGCCCTTGTCAATTTTTGACACAGGAGGTCAATGTTCTATTGAGTGTTTTTTAGGTTTGAGCAAGTGTATACAAGTGTGTATACGAAGGTAGGTTTGTTGCCATACAAATACTGATACTACACACAATGACCAGGGGAAATATGAAATAACAAGAAGGCATTAGTGAGAAAGAATTAGGTTTTGTAATCCCTGTAGAATTACACCAGCAAGGAAAATACACTGTGTTTTTCATTGGGGGTGCGGGTGGGTAAGGAGGTACATGTAGGCATAGTAGATGTTCAATTTTATGTTAAATAATGTTAGATTTATGTGTATAAAGCACTGTTTATTCAGTACTTTCTTGAATTCTTGAAAGACATTGCAGACATATTACTCGGCTAGGATTCAAACCCATGACCTTTGCCAATCTAGAGCATGTCTTACCAACAAGACCACCGAGATAGTCCGGTAGCTAGATATACTAACTAGGAATATTTAGCTGTCGATAAACTTCCATTTAATTAATTGGGTGAACTGAAGGTAGGCCCCTACATGTTTGTGTTAAGTAAACATGTTTTGTTTTATGTGAAACTAACATGTGTCATTGATGTAAAGCATTTCTCTGTAAACAGCAAAGGTAAATCAAAAGAGATACATGTGAACAACAAAATATCAACACAATATCATTGAAGAACCATTCATTTGATTATTAAAATCAATGGAAAAAGGCAGTGACAATAAACAAGGCACTTTTGTGGTAAAATTGTGATAGCAAATACAAATTTGTATGATATTAATGCAAATTTTTAATCAATGATGTTTATGTTAAGTGAAAAATAATCTTTACTTCAGCTAGCGAACCACTTCAAAGAAACCCTGCAGTTTACGAAATGCATGAATATAATGTGTCATAGGCCTATAGTAATAGGAATATCGATATATAGCATGTGACGTTACGTTAACCAGAGCATGTCATTAGGTGAGAAGTAGGACTACTGAGAAGTAGTGTTATTAATGTCAACCCACATTGTTGAAATGTACGCACGGATCAATACTGGTATAAATGTGTAGGTGGTATTTATTTGATCCCTGGTTATTTCATAGTGAGCTTTTATGGATATAAAGATGGCAACACTTCAGCCGTTTCTTCTTGCATGAACACTAAGTGGGATTTGTTGTATGTCTTCATTATGGTTCTGCAGTTTATCAAAACAACAAAAGAGAGATGAGGAATTGTCTGGTTTCTTTCAATTTGATTGAGAGAAGGCTATTTCTTAGGATGTTTATACATTAGGATCGTGTACTTTGGAATGATGCCTAAAACCTTATATCCCAGTATATCCCAATTATCCACTTGCCTGTCATAACCCTACAGGAGAACAAGCTCAACCTGTTGTAACACTTACTGCCTCAACATTGTGTCATCTTTTCATCCACTTGAATGCTTTGATTCATCTACGTTGTCCATTGTTAGTTTCTTCTTGTATTGTTAGATTCAGTACCTCCTGGGGAACCTATTATGGGTTCCTTTCATAGATAAAAGGGCATCTTGTGTACCCGCAGTTTCACCCCTGTATAGGCGTATTTTGTTTTGTTGAATTGGAGGTTTTTGTGGGTATTCAGGTGGAGTTAAATACAGGTTAGATGGTTAGCTTTATTCAAAGTTGATAAGGGACATTCATAAGGGATTTATCCATTTACATCAGTGTTAAGTGTAACGGTAAACTAAATTATTATTTGATATTCCTGATGCAATTATTACAAAATTACAACAATTATCCTCCATTTCTTGGGGGTAATGATAAAGAGAGATCCCGTCAATCCACTAAGTGAAAGTAGTAGTCCCGGCTGATTTCCTACCTTCCGCCCAGGTAGAAGTTACAAAGCAGGATAGTTCTGAAAAGAAACTACCCAGTAAGTATCTCCCCTCATACAAATGGTTACAAATAGTTTTACCGCAAACCAAATATACAATTCAATTACCATCCATTCATCTAAAAGAAAGGAGAGATAATAAGCTAATTTCACTTTTGGTAAGACTGTGGAAGTCTCATGAAAATTATTTGAATGTTTTAAAAGTGCATGGTTTTGATTATTAAAGCCATATGAACTGAAGGTTTCCAAAAATGTTATAAAACGGTTGGAAATGGAAATATGTATTCATATAGGAATACCTTCGTCTTCAACTCAATTATATTCCACATGGCAACCCACTGGCAGAGGTTGAATTGAGAGCAAATGATTTCATTGAAATGACATTGAGTCACATGTATACATGTCTACACAAATTGATAACAAAGAAATACCTCTTCCCCCTTGAATTGAAAATATCGCTGTAGTTGATGTTTTCACTTTTATGACCAAAATATGGTCATATAAGAAATGTAAATGCTAATAAAAAAAGTCTAAAAAAGGCAGCTTTTGTGTGATGGAAGCCTGGTGTGCATAGCATTGCAGTTAACAAACAGACATTGTCAGTAAGTTAAACAGCTCTTGTTGGTTTGGTATATAGGAGATTGATCAATAGTAGGTTTGTGCATGTTGTTTCATCATTCAGCAGTTCCCCTGGCTAAATATCTTTGGCTGTTAAGCCAGGTGATGTATTACATATGTTGTCTTTAAGAAACATAATGGCAGCTTGAATGGTGAAGCTCAAGTTTCAGTGTCTAGTTGGCAAAAACCAGTCCATATTATAATAAACAGCCGTTTGAATGGGTAATAAATCATGTCCAAAGTTTATAATGTGATATTGTGCATGCTGTGCTGTCAATATTGTTCAAGGTGACTCCTGTGAGTTTTAGTTCTCTCTAGCTCTATTTACCGTATACTGATAGGTGCTATCCATGCGTTTTAATGCTAAAATAATAATAAACAATATACAAAAATTAATCAAAAAGTTAAACCTTTAATATTTAGAAAATTGTACAAGAAAATTATACAAAATTGTCTTTATTTAGATTACTGTGATTTTAAAAAGGACACCTTTTTGGACCTCATGGGAAAAATAACTAACGAGTTTGTGAGTTCAGTAAAATTTCAACTTGAAAACAACCCATATGTTAATTTAGAATTGTCAATATGTTGACTCAATTATTATTTTCAGTGAGTTCAACTTGATTGAACAATTGATTCAGATAAATGCTAATGCAAATGATACTTAGATTGGATACGAATCTTAAAGCCTGTGGTGCCTTGTGAATGGTATTAGCCAGCCGTCTGTCTGGCAGCATGCAGTTTATTACTGATTACATGCACCAGTGGTTTTAACTGTTGACAAACACTACTGACTGTAGATAACATACCCTCAAGATATTTGTCATCATATTGCACTGGCTGGACCTATTTTATCCTTTAGAAGTGATGGAAAATACCAGTCTAACGTGTGTATTTCTATACCATTCAGAATAACTGTGTGTAATTCATGAAAGGATAGAATTAAAAGTGTTGTTCCATCAATTTTTGCTCTGGACAGAATTTTTATTATTTTTAGATTAAAATAATCCCAGAGTTTGACAGAAAATAGATGGAAACATTATGTAGCAATAAAGAGCTAGAATGTTTGTCTAATGTCGATGACGTACATTTGTTCTACTGACTGCACAGTATAGCCACTTCTGCATGCATAGTAAATGGATCGAAGTGAGATGAATAATTGCCACTTTAAAGCTATATTGCTAATATTTATTTCAGTTTATATATGGTCATACAGTCAATGTTACATCTTACTAATCAAAAGGACCTATTGTATAATCAATCATAAATAAATAAAAGTAGTTCGCAGCCTGATCTAGCAGAGTCATTCTCAAAGGCTAAATGGCAGCAACAACACGCATGATTAGTATTTTTTAAATACATTTATTTCTTAGTATTAAATTTAAGACAAAAAGATTCACTGAAATATTAGTTAATAGTTGCCCTTTGGGTATAAGTGTAATAAGTCATCCTATAAAGTGGTTTATGGACTAGACAAGGGTCATTAAGCAACTCCCCTGCCACCTCCCCTACCTACTGAAGTCAACACTCAGTACTAAGATCCTTTACATGACATTCTTTAAAGTGTTTTGCACATGCAGGGCATGCCAACCGGAAATAGTCAATGAACCTGCAGTCCAGCTGTTAATGCCATACCACAGGAAATCTTATCTTGCCAATATGTCCAACAATGTTATCATAGCGCTCCCTAACACGTGAATTTTATTGAGTTTTTCTTTTTGGATATTGATATACCTAAACAGTTGAAATAATAGTGAGCGGCTAGCTCAACTTTATAGAAATTAAAGCTACATGATATGCTATAATATGATGTTGTGAAAGCAACTTATGAGTTATCTTTCAATATCCAACGATCCGATTTGCTCACCTTGCTCAGACTTCAAATTCAGCTATCACTGAGTTTTTCTCTAAGTTTACAAAAATGAGGATGTATCAGTAGGTGTTTCCTTTGTTAGAAGATAAACACTTAGACTGGAAATTTCAGCCTATCGATCAACTCCTTATAGATTTGTCCAGTTAAATTTGAGAAGATATGAAGGTACTAAAGCAATGACTTTATCTTGCATAGTCAGGCAATGTTGATTCAATGTCCAACCTCAATTAGCTGGTATAAATAAGACTTGATTTTAAAAATATACAGTGTGTCCCCTACTAAAAATTTGTCTCGCCCCAAACTCATTTACCTTGCAACAAAAAGCGATGATGATGCACAAAATTACATGCTCTCGGCAGTGTTATATTTTTGCATTCTGAAAAACAGGTATCTTTAAATTATTTTATCCTGTGAACTACATGTATGATCTTTTTATGTACCATATCCATCCGATACATAATTTCCCTAAACAATCTAGTGGCGTGCAATTCTTGATTCCTCCTAATGCTATTTACTGAAAGATGATAATTTATACGACTAGACACTTGATAGAGTCAGCCTAACTCCTTTGCATATGATACATGGATGGCATTCTCCTTGCTCAGACGTAAAGCAACACCTGATAATGCATAACCTTTCATTACTCAACACATGTACTCATAGCTGATTTCTTACTCTAAGAAAGAGTGATTGGTAACCCTAGGGGTTATAGTGTAAAACAGCTTAATATAAATTAAATCACTTGCTTAAAAACAATCAAATAAACTGGTTATCTCTTTTTAACATGTAATAATTTGTCTGCTGGCAAAAAAGGTTTCGAATGGGATTTAAAGAATCTTTCTCAGCAAATTTTCTACAAAATTGTATGTAGCTGAAAACAAAAATCCCAAACAAGGAGTAATTCAAGGCACAACAGCTACAAATATTTCCACTTACTGTTCATTCTAATGCAAATGGATACCATTCTGTGAATCGACACTAATTATCATAATTACAATACGTATGCATGCAATTTATAAGTGATGTGATATATGGGTTGTATTGTCATGATTCATTAATTGGTGATGAAATGCCTATTCTCTTTTGCCATAATGGTCACAATACCAAAGTTGTAGCATAAATGCACTGCGGTATCCTGAAATATAGAGAGGATTGTTTTTTGAACATGCATCTATTGCAAGTTGAAGGTTTCAATTATATGTCATCAATTTCACTTGGAATGATGATTACTATATATGTAGGTCAATGTAATTTGATGATGCATTTCTAGGCTATAGTTCCCATTAAATGAACATTGAAGACAGAATCATTGCAACGGATGGATGATTCGCTTGTTTTTAATTTTATTGAGAGTTTTCTTTTAATTGACTGATACTGTGCAGTTGTCATGCACTTAGGAACATTTGTAACCACAAAAACTCCTTATCTTTGAAATCTGTGAAATGCACCAACGGAGCTAAACATTCAATGAATGATTTGGATTTTGATTGACTCCAATACCATGCTTAGATTCCACTGTGTCTAGAGAAAAAAGCACATCAATAAAAACTACATTTGCCTTGTAAATGAAGAGAAAAATCAATAATTGAGATTGCAGCCTGATATGCTTACAGTGGTTGTGTACATATATGTGAGTAGAATGGCTAAGGATGGGTTAACTGCCTGAGGAACTAACAGGGAATACATCAGAAAACCAAACAAAGGATATCAGAGATTTAAGATTATTCTTGAAACTAAATTTAAGTGTCTGCCATATGTGTTAACAAATATATATATTTATTAGCATGGCAGATGCACTTTTTTTTTCAATTTGGATGATTCGGCCATTGATTTTGGGGTGAATATCCTTGATTGTAGTTTAGAATGTGATAAGTACATAAAGATACATCAGGTACATCAAGCTTAAAATGACCTTTTGGTTATGTGATGAATTGATTGATTGAAATATGTCAATGGGGGATTCCACCTGCTGATAATTGTTCTAGAAATGCTGTTGGGTAACGCAACCTGTTTTAGTTAAAGCGGACACAATTTAAGGTAAAAATTAATCTGTTTTATATTATTATTACACTCTATGTACATTTTTTGAAATTGCATGTGAAGATGACCCTTTGTTGGAGGAGTATTTGATGACCTGTTTTTTCCCCGTAATAATTGACCCAATTCACCTGAAGTCATCAGCACAATAAATTTCCTGCGTCATTTTAGGGGTCAGAATCCTTAAAGGGGATGTATTTGTTTGTCAACATTTTAGGTGATTTGTGCATTTTGAAACTTGCGTTGTATCTTGACATGAAGTTTAACTCTCACAGTGACTCTCAGATAAAAAGCAGATAGTTGTAGGTGATGGTGGAAGGGGCCTCTTCATGCCAATGCAGTTATAATACAGCATAGTTCATGCTACAGACTTCACTGACACTGCTAGTACAGCTCATAAACCTGTCATCAGATTCAGTCCATTTTTAGTATCATTTAGTCATTTACTAAATTCGATTAAGATTCTGTTCCTAGTGTCAGTGCAGTGAGGCTCAAATATATTGAGACTTAAATTTGGCTTAATCGACGGAGAGAGTGGGTTGGTTTCTTGGAAAAAAACAAGTGGTTTACATTCACAGAATTATATCTACCATATGTCCTGCATACATTAAATCTTTGTATTCATTAAAGCAAGTTAAGCATAATTCATAATATGTCATTTAATTCAGGGAGATGATGTTGATGTGTTTTTGGAAGCAATGTAAGATCATTGTCTGGTGATCATGTTGTTTACCTCTTCATGGCTCCATGTTACACAGTACTAAGATTGATCTTTAGATGAGTTGTCAATATTGCCATAGTGATTTATATTGTGACATCACGCTTTTCTTAGCAATTAAGATTTATACACAGTTAAGATTGAATTAGCTCTTTGTGAAATCGGCCACAGACTGTTTGAAAATGATGAATTGGATTTAGAATACCATTCAAATCCAGTTACTTGACAAACCACATCAAACTTTTTGTTTCTCTGAATTTACTTAAAATATAAATACAGAAGCTTGTACAGTTAGCAGTGAACAATACAGATACTCTGGTGTTCGTGTACAAAATAACCTTTCTACAAACTACATGTATGTCTTGAGTTGAGCCAGTAATCCAGTCACACACGAAAAAAAAGTGCACAGCTACATTGACATTTGACCCAATGGTGGTAAACTATACAGTTGACAAGAGATAAAAGTAAAGTAGTTGGGCTATTGAGATAATGCAAGCATTCCATAGTGTTGTGTTACAGAGCTGCTGTCTTGCTGGTATTATTACTAATACACACATGTAGGTCATGGTGCAATTCATATTGTCATTTTAGAACCAGCTTTGGTTACTACATGTAGTCATGCCATTCCAGGAACTAAACAACTCTGTGGTAGCAAATTGATATTTTCTAATATTTGCTAAAATTCCTCTTGTGTTCCCTTTTTTCTAGGATACTGTTTCTATCCAATTTTCTGATGGTGTATTGCTTAATTCGGACTGCTAAATTTGCATTTATTATAATAAATCCCTTTCACAGAAACTAAATTACTATATGATGCAAAACAAACCAGATGTAAAGATTTGAAAGATTTTAAAACATACAATTTTTACTTAGAAAGTAGGCCTATATGTAAAATTATCGCTTCTCTAGAATGCCCATGTAAGTCAGATTGCTCATCATAATATTATAGAAGTAAACAGGTAAAAATGTTCTAAATTTTGAGCATTTCAAACTGCGTGTTTAGCTGATTGTACAGCGGAGAGCCTGTACTTTACTACACAGCTAGCCATTCATGTTGTTAATGTGCCACAGCCATACAAGATCAGGTTACAGAACCAATCACACACACGCATCCACCTTTTAACCCCCCCACCGTTCTATGCTCAGACGCCAACGGGTTGGAGGCTCTGAGATTCTAGCTATTAAAGACAATTATTATGCCCGGCACTGTGGCACGGAGGGTTGGCTGAAATGTAGAAAAGACCAAACAGACTCAGTAGAGAGAGAAGAAAATGGAAAAAGAGTGTGTGAGAAAACTAGGTACTGAGTGATTCACTGGGAAGATCGTATTGACTGTTATATCATTAAAGGTAAAAATATTATAATATTTCATATTCAAAGATAAATTCATTACTTCCTCTGCACACGTACATGTAGGCCCACTTCTATTTCAAATATTTATTTTATTTCAAATAATACATGCTGATGTTTCACAGTTTAAATAAGCATCAATATCTTAAATATTGTTTTAAAATAAGTTATGGTTTGTTCCAAAATATGGGTTCCATTAAAACATGAAGTTTTTAAGTGTTTAAATCAAAAGTGCTTAATTTTCAAGGATTTTATTTGGACATGACATGGAGGAGAACCATCACAAATTCACACAATGTTGTGAGTGTGGCTATATTGCTCTACCACATCACCATGTTGTTGGTAATTACAAATAACTTGTTATGACACAATCCCTGAGTGTAAAACCCATGTGGTCTGATAACCAACCTCCACTGCCAAACCTGATTTCAATCTCTATATATTCTACCTAATTTACAGCACCACCACAGTGATCTCTTGTGACCTTGGTTGACCCTGGTTGACCCGGGTTGACCTGGCTCATAGTATATGATGATGTGATACTATGCAAGAGGTCATCTAGCTTCTCTAGTAATAAATCTTAATCCTATTCATGTCACCCAGTCATCTGTCAACTTGTTCTGATCCTGTCTTTATAGGAACTGCAAAGACTCTTGTAAATTTGGACCATATTTATTTATTATGGAAGCAATCCTATATAAAAGTTGGTCTTAATAAAGCCAATGAATTGCTTTGGTAAAGCAGTATTTTTGAATTGCTTTCTGACATGTATATTTGTGTTGATGTACCATTAAGAAATGTCATGTCTAGTTCCAAACTCATTCTAATGTTGATTTCATGCTGTTTTTTGATTTGCTGTTTGTTTCCTCTTGAATAGAGCTCAGTCAGGCTAATGTGAATTTCTAATGAAGCAATTTACATGCTGATGTGAACATTACCTTGGGACAAAATGCTTCAAATGAATTAATTCTACTTGTACCTTGCACATATGATCCCTCTCAAGAAGTCTCATTTACTTCCACTGTAAATGTGTTGGAGTGATTAAAAGTTAAAAATAATTGTCAACATTCTTTGATTAATAACTCTAACCATGGATCACCTTTCATAAAATGTAGTTACCGTTGCAGTCATTGAATTTCTTCCTTTTAGGGGAATTTTGTACTGCCTTTGGTAAAGGGCACCTTTATGAGAGAAAAAGAATAATAATTTTGTATGAGAATTTTGCAAAGGTCACCACACCAAAAGCATGGGGCACCATTGCAGTTGCTGTGGGTGCTATGGCCTGCTGCCATTGAACCTGCATGTTGTAACATTTAAGTTAGGAGCTGCACTTTTACTAATAAGTAAAGATTTGTATCCCCACTTGTCATGCCCTTCCTTGATTTAAGGGGTGATTTGTAGGGCGCTCATACCCCAGCTTGTATTAGAGTGACAGGAAGACAAGTCAAAGATCAAGGTGATCATAAGCATGCTCATTATCTAATTCCAATAATGCTGCTGACAGATTGTATACGTTCAAATCACAAATTGGGTAAAACAAGTCTTTTACAGGGGTTTTCTGAGCTGTTCTTTGAAGACATTGTGTGACCCCCCACACAAGTATAACACCCAGACATTATCGCCCACCTTATTGATACACATCACCACCCCCAGGAAGGAAATGTTAGCTTCCTGTCACTGTCAGGAAAGCCTTGTTGTTCGCTCACCATGAGGGGAATGTCACCAAGAAGGAAGCATTCATTACTTGGAAGGGGTGTAGCTCATTGTCTGGTAGTCTTGAAGGTACTATGTCTGTACCTAATGTATGTACATTGTGAAACATATGGACTCATTGACAGTTTGTCCTTTTTATCAATTCGATCCAGCTTTCAGAACACACTCAAAATAATCTTCATTCATATCCCATGGATTATATTCGCACCATAATAAAACAAATTAACATTTGCGTTTGAAACCAACCTTTATTGAGAATCCAAATCCAGAAGCATGAAAACTCTTTCTCAATTTAATTTGGAAAACGGAGTCAGATTTATCTGATCTGATATTACTATGTAGATCAGAAATTGAGTGGGAGGAGAAATTCCCCCATGCCCCCTCTCCATAAAAATGCAACTCAGTAGATCCATCAACATGTGTTTTGGAAAGTCAACTTATTCTATGCAGCTTTTATTCAGGTACAATGGCAAATATATCAAATATCTTAGTAGTAGTCTCTTGGCAAGTAATTGGAAGGAAATTAGAAATGTGATATTTGGATTACGGAACAGCTGATCTCTCCAACTTCATCGCCATCGCCCGACAGACTCCAGTATTTCCTAAGGCTGGTCAGCATTCGTTAGAAATATCATGTTTGAGAGTCACCCAAATGATCAGTGTATGGCAGTACACTGTAGAAATGTAAACGGTGTGTGGGATTCTTCAATCAGGCTAAATGATATCGATGAACCGCAGTTTGCCTTGGATAAGTTGAAAACATTAATGGAGACACTTCATAAATAGACCAAGCGCCAGCATTAAGCCCTTGAACTTAATGAGCAAGGCCACTTTATCTTATTAGTGAGATTTGCATGTTATGACTTTCATGACCACTATGAATCCAAGCAATCAATCAATCGTATTTTGGTTTGTGGTAACACCATGTGTGTATCTACTTGCAGGGTAGATTATGTTCTTTTGAGAATTTGTCTTGCTTTATATTGAATCAATCGTGGTTACATTTCTACATGTACATAGTGTGGAAGGGAGGGAGGGTCAGGTATTTGTCCCACCATAAACCCTGTGGTAACCTCATAGTAACCTCATATAGTAACCTCATGGTAACCTCATGTACATGTACTCTGTGTCCACTGATCACTTGTCACATCCTACAGGCTGGTACTTGCTCTAGATCCTATTTCACATTAGGCCATGCACTCTCTGCCTGTTATTGAATCAACATTCCCCTAGACAGACAGTTATAAATGTCTTTATTACTCATAACTCACCTGCCTAAACAATGCCAGAGCATGTAGGTTTCTATAATTTCAAACAAATAGATAACGATGTTAACTTAATGCCACTTGTAAGTAACATCTATAACTCGAACATATTTTGTGGGGAGTAGAAAGAAAGAAGAACAAACTCAAGGGAAACTTAATAAATGAATTTTTACCAGCCTGATGAACTTCTTTCATGACAAGGGAAACTGACTGAGTAAATTTGTAATGATTTGGTGTCGAACAAAGAAAGCGTAACCTTAACAAATCACCCAAAACAACAAAACTGTTATATTAACCAAAGCAATGAACAGTCAATTGAGAGTGAACATTAGTTCAGTTATAAATAGGTTAATAATTATGTTTTCAAAATAAAATTCTAACCACATTTACATGATAACAAGAATTTTTTTGGGCGCTGAAATTTCTCTGAGGCTTTAAAAAGTACAACATATCCAGTCCACCTGTCATTAGAGATGAGGATTATTACAGTTGTATTGAATGGGGATAGATGGTAGCTTCATATGACAGGCAGTTACTGATTGATAAGTTACATGTGAGAATCTCTGTAATGAGAAGATACAAGTATCATGGAGGTCCATGATACAAGTATGTAGTGCTTTATAACTGGAGGATAGCTAAGAATTCATGTCCAGATTGGCTTGGACTAATCTGTGTAGATAGATGACAACATGGATTGATTAAGGAGAGTGTTGTCATCAGATCCAACAAACCACTTGGTTTTCTTCAGAAAAAAGCTTTTCACACACCCAGTATAGAGTTAATATTTTATTGTGATCAAATTTTGATCAATTCTTGAGTCAAAAGCTTAACTACTCATTATGACCAGTTTGGATGAAATTCCTTAGTTTTCAAATTTTTTAGTGCAGTTTTTAAACCATTATTCATAAATACCTTGGACAGTTTCTCCATTTTGATTGGTTGAGAGGACATCACATGGAGGTGTTTAAACGGATGATATAACCACAGCCAGAAGTGTTTAAACATTGGCATGACATGCGAGCTTGCACCTGTGCTTATAAGACAGGTGTTTCATGCCTATTGGTCGAAAGCAACGACTGGTTTTGTTGCAAGAATTCATGGAACAATTACAATTTTTGCATTTTTGTTTAAACTTTTGGACCAAAAAGTTTTGATGTTTTTTGACCGAAAAGGTATTTAGGTGTCCAGACTGCAACCGGTATTAAACAGAGGAGTACAAACTGGCCAAGCACATACTTATTTCCTTATTAATCATTAGGCATTATTAAATTGTTTCTACTGTAGATTGCCCTTTACATGTAAGACCACATTGAGTCTTGGGTCTTGTTTGTTTATCCTTTCCATGTTCGATGGAAATCTGGTCCAGAGTTCCTCTGCACTTTTTGTGTTTATTTTATTTATTGGGTTGTATTAGGTTTCCCTCCCTCTGGATCTAAGAGCATTTTGAACGATTTTTATCTGCATTTCCTGCCAAACAAAACTCCAGAAAGTAAGGTTATGACGTCATGTGGTTTATAACTTAATATAATTTCTGTAAATATTTTTGTAAATGTATTTTGATGTATCAGCTGTACCTTTGATATTCATGAAACTCATTGTAATACAATGCATGTACGAGACGAAATGAGGTTCTTTTTAGGCATAAGCTTATAATAAAGAATTGTGTGTTTGGAGCAGCAGTGATTGGGTTTGTTTGTGTGTGGTCAGTTTGTGGCTTCGCTTGTCATAACAATAACAAGTGAGTTGTGGTAATATCTCGTGAGCTTGTGCAAATCAACATAACAGTACAGTTGTCTGGATTAGCTGATAACTGTAGATCTTTATTACGGTGCAGCCATCTTGAAATTCTCCCATTTATATCAATGTTACCAAGCTAAGGCCGTGTCAGAATTAGCGACTTTGGCTGCAGCTACGGCTAGATCAGCGCGTCTGTCAGTGTTGAAGAATGGCAGATGCGCGCGCCCTAGCCGCAGCTGTAGCCGAAATCGCCAATTCGGACACGGCCTTAGGCTGGAAGAACAAAACAGTCTGGTTCCTAATTGCAAGATGATTATTAGCATGCATTATTGTTATGGCGATAAGAGGAACATGACCAAGATGTCGGCAGCATGATAAAGGTCTGTATGCATTGTTGGTTCATAGGGATCCATGATAAGGTTGACTGCTGCATGAATTACTCAAGTATATTAGATGATTGCAGTGTAGCGTAACATATGATGAACACATTGGAAATACATGACTGCGTAGATATGTTGTCTTCATAATGCTATGTTATCTAATGATCTGTACCATAAGTAAATCAAGTTACACTTTCATTTGAAAATGATACGTTCATAAATAACATACCGATACATTAGGAAACAGAACAGAAAGAAAAAAAGGTGCAATATTACAAGTCTCATAGTAAAACATTATACTTGGATACATATTATTCATGCACTTAAAAGTCAAATTCGTGATCTATATATATATAACTACCATGCATGCATTGTGAAAACACTATTCAATTAGTGTGTGTTCAAGCGATAAATGGGAAAAGTCTAAAACATTATATGACCATCAGGGTTTTTTTGCTGGTAGTTTTCAGCGCTGTAGTTAAAATAGGGACATAATTAATTTTGAAATAAAATTATAAGTTTCCTAGAGGTAAATTCTTTTGGGATAATTAATGATGACAAATTGTTGAATTTAGTTATTACATGTATTATAATGGTTAATAGAGACAGAGGTTAAACACAGGAAGCTAATCTCGCATGTTGTGGTTCCAAGTTAATTTACTTGAAAAACGTAAATAATTGTATGGGAGATTTTATTATACATGTAGTATGGAAACATCTGCTGTGAATGATTGAAGATTTTGCAGCCTAGTTTAATATTACCAAACATGAATTCCTGTAACCTTTGTTACTCTTAATATGAGGAAACTAAGCTCAACATGGTAGGGGCAAACCTGTAAGGGCATACCTGTGCAAGGAGTGTATGATATCAGTGTTGTTCTGGGCATTTAGAACGGCCATCGTAATTTCTGTTTGGAAAAGTTTGGTGGGAAATACGTCATCAAACATGAATTAGGTAAAGGAAACTTGGTCATAAAGTTTATAATACAGTCATTTTTTTAACTTCCAACAATTGAACTTACTGTATGTTGCTTAGTTTCTACATAAAGAGGGGTCAGCTCTACATAATGATTGATTTTATATTTCTAAGAGAATAATTATTAGAATGTTGGCGCAATCTTGAATAATAAGCTGTGTTTGACTGAGACTACAGAGCCCTCTACTTAGGTCAGGTGGTCGGGGTAGTGCACCCATGCAGAGTAAGAGAGGGAGTGACTAATACTTCTAGCCTGAAACCAAATAATTTAACCTCAATGTGGCTTCAAGGGGGAGGGGGGGGGGGGGTGTTCCGGAAATGCATGGTCATGAACATTGGACTGAGTCTTTGGCACAGTTACTAGTACCTCTTACTCATGTTATTTGTAGGGTATTTAATAACTGTTAGTTGTATCATTAATGATCTAGATCTGTTCTGGGCTTAACTGCCGTCAGCAAAATAAATAGTCCTGAATGTAATTAGATACATCATTTGGCTTATTTAATTCCAACACTAGAGATGGTTACTGTAGGCACAACTGCAATTTGACTTCATTATGGGTTCAAGTTTTAAAGCCAGGGTTTCTGTGCTGAATATTATCCGTTAGAGTTTTGTTGTATTGAATTTCCTTGTTTTCTAATGATATTGAAGTAACCTTGTCTCAGATGAAGTTAATTTTCTTTTACACAAAACATGTAGTTGTATTATGAACTTGTCTTGAGTGTAAACTCCATTTTCATTTATTTTATTTTATATCTTCAACAATAATCAGTATTACATACAGTGATATTATTCAAATACATTAACATATTACTGGTGTTTTTCATGAAGGCACAATGTTGCCATAAAATAGAAGTAGTAAATCAGACATTCAAAGCAGAAATTGTCAATAAATAATTGATTAGTTGATTGGTTTATTTAAAAACTTATTATTTCGTGATATTTTACTCTAACTTATTTGTCTAATGTACAGTGTATGTGGAGTTGCATGATGTTTAGGCCTACATCATTCCTAGGGGATGACTAGTTGGTTGTATTTATCTGGTCCTTAAAACCCTATTCATAAACACCTGGGTAGATTACGTCACCTTCAGGATAGGTCAATTGTCTTGCAGATCAGTATGGAATGTGGTACTCAAGTGTAACATTGAAATGATTGTGTCTGGGCTGGAGTGTTGACATGGTAGTTGGTGTCTCTTTAGCAGTAGGATTTACTGTCTGTATTGGGATTAGGGTGCAGTACTTCACACCTGGGCCCGATTTCATAGAGCTGCTTAAGCAGAAAACTACTGCTTTTACATTTTCTGCTTAGCAAAAGTAAAGCAGGATACCAGTCACATTTGTGTGTATGACAAGGTATTTTGGCTGGTAACCTTGTTCTGCTAAGCAGCATTTGGTTGTGCTTAGCTATTTTTTGTGAAATTGGGCCCTGAGTTTAATCTCCTCTTGTATCCTATCCCTCATAGAAGACAATGACAGTTAATCTTTGAATGGTCAGCAAGGAAGAAACGCGCAGAATTGGAGGAAAACAAGTGGAGCCCAATGAACACATCGTTTATGAAAATGCAAGTGAATATATTTGCATTTTGGTTTGCAGAGAGTGTGAGACTGAGCTGAACCTTGCACATATTGAGGGTTTGACTCGACCTACATAAAAACTAAATGCAGTAAATGGATTGAAGGCAATTTGTAATCAGGCTTGAAATCATCACACTGAATAATGCAATGGATTCATCTGACAAGAATAATTGCCATCAAATCAAGCTGATAGAGGGAATAGCTTACGGACTTGTACACAGAAGGCTCTAAGTCTTATCAATTTTACTTCACTCACAAATTTGATGAACTTTTACCATTTACCATTTCCATGGACAGAGAGATACCTGATGCATAAAGTTTGTGTCAATTGAAGTGAATAATAAAACAGTGTGTTTGATGATTGATATGAAGCAGGTCTGGGGAAATGACTCTGCCTGTTTGGGGGAAGGTTGAACGTTCAGCCCTATAGGGACAAACATGAAAACAGCTGTTATCAACATGTAGTTGAATTGGCTTGCAATTGAAAAGGGGTGATGAAAAACCTCCTGGACTGATTGGCACTCATTTTCATATAAAAGGAAAGATGATTGGACATTCATAGTGCAATAATGGGATTAATTTCAGTTCACTCATTTACCCATTTCATTTCCCATTATATTCTATTTGAAAGTACAATGTCATACAAAGTTATATTTTATCCATGAAGTGTTCATGAGCTTTAACGTTGTTAATTTTTTTTTTTTAAATTGTCATGAAACTGATTCATAATTTTCCAGCAACCATATTGATGTAATTGGTATAGGTTTTGTTTTTTAGTCTGACAAATATATCTTTGCCTCGTTCATTTGTTGATGGTATAGGCCTAGTAAGTTTCCTGACCATTTAGCTGTGTCATCTGTTGTAGTCATCAGAAGTAGTATAGATATTAGAGGTCATATCTTACCCTGTATGTTTATTGCTACCTCCATGGTTTACCCTATTATGCCCTCAACTCAACCCCCTTCACATGCCAAGTTAGAAAGGGGGGGGGGGGGTTCAGTGCCCATTATAAGAGGCCTCCTGTGGCTTGATGCAAGGTTACACATGGGTCACAGGCCTAGAAGAACTGTGATATTTGTGTTATGCTGTAACTTGGTGCAAAGGAATAGCTAAATATATTTTCCCCAAGGGTGGGTGGGTGAGATACATCAATGTTGCTTTTTGTGACTTACTTGGCACTTTGTCTGACAATGACAACGATTTGTATTAAGCTTCATGCTTTAATAAGAAACACTTTAATATGTCATTTATTATTATTGGTTTTTTAGGGGGGGGGGGGTGAATTTGTAAACAATTAAAGGTTATGAAATTATGACTTTACCAAGATGTGTGAAATTTGTATTTGTGTATTATTACACTGGAAATTGATGTCTGAAACTTAGACATTAATAACCACTCATTGTTTCGTATGTCAACTTGGAGTGTAGTTGTGAATGTAAATGAATGTGATTGAGGCAGCAGCCAAGGTTAACTGAAGCAGACTGATTGGCAATCAGCTGTTGTTTTTCATCATCCACAGTGTGCTTAGGATCCAGGTGACATTTAGCTAGCTGTGGTAGGTGCTGTAATGGCTCTGGTATACAATGAAGCATTAAAAAACATACATCTGGGTGGTAGTTCAGTGCAGTCATATCAGAACTATGTATGGATTTAACAGGTTAATGTTTTGCTCTTGATAAAGACACATTTTGAAGGAGGATATCATCGGTCATTGGAAAACTTGACATGTATTTTTAGTTCACCGCTGCCTGCTTAAATGTACATCTTGATTTTGGTCGTACTAGATGGATGTCATGATTGATGTTTGATTGATTGCTTTATTGCTGGGATGTTAATTGTAATAGAAGTCTGAGGTTGTTATGGTGATTCTCTCCTTGACTAGACACTTTATAATATTCACTTCCC
This sequence comes from Asterias rubens, assembly GCF_902459465.1. Lineage (NCBI taxonomy): Eukaryota > Metazoa > Echinodermata > Asteroidea > Forcipulatida > Asteriidae > Asterias > Asterias rubens. Next base: position 1,148,365 of record NW_022985693.1, read on the forward strand.
TGCATCCGTTTGTACAAGTATATGGAATTACCGACTGGACCAAAGCTGTGGCTTTTCCCACAGAGGCAAGGTGTAATGAAATAGATACAAGTACTTTGGCATCATTATTACAGTCGTGGACTGGAACTGCAATAACATCAATGATTACGTGTCTTTGGCAAGGTTTTCTTATCCATATTTTATGACCCCTAAATTTAGAAGTATGTCTTGAAACTGTTACTGTACATAGAATAATAACTTCCTTCCCCACGTCATCCCGTCCTGTCTGTGAATTTAGCTCACATGTTTAGAGCAAGCAGCATTTATTATGCACTGAAACTGCATAATGGATCATGTCACTACATTGAACAGTTACCTTTGATGAAACACAATTTCAAATGTAATGGAATGTCATGAAAAGATGAAATGATGAATGAAATTTGAAAAGTAGGATTTGAAACTTTACATGGTGAAAATACGATAGGTTTGCAGTAACACCATTGCACCATGTAATGACTATCTCTAATGCAGAGTTGGGGTGGTTCTGAAAAGAACTGTTGGTTTCAACTCGATGTTTCGATCAGTATGCTCTGATCGTCTTCTGGAGAAAGCTGAAATTTGAAAAGTTTCTTTTTGTTGAAATAAATCCATGGCGGTAGATTAGTCAGTTACCCGAGGTGTAGAACCTGAATTAACACAGACTGTGTCACAGAGAGTGTAGGAGTGTAGACCTTGACTTATCACCTCTACATCTGACTTATTTAATAAATTGCTACCTTTAGGTAGGCTATGGAGGTAGAAATAGTTGTTTACCATTGCAGGCAATGTGTAAATGTTTTACAAGACTGGAAATATTGATCAACAAGTTACAGCATGTTGACTTGAATAAATTATGCAACGCTTAAAAGTACATGGATTGTAAATATCAAGGATGTACATTTATTTGATGAGTTTGTAAATGGTTGATGGACATTGTTTAATTGTGTTTTTCACATGTTGAAATTTTATCTCAGTAAGAATGTTTAGTATGCAGACCGCAAAACAAACAGAACCAAATGACATTGAAACAGACAACCTGAATTCATTATATGAATTTGTCTTGTAACCAATTAAACCAATACTATACAGTGCATCATGTTAACAGCTGTATGGGGTTGCCTGTAGTGAGTAGAGAATTTAACCACACTGGGCAGTTGTTTACTTAGGCAGATAGTTTGTGGACACCATGGTCATAATGTCCAGTCTAACCATTCAGCTCATAATACTATGAAATTGCTTCTTGCAGTAATTGGATTGCTTTCCACAATCAATCTTAAGTCTAGTCAACTGTTCAAAGAGTCCACGTAGTTGGTTCAGGTTTTGTGGCAACATGGTGATAATAAATGCAGACTAATCTACTTACAGTTTCAAGTGATTACTACTTCGAAATTGTTTCACATTTGCTAGAAAGTATATATTAAAATAAACGCAGCACCCCACTTCCCCCCCTTATTGTTTTTTTACAAATAAGGAATTCCAGCTGAATCCAGTTTTGATACATTTAATGGCCATGTTAGATGCTTGTTGTATTAACAATACCTTGTAGTGTAGTTTATCGTTTCATATATTCTGGTTGTGAAACTATACTACTTGATCACTTTACTATTCAAGAACCCAAATGCATGCAAGGAAGTCTCAGTTTCAGACGCAAAGGAAAACCCCTGGGAATTACTCCAGGGAAATCCCAAACACAGTCCTAGGGACTGAAAACCCAATCCACATACTGCCCCTGGCGTGATTTGAACCAGGGTCCTAGATGTGGAAGGTGAGGAAAGAAACCACTGAGCCAACCCAACCAGCCAAACCAGAATCCAAATGGATAAGAAATGAAGAAACCTGGATTGGAACCCATAACGTTATAGATTGTATTGAATGTAGTCCTATCAATTGACTCCTATTATTTCTTGTGTGTCTTGTTTGCAGGCATTCCGATAAGATGGATGCCGGCAGGTTGTCAGACTCATCGAGTGGTAGCTCCTCTGGTGAGTCTGATGATGATAGTAGCTCTGGTAATGAATCCGATAGTGAGAGTGATGCCAGCTCAGTTGAAAATGAGTTATCTCTTCGGGTGAGTACATCTTTTACAAAAGTGGGAATAAAAGTGTGTTGAGAAGCCCTGTGGAAGTTGCACCAATGGGGGGGGGGGGGGAACACTAGGTGGCAGCAGACTCACCAGGTAAATCTTAAAATTGCTCGCATACTCAGAACTATGTAAAAATGGAAACCGGTAAGTCTGCTTCTGCCTAGTGCTCAAAAGTCTCCAATTATTTTATTATTTTCGCGCTGTGGGTCACACTATTTTGAACTAACTTGTCAGGGATCCAATTTATCTTTGAGACTTTTGTGACATAATAAACGTCTAGTATACAAACAGTTGAATAATTCATACATTGATGTGCACAGGATGATCCCCATGACTTGATGATCAGATGATCATAGTGATTTTATTCAATAGACGTCTGATGGATAATATGGTTGATTCCTTTATATATATATTACATACAAACAAATACAAGTTAAATTGATTTTGCTATTTGACCCATAGGAGAAGTCATCTTACAATCTTCACAACCTCATCCATCATCGAGGTATCATTGAAGGACAGAAATCACCAGGAGCTCTTAATCCTTCCAAGCAACCACCATTGGCTGCTTGTAATCCCCCTGCTGCTACTACCAGTACTGCAACTACACCCACTCCTGCAGTTAGGGAACCACAACCTTTCCCTAATACCAACCAACATAGACCCAATGTGCAAGGAGGAAGAAGGGGTGAAGGCAAATTTGTTATTGGTGTCAAGGATTTGACCACTGTCAACCCACATGAGGATTATGATGGGGGAAGTTTCAGCAAGTACAATGATAATAATATGACAGATTTCAACAAGTTAAGTAACATGTCAAATGAGAGGAGGACACCTTTGCCCAAATCCCCTGTCAGAACTAGTGGCAGTGGTAGTAAACCAGTTGTCAAGCGTTGTCCGAAGAAGCCCTTAGAAAAAGCACCTTCAGTTGGGAAATCGAAAGTGAATTCTCAAGGAAGGAACGATACAACATCAAAGGAATCTAAGACGGATGTAAAAGGGTCTAAGCAGTCTAAACAATCGAGTATAAGCAGTGCAGAGCACAAAACTGGAGTGAAAACAAAGTGTAATAAGACAAATGCAAAGGTAGAGAAAAAGACCCCTCCTAGGTCAAGAACTCCGGAGAAAAAGTCTGCTAAAAAGCCACTGACGAGTGAATTTGTGAGTGACACTGACAGTAGTGATTCGGATTCTGAAGTGATTGAAAGAACGTTATCACCAAAGAAGGTGAATGGAGCAAGTAAAACCCACTCTGTGTTCACACCGCCTCACAAATCAACTACGAGTACTGAAATCAGGTGCAAAACATCCAGTAAGGGCAATAGAACTAAGGAGAAAGGCAAATCCAACTCAGTCAAATTAGAGAAAGAGACAACTATGGCACCCCTGGAGAAGGTATTCATGTCTATGATTGGTCCACATGGTAGTGGACCTCTCAGTGAACCGTTATTATCACCAATAAAAAGTGAGGAAACAGATAAGATATTCTTGACTCCACACATGAATACATCAGAGGTAACTTATAAAGATGGTACCCCATCACTTGTGGTTAAACTCAATCGCTCTCTTTTAAACCGGGTGCCTGAGCCACCATTAAGAGATCCATGTAGAACAGAAAGAACTCCTGAACACATTGATAGTGTCTTACAGAGTACGTTTAAGAATGAAGAGATTGACATGGAAGAGGAGAGGCCGCCTCCGTTAGTAAAAGTCAAAGCCAAAAGGAAGCAGGAGGATTTAGAAGAGGAAGAGGTCAGTAGTCAAAACAACATGTGCTTTGTCTTTTCTTTGAACTTCTATTGTTTTATTTTGTGCTGTTTATTGTTTCATTTCATTGATTAATTCTGGTTATGAAGCAAAGAACTTTTAGAAAAGGGTCCTTAATCATTATACTAGCCAGGAACCCAGTGGAGAGAAGACACAAGAGGAAGTTTTCTTTTATATGTGGGAGGAAAACCCCAGAGGTTATTCCAGAGAAGACCCATGCAGTCAGGTACGAACTAAAAACCAAATCCTTGTAGTGCCCCCCCCCCCCCCCCCCCCCCCCTAGGTGTGATTCAAACCCGGTCCCAGAGGTGAAATGCAATGCAAGAATGATTTGACTTTGTTTAAATTTAAAAAACTTTTTTATTATAAACAATTTTCTTCCTTTGACAGAACCTTGTCAAAGAGTCGATGAGCAAAAAGCCAAAGAGTGATATGAAGTCTTCAAAGAACATTGTAACTGAAGAGTCTGAACACATTGAGTAAGTATGAGTATTTAAGTTTTAAGCAATTAATATATGTAGTCGTACATGTAGAGTGTCCTCGCCTGGTGGTCTAGTGCACCGAATTCAAGTTTTGGTGGCTGAGTCTTCACAATGTTGGTTTGATTCTCGGTTTCGGCACTTGTGTTTTTGAGCAAGACACTTAACTAATTTTGTTCCTTGGCGTTTATATCCTAACTTATAAATGGAATTTACCAAGTAATAAAGTACAAGTAGTCCTATAGTAGTTATAACCACAAACATTCCCTGCTACAGTTTGACGTCTCCTTAGATAACTAGCTATTTAAAAAAAAGGTTGAACAATTTTAAAATGATTTTATATTGTCGGTCAAACTTGTCTTACACAGATGTTAGATAATTGAGTGGATTGACATCTTGATTATTTAATACATATTGATAACCTTGTAGGTATCTTCTCAGATTGCCTGATAGTGACACTGTACTTGATAGAAGGCGGCCTCCTGAGCGTCGGAGCAGCACTAACAGCGTATCCAGCTTACTCTCATCACAGAGTAGTAGCAGTCGTAGGAGTGATCGGGAATCACAACCAAGCAAACGCCGTAAAAAGACCACCAATGATTCCTTAGACTCAAGCTGCAGTAGCAGCAGTAGTAGCAGCAGTGGTGGTGCAACAACAACCTTTCAAAATGTACCTTCAAACCCAGCTATGTCTAGCATTAAGGGACATGAGTGGGGTTCACCTCCTCCCCAAGGAGAAGAACGGACAGATAGATCACAGGACTCTCGCAGTGTATCTAATGATGTAACATGTACAAGGAATGGTCATACGTCAGCTGGTGAGGAATGGGGTGATGGGGCGGGAGGTGACTATACACGGACCATGCCTCATGCTGTAAGGAAGAATCAGATGGACAAACCAAGGATAGACTTTGAAGAGAGGTGAGAGTTACATTTATAACACTAAACCAGATGTAACATTTGGGTTACATAGTTTATTTGTTTGTTTGTCTGTTGAGATGATCTTCCCATCAAGGCAACTCGGCAAACTCCCAACTCCCACAAGGAGATATAAATGTCCAGCTGGCAACATCCAATCTCTCTTGTACAAACTTTGGTTTATGTTTATGATTATGAATTGCACAAATCAAGAAATTGTGACTCAGTAACTAGACAACAATACTTATTCTAGTCATTGTATAATCAGCAGTTAGCTTGGTAGGATTTGAACCCACAACCTTGTGCATGCAAGTCCAACAGTCTAACCACTAAACCACGGTGACAAGGGTACCTTGTTGGTAGACTGCAGTATTACTTAACTCGCTCAGTACCATGTTTTGTTTGAATCTTCAACTCGCAGTTGGAACAGACTCCATTTTACCTAGCATAAAGGCAAAACAAATACAAGAAAAAATGTGAGGAGACCGAGAAAAGCAAAAAGCAAGCAGACATTAAAGAATTACGTATTTTACATTCATAGTCATAGACATCCCTTGTCCAATTGGATTCCTGAATACTCCCTCAGAATACATTTTAAAATGTGGGAAAACAGCTTTCTTAAGCCACAACTTGGACTCTGATGTCAAAATATTGTCAAGAGACTTGAAACTGGAGTAGCAACACCTTGTCAAATAACAAACATGTACAGACAATTAACAAGAGTTTGTATTTACAGCGGCAATCACAGACCTGAATTCATATTTGCACATCCAAATCCCAGCATTTGGAATAATAATAAATACTAATAAAAACCCAAAGTAATTGGAGTGGCTACACTGTTGACTGCCTACAGGGCTATTCCTTTACATTAAAGTGGCTGTCACAAGTAGTTTTATCAAATGTGTTACCCTTGAGGAAAATGAGCAGCATTATGAGTTACAAACTGATATCTTGTGTAATCCTCCACAGTAGCGTTCAGTCTAAGCCTGCGGCTGTGGATTCTAGGACTATACTTGTGTTGCTGTGTACTTAACACAGTGCATTCGGCAGTTGATGACCTGAGTGTTCCTTTAAGCAGTTAGCCCATAACGCCTACTATTGCCTTAATCAGGCCATGATCAGGCCAACCCTGCTGGCTCTATTCATACCCCTCTTAGACTGAAAGTCAGTGGACTTGGTTAGGGCTTAAAACGCCCAGCCTTCGCCCCTGTAACTCAACATCCAGTCTGGCATACAGTGCCCCAACTCAACAATAAAGAAAGAAAATCAGAGAGAAATGCCTGCTAATCTGCCCTGCAGGAAAACAGCAGGCGAGTGATGTGGTATTGGGGATACACAGGTTATATTAGTACATGAAGGGCCTTTAAAGGAGAAGTGTGAGCTACAAGAAGCAGGCAAGGTTAGGGCAATCTGGTTTAACCATATTCCAGATGTTCCACAGGAAAGTGTTTCCCTATTTCTGAAATCCTGTATGCATCCCAAAGGGACTAAAACATGTCACAAGTAAAAACCAGGGCTTTGGTTGTTTTCATTGTAACCAGCATAATTTGGGTACAGGTACAGTGTCTAAAACGTGAGATGCAAAATGCAGTCAATGATATGGACACATCCACATGGTTTCGGTATGAACAGTACAATGTTCATGTCTGCTATCAATTGGATAGTCACATGTATACTGGTTTACTTGGGTTTGTACCGGTTTGTACCGGTTTGTACGAGTAACTTCTTTCTCTGTAAGGGACGGCTCTGTGCTATAAAAAGACCCAAGGATTTGAAAGGAGGGTAATACATTGTTTCGAATGGAGAACACTTTATTGTCAACTTGCATGATGATGATACCCTGATGTTAACATTTTCCATGTTATCACTGGCTTGCAATGGCAATGTTGTGGAGTAATTGTTTGCAATGTGCAGCCAAAGGGCTATGGCTCCATAACCAAAGTTGCCAATTGGGACATGATCGTAACAATTTGTTTAGTTTCTGCTTGTATTTGGTTGATTTTGAATGATAAACACTGCCTTTAACGTGATGCCACAAGGAGTATGAAGCCAGCAGGTGATACAGTGTCGTATCTGTATCTGGACAGACATGGCTGGCGTGGCCAAGCAGGGATTTGAAATTCAATACTTTGGCCGACAGTGTGCACGGCCAGCAGGTGTAACAACATGATTTGCTGGCTTTTTAAGCTGTGGCCCTGGTTTCCCCTTTGTGCAGGACTGGGTATCTACAAGAAGGGATCGCTACTGTGATCATTTAATAAGATCAGTTTCCACTCAAACAACGTACCTCTGTGTGATGACTGGATGCGTTATCAATTCTTCAGGATGGAAATTTCAAATACACCCATCCTCTTTATTCTTAATGTGTTCTTATTCCTGTCTTAATTATTTCTAATTATGTCAGTCAGTGTGCCTTGATTGTATTTCCATTTCTTCTCAATGAACTTCATTTCATAGTGATATTACTCCAGTCTTTCTTGACTACACATTAAAGACAACTAACCAATACTGTGGTACTAGTCATTTATGATTGCAGACTTACAGACAGTCAGTGACAAACCTTATGATTGATTTTCACATGGATAACTCACAATTCTATAGACATTGATCATTAAAACAAAGTGATGTTGGAGGTCTGAGTGCATGTATCAGTGCAGCCATGTGAAGACCAATCATTTCCAGAGGCTGTTTGTTAAGCTGGGAAGGAGTTGAAATGATGGTGTGATTATAAACTGATTAACCCTGCACAGTGAGAGAGTCCAACCTTGTCCTGATTACTCTAGGGCCTCCCACACTCTGCCTTTATTTCATTACCTTTTATCTTGTAATTTCATTTTCACCTTCAAATGGTACTTATCATGAATGCTCTAGTTATAACCTCATCGCAGAAATTCAAAGAGACTATTATAGGACCCCAAGCTGATAACCATACTGAGTCTAAACGCACATGTGGCAGGCAACCAATATGCCCAAAGCCAGTTTCCTGCACATAATGCACAAATGCTTAGAACATTGGCCCAAAAGCACCCAGCGGATATTTTAATCGCCTTAACTTAAGCAATTTCTACTAGCCAGAACAATATTTAGTTGGTGGTGTTTTAAGGGGAATGATATTGACCTCAATTCCCAGACAGACCTGTAGGCAAGGTAATCAACTTGCTGGACTGACTAGGAATGGTTGTCTGTTTTAGTTTTAGAGATAAGCCTACTGAGTGCCATCCTTAAACAAACTGACTTTTGTGAAAGGAAAGATGGTACAATGCTTCCTCAAATATTAATTAATTATCTGGAACATCTTGTTTGCATTTCCAACTAACACATTATAACAGGTGCCAGGATATAACGCAGCATGTTTAATTTGAAGGGGAAACCCATTATTTGGTTGTCATTTCAGTGTTGGAAAGACTGCATAAACCCTGGGGAGTTTCTGGATGCATTGTGTTTGACCAAACCTATTCATGTTGTACTTTTTTCTTTTGTATTCTTTGTAGACAACAATTTAGTGCTGATAGCTACCTTACTGAAGGGAAGAAACTGAAACGTCAGGCTGATTTCCAGGTAAATCCAAACTTTTAGCTTATTGACATCTGATGATCCAGTAGGTAACGAGTCTACAAAACACTCTTAATGTATCATGCCCTTCTCCATCTCAGCTCCCAATTAGTAATCTTGTGACCAATTTCATAAATTTCAGAAGTGCAAGTCCTGCAATATTTCCTCCACTTCAACCATTTCTTTTGCACAACTACAAACTCATGTAATCTTGACTCTTCTGCGCCCAAAAGGAACAAAATATTCTTGAAATAAGACAAATGGTACACTGGTACACCCAAATATTGATGTGGGTCCCTATCGGTCCATAGTTCACCCAGCTATACAGAAACATTTCCCGTCTTTCCGGATAGCACCCTGCGTCACCCTGAATACCCAATCTCCCTTATCATCATGCCCAGACAGTCATGTGCTTTAAATCATATCATTTTTCTTTCACAACCTGAAAATTCCTGCACTGCACAGAAACTCGCATTCTAACCCTTCACAGTTTGGTACATTAACACCTCTAGAGAATGGACATGTAGACTGTATTGAATTTATAAATGATTTTAGATCATGTTATAAATTTTCAACTTGAGACAGGCATATAGGTTGGTTGGGTTTAGAACCAGCTGCGTTATATTACACGTTAGTATAGTTACCTAATGGGACAGATTCAGGATTGATAATGTAGGTGTGTGACGCAGGCAGACAGTTTGTATTTCAGTGAGATGATATTTTTTCAACTTGGAAGTTTACAGACTTCACAATTTGTACTCAAATGTGATATACTTTCACTTAAGCTGAAATCATCTCTTTTCAATAAGGAAAGTCAGTTAAAATTCCAATCTGGTATGGGATGTTATGGAGAAAAAAAAGTATTAGTTGGCAGGCTTCACTATGTTTTGAATTTGAGCTGAAGGTCATATAGCCAGTAGGTAATGCCCTAAGCTTAGCTACAGTCATTCAGTCAAGTAGTAACACCCAACATCCGGTCTGAAATCCCCGATAAAGAGGGGTATGGCATACTGATAATGCCCTCTGTTGAATACCCTCAAGGGTACAGTCAGCACTACGACCACACCCCTCCTTAAATACACCAACTTACTTCTTATTGTTATTCAACGTCAGTTCAATGTTTATGTCATGGTTTCTGGGAAAATAATAGCACCTGTTATTTTTTAATTTTTTTTTCATAAAAAGGGTACATAACATTGAAAGTTTAAAATGGGTTTTAAACTTTACTAAATTTTATTTTTAGACTAAAATTGATTTTTGTATATAAGAACACCTTTCTAGCAACACATACTGACCCATTACATTACTTTACCCAAACTAACTCTAGGCTTGTTACCACCCCCCCCACCCCTTGATGTGACCATCTTTGGTGACCTACAAAAATAGAGCAACTGTTTCCTTTGGTTAGATGTTGTCCTTTACCACATTAAGAATGTGGGAGAGTTCAAGAGAAATCTAGGATTTGGCTGAATTACTGCCCAACAGCTCCCATAGTCTAACCTCTAACCTTTACCTACCCATAACCCAAGGCAGTCTGTTTAGCCATAGTAACTCAATGTTGATTACCCTGCTGGTATATTATCACTTCCTGATACTACTGAGTCGGTTATGATTTCATCTCATTGCTGATTATATTGGTTTATTTGAAGATACTAACCTAGGAGATTTGTTGTTGTAGTTGCACCTTCTAATTGCCAAATGTTCTTACACTATACATGTATCATCCCATTTGATTACCCAAGGCACTACCCAAGGCACTACCCGTACTGTTCTGTAAGTGGGTAGATTTCATAATAATCTTGATGTTTTTATTTTTATTTGTTACTTTATATAGACTGACAAGAATGTGAAATCTTTGATGTACTTTGATGCTGTTCTGTCGTTCATTCTTTGTGGTAATGCAATGGAGAATGACCCAGTTGTTCCTGATGAGAAAGCAAGCACCATGTATTCAGAAACCTGTGATATTATCAAGTAAGTTTTTTGTCAGTTGTATAATCAGTGCAAACACAAAGAAGGATATGACACTGTATTTAAATCAAGATTGACATATTTTGAAATCCCTATTAGCCCTGCCGTCGATTTCACAAAACTCTTCCTAACTTAAGACTAATCTTAGGACTTAGGACGAGTCCCAACCCTGCACTGTAGCAAGCAGACCTTAAGATTAATCCTAAGTTAGGACGAGTAACTCGTCCTAAGACGAGTAACTCGTCCTAACTTGAGATAAGACGAGTCCTAACTCTTTGTGAAATCGACGGCTGAAGCCTTGTTCATGTCATTCATGGTTCTTGCTGAAATCGCTGGGCCATTGTAACAGGGCCTCATTATACACCTCCGATTATTTTACTTATAAATTGGGCATCCATACAAATTGTTTAAAGGCACAGGCAGTGGACACTATTGGTAAATACTCAAAATAATTATTAGCATAAAACCTTATTTGGTAACGAGTAATGGGGAGAGGTTGATACTGATGGTATAAAACATTGTGTGCAACGGCTCCCTCTGAAGTAACTTAGTTTGCGAGAAAGAAGTAATTTTCCACGAATTTGATTTTGAGACATCAGAACTAGATTTTGAGGTCTGGAAATCAAACATCTGAGAGCAAACAACTTCGTGTGACAATGGTGTTTTTCGTTCATTATTATCTCGCAACTTCGATGACCAATTGAGCTCAAATTTTCACAGGTTTGTTATTTTATGCATATGTTGAGATACACTAAGTGAGAAGACTCGTATTTGACAATTACCAATAGTGTCCAGTGTCTTTAAGTGTACATACTACAGAAACTCATATCGGGAAGTAAATACACAAATAATCTATTTTGACCTGGTTTTTCAGAAGTTACCAAAAGTTTAATCAAAGCCATTTTGGTTACCTCAGCAACCAATGTTGTTAAATCCTCCATGGTTTGAAGGACAGAGTCCCAAAAAGTGGCACATATCCAAGCCCCGATTATCAGTCAGGTTTTTGAGAAATGGTAAAAAATATGATTTCCCACTATCTTTATCTTCCAAATCTTAATCTAATTCAAGATCTTCTGAGAAGTCTTCCATAAAATCATCCAACAGTTCCAGATTTTTTCTTTGCCAGACCAAAAACCAGCCATCGATATAATAATTTACTTTTTTTGTAAATAAAACTGCAATCAAAGTTAATCAAAGTAAGAACCAATGACAAATAAAGTTTGGTAAATGGAGAACCAACTAAGGAGAGTTTATTGAAATATTGAATTATTCTTTTCTGTCCTTTTCTGTTTTAGATTCATCTTAAAATTTAAAGGTAGTCATTTAAACCAAGATGCATTGAGTATGGACAAGAAACTAGCAGTATTATGGTGAGTAATAGACAAGATATTCTGGTTGGTCTCTGAAGCAATTCAAATTTATAAAGGTATTAAATGAGAGTTCACAAGTTGTGTAAAATAGGAAACCAAATATCTGGAGAATGGGAAACTTTGGAACGCTAGGTGGCAGCAGACTTACCTGGTTCATGTTGTTCTGAGCATACGCACATAGCCAAGATTAATGGACTTGCCTCATAAGTCTGCTGCCATCTAGCATCTGAAAAGTCTCCCACTAACCACATATAAGTTAGAACTCCAAGAAAGCTAACCCCATAATTTTCTTGATATCCCATCAGCCACCGGTGCCAGGGTCTTCTCTACATGAAGATGTTCAAGATGAAGAAGTCAACTGGGATGAAACTTGCCAGAGTGCTTGGGGAGCACTTCAAACATTCTTCCAAATCACAGCAGGCCGCCCAAACTCCCTCACCATGGAGTGCATCAAGGTCAGTTTATGTCAAGTCCATTCATTTTAAAAGAAAGGAATTTATAATTGCACACCAATCAGCCATCAAGTAGTTGCTTTTTGTCAAGGGCTCTCTTTAGCACTTTATGTAGGAATAAAAGTAAACTGCCTTGTCATTTGATGTGCCTTTCTGTTGATGACTTGTTATGTTTAGTTTGAGTTTTCAGTGTTTATTATAATGTATTATATAGCACCCAGGCAGATCCTTGCCATTTGATTGGAGGATTGTCCATCACGTGTAAGCAATTAAAAGTACTATTGCATGCTACGTCACTCAGTGTGCATTTTTCGTTCCATCGAAAAAGTACTATTGCACGCTGAGCAAAAAACATCACTTCGTGCGCGTGTCTTTGATAACAAGGCACATACTAGCATGCGGCAACTGTGTGTCTCAAAATAGCTGTACAGAACGCACATTGTCAAACAGGCCGACCCAAAAGAAACGGGTGTAATTTCACAATTAGAAATTGTAGGCCTTTGCTTTGTTTATTTTTAAGGTGAATCTCCAATCAAAATGACAAAGACCCACTTGGATGTTTTATAAAACAAATAATGAATGTTTTTCAATTGTGCAATTGTGCAAATATGTTCATTCGTTGAAAGATGAAATGTTCCATTCAACTCAGCTCCGCCTCGTTGAATAGAACATTCCATCTTTCAACTCATGAACATATTCGCACCATTGCACTCACAAACATTCATTATTTGTATACTGTCTGTGACTAGTTTTGCATGTGAATGTTATTTGTCACTATGGGACTCTGTATCTTACAGGGGGCAATCTGACTTGAGATGTAAAACACCAATGTTGTGCCAACTAATATCTTCCAACCCCTCTTCAACCTCATTACAACAGGTACACTGGAACCCCCTCCCCAATGTCACCTACACCGTCCCCTGCTGGAAGCGTTGGTTCTGTTGGTAGCCTGGGATCACAAGGAAGTAACAACTGTGATGCTAGCGGTAACACCTTGCTGCCATCCTCCTTGCCACAAGTACAAGGGAACAAGCTAACTAATGGTGTACCTCACATTATGTCATCTCCTGCCAATGTCTCCGTCCCTCAAAGTATTGTCAACAAGATGTCCACCTTTATTCAGACGTCCAATTATGGGTACTATGGGCTTGACTTCTGGGAACAGGCAGATACCTTGGCTCAAGAAAATATAGGTAAATGAAAAGCTTCATTCCTCAGGAGCTGTTGCTACAAAATATACCTCAGTACATTTATCTTAAGAGTATGCAAAGCAGTGTCATTAGTTGAAGATCATTATTGCAATGAACGACAACATTTTGAAATGCTCTATTCGTAGGCAACCAACTGCAGTGCATGCTAGAAGACCACTTACGTGTAGCACATGGGTCATTTTCCAAATAATGTATTGCGATCCCTAAGAAAGAAAATAAGTGAACATTCAAAATGTGAATGCCCTTTCTATGTGGAGATTTCCTAGAACTGGTTGCCTGTAAATTGCCGTGTGTGACATGGGCCTTAAATGGACTGTGCAAGTCTCACGCCATTTTGAACATTGAGATGCCTTGAAGCGTGTGAGTTTGTTTCCTTCATGCATTTAAAGCAATGTACGTGGTCCCAAAAAATGTATATACGCACAAGACTTGCACTATCTATACCAAAGAAGTTGACACTTTACGATCTAAAACCAACATAATGTGGCTGTAGCCATGTCATGAATGTAAGTAATTTAGTGGTAAATTCTACCTTTTTTCTTTGCAGAGTTTTTCCAGGAGTTAGATCGTGAATTGGACAACTTTGGCCATCTGACCCTTCACAGCAGTACCCTTGACCTTGTGCGCTACGCAAGACTAGGCTTGAGGAAACTTAAGAATTCATGACTAGCCGCTGTCCACTGATGTGATATCCATTCCTTTACTGCCTTCCTATCTGCCTGCCTAGTATCCTGCCTGGGTGTACGCTGATACTTCATTCAACATCTTGTCTTGTGTAGAAAGATGTTCATTCCAGTCAAGTGAGCAACACCATCAGTACGTACAGGTATTTCTTAAAGACACTAATCAGGGTTCTTAGCTCTTAGTATATGAGTTATAAGAGCACTGTAACATTATTAAAGCCTTATGTAGGTTCTAATCTGTTGTGGTTTGTGTAGTATCTTATCTTAAAAATCATTCTAAACTCAGACTCACGTCATGGACATTAAAGCCTTTGGTAACATGTCAATTAAACCACAAGAGGTAAACACCACTTACACAAGGTTATTCCTTCCAGCTTACTCCTGCTAAAATGCATACAGTTAGATCAAACAGCAGTAGTAGTTCATATCACTGGTAGCTCAACAAAAAGATGACTACCAATCACTTAAATGCAGTAGTTAAGTCTTTATCCATCTAAAAGACCTTTCAAGTAAATGCTAGTACTAGGTACTTGATGTCATAAACTCTTAACTCACCTGCCTGTGTTAGTTTTGAAGGAAATACAACACTTACTGGGGAAATATATCTACGATAATCTTCACACATAGATATTGTTTCCCCAAGTGAAAACACAATTTTTTTGACAGTCTTTTTTTTATGTGGTTGTTTTATAAGAGAAATGATGGCTAATTTATTTTTTATCATAAACTGATTTATAAACTGATGCCAAGTAGGATATGTTGCCAAAGTCGATATGTAGGTCAGTTGTACAGGGAATGTAAACCTTTGGTAATTAACAAATGATTGTTTCAAACTTCATTTGTATCAACCATCAAACATTGTCATCAACAAGAGATTTGCATCTTCAAGAAATCAGTGAATCTCAAGATCCAAACAGTAGTTATCTTTCCATGGTAAGCTGTTATGATGAAACGATTCCATACTAGATTGATGATGGTTGTGGATAATACAGGATTCCAAATACAAAAGTTGTATATTCCCTTGATCTAAATCAGATGGATTCTTGTGTGCTATAAAGTGTGTCTTGTACGTATGTTGTTGATATTTTCTTATTTAACATCTCTAAGTGCACTGTAAAATTTTCAATCGTATCGTGCTATAATTCCTAGCATTGATGATGAATATAAATAAGCATACTTTATAATATACAGAGAGTTGTCATGTATATCAAGTGTAATATAATTATTGAATATTTTGCTAAGATGATCATAATATATTCAACTCTGGCCATTGCTAAATAGTTTCAAAATATTCTTATTAACTAGTTCACAACCTAGGTGAGAAATGAATGTTTTACTGCAACCATAGAGAAAGCCTTTTTTCTATGCTAAAACATCTCCCTGTAGTCAAACTTCTGGTTTTTCACAAATGAAAAATTTGCTTTGATAATTCTAAATAAACTCCAGGATCTTGTTTGAATATTTCATCATGTACTGTAAAGGGTGGGCACAAATGTCACATCATCAGTGTTAAACATTCACAAGTCTTTGAGCACGCTCTTTAAATAACTATATCGCTTTGATAACTGACCCTCATCCAAAATACATGGAATGATGTGATGATAATGATGGCAGTCAGCTGACTTCTGTATATGTATTCGTTGAAGCAGCTGTAAATTATTATTATTATTATTATTATTATTATTATTATTATTTTTATAAAATTAGATAAGAGGAAAAACATATGTGAGAGCAACAACAATTTTTAATAATTAATAAACTGACAGGTAGTATGATGTCTTTATCATGTATTCATTTCCAGAAAATATTTTCCCAGCAAAACTCAACTGTTAATGGCGTTTAGACAATCAATCTTTTGAGATCTTTGAGTAGAATCGTGAAGTTCAGCAATTTGTTTTGTTTGTTCAATGAATTAACAGTTGCAAATGTTGTATTACTAAGGGAATCAATGTGTGGTGAAGAGGTTTTCAACTAGTGGTTTAATTGCAACGAGGCCTGGTTCTTGATAATTTTATCGAGACGAAGTCGAGGTAAATTTTAAAGAACCAGGCCTCAGTGGGTTTAAACCACTAGTTGAAAACCGATTCAACACACTTTGATTCCCATTCATAAACACCTTTTCGGTCAAAAACATCATCACTTTTAGGTCAAAAAGTAAAATAAATGCAAAAATTATAATTGTTCAATGATTTCTTTCAACACAACACCCATCCAGCTATGAAACGGTAAAGCCCTCCGCCGCCCTCGGGTAAACAACTCCTTGTAAAGGAATGCTGTGCGCGTCGCGCGTATCGCGCGATGTGGCACAACTGTTTCAGCTGTTGTTCTCGACCAATAGGAATGAAGAAACTGTCTTATAAGAACAGGTGCAAGGTCGCGTGTCATGCCCATGAATTAACACCTTTTACCGGTCATAAACAAAGGTTGATACACACCCACGTGACGCCCTCTCCACCAATGGGAATAGCGAAACTGTCTGAGGTATTTATGAATCTCTTTTAATGAATTATCAGAACAGACATGGTACTGGTAGTTTGGTGTAACTGTTGCCTTAAGAAATTTACTGTTAACATGGAGTATAAGAGATCTGTTGTTAATTTTGCATCGGGATAACTAATTTACTGAGGTTACTTGGTTTTTCCCCTTTCACCAATGTTAATTAAGCACTGATGTATATCAGTTTCTGTGGGGTGGGAAACAAAATATCAAAACCCACAGAACTCGGGAATGTACATGTACTTAGTATAAAGTTCTTTATTAACAATTTGGTGTAAAGGTGAAAACCAAGTTCAACACGTAGTACTTATTCCAAGCAGTTTAAATATAAATCTAGCCATGTCAAAGTCTAGGTCCAATAAGTCTTCTTCCAAGTACATGTGAATTGCGCCCTCTGTTGACCTGACATTACTGGTCTTGGTCTACCTGAATTATGTACAGGGTTATTCAGTCAAACAGTGTCTATATCATTCATGATTTTGATAAAAAGTGCCTGTTCTGTCATAAATTTGAAGGATTTATGAGGGATGTCCATAGAGAATCTAATACAAGACAATTTTATGAAACAGTATTTTATATATGTAAAAAAAACAATTAATAATACTATAGTAAAAATAATAAAAATATTGAGAATCCCAAATGATATTTTTGAAAAGAAATTTAATCCATTGGACATAAGTGAAGATTGATATTGGATTTGCATTTTTACAAGATTTGAAACTTCAATATTCACCATTGCTCATAATTATGCAGTTACCATACAGTTGAGTGTGTGTGTGGTTTACGTACCCTCTTGCAATGAATATTCAGCCACTGTTTGACAATGGTCAGGGTAATTAGTGTCAAGTTAGAATTGTGACCAACGATGAGAGCGATTGTTGTGGTAGTACGTATACATCCCTCAAACAGTCAATGAACTCAGAGAACATTGCATATTGTGGCAAAACGTTGAGTATTAGGTACACTTGAGCTGTAAAGAGAGACTTACTTACATTCAGATGAAACTCTCTACTGCTTACTTAGGCCTGGTGACCTTTCACTTTCTAACTATACTTTAGCAAAGAGGAAGAGTCCTTTAATGGGCTACCACTTACCATCACTAGGAACAAAACTATTATTTGTGTATAGCTCATCCTGAAACCTGACTTTGAAATTTATCATTCATGTAAATTCTTATTATTTGAATGAATTTCCTGCATTTATGTATTTGCCACCTTGGATTAATTTAAGAGTAAATATATGAGCTAGAATTGATGTATTGAGTGAGTATGACTTCAAAGCTCACTGTTGACACTTTGTATCCAAAGCAGCATCATGATTTGAGTCACATCCTGATACAGTAAAACTAATAATAGAAATAACAACAATAATAATAAATCGGTGATGGTTGTGTTTAATATACTTCCCAGTGGACTACTAGAAAATCTGTTTCCATAATGAAATCAGTGAAAACACTTTCAAAATATATGTCCTTCAGTTCAGTCTTTGAGTTGGTCTTAAGGGAAATCACTGAGGGAATCAATGTGTGGTGAAGAGGTTTTCAACTAGTAGTTTAAACCCAACAAGGCCTGGTTCTTGATAATTTTATTGAGCGAAGTCGAGGTAAATTATCAAAAACCAGGCCTCGGCGGGTTTACACCATTAGTTGAAAACCGATTCAACACACTTTGATTCCATTCATAAATACCTTTTCGGTCAAAAAACATCAACACGTTTTGGTCAAAAAGTAAAATAAATGCAAAAATTATAATTGTTCAATGATTTCTTTCAACACAACACCCCTCAAACTATTAAATGGTAAGGCCCTTGTGTAAACAACTCCTTAAAAGGGAATGCTGTGCGTGTCGCGTGATGTGGCACAACTGTCACGGCCGTTGCCGCGACACTGTCTTATAAGCACAGGTACAAGCTTGCGTGTCACGCCCATGTTTCAACACTTTGTACTGGTTAAAACAAAGGCTTATACACACCCACGTGACGCGCTCTCCACCAATAGGAATAGCGAAACTGTCTGAGGTATTTATGAATGTATGTTTATGACTGTTATTACTCTGCCTTTATTTGTTTACTTTTCATCAGGGTCCAATCTCTTAGAGCTGCGTAAGCAGAAAATATTGCTTAAAAATGTTCTACTTTGCAATAATGAGCAGGATACCCATCACAAATTATACATGTGATAAAGTAGTTTGGACGATAACTTTTTATGGTAAGCACAATTTTGTTGTGCCTAGCTACTTTTTGTGCTTAAGCAGATCCATGAAATTGAGCCCTGTTCAGTTATGATTTAACTCCATAGCATTTAAACATGTTTGATTTGAATTTGATTTGATATAAGGGGGAGGGGGGCATCATATTTATTGTCTTCTATGTAACTAAAAACAAATGCTTGATAGGACTTGCAATTGGAATTCAAATTCTTTTTGCATAAGAGAGTCTTAAAAAGAGAAAACATTTGTCAACACAGCTGATCAGTTCCATTTTAATTTTTTTATAAGTAACAACACACGAAATCTACTGAGAAATTGAAATTCATTTATTTTTTATTGCAAACCATTAACTAATGTCTCTTTCAAAAAGGACTTTGTTGGAAAGGGGTCAGGGGTAAAAAGAAGGAATCGGCCATTTTACGTAAACTGATATATATATATATCAATCATCCTAAGTGTTCCTTTTTCTTAACAAAGAGCAAGAACATATAATCTGAACTAGAGATTTCGTTGGTGAATCCCAGTACTAGACATTCACCATTTGTTTGTCCATCTGTTTGTCCATCTGTTTGTCCATCTGTTTGTCCATCTGTTTGTCTATCTGTTTGTCTATCTGTACCATGACGTCTGTAAGCTACTTCATCTCATCCCCTCGGAAATTGGATTTAATTCAGAACTGTCACTCCACCTTAATTAAAAGCAAAGACAAAACAGAGAATAACACAATGAATAATTAAATTATGAAATAAATTAATTAGCAAAAACTATTCATCAGTGGATTTTTTGTATAAACATAGTATCTTTTTTTGTAATGCCTAAAGTATTAAATGTTTGGACACATTGTACAGTCTTTGTAATGGTACATTCCTTCGATGAGGAGTCGATGGGATGAACATAGATGAAGAAAATCACCGATGTTGTTATTTTATTTATTTCTAATTTATGAGAAATGAGATGAGACCAACTCGCCATCTCATTGTTATTTTCAAGCATAAACTCACTGTAAAAAAAACAATATAATGATGTGCTTAAAACTATCTCACGTTTATTGTATATTTATTAAATGTTGCTGATCAAGTTTGTACACAAGAAAAGATGCCTTTGAAAAATATTATTTTGCTGAACTTCGGGCGACTGGGTATATAATGATAACGATAATATGTTGGCCTGTAAAATATTAAAATATATATACTATATACTGCCAATTATACAAATGTTTGAATGGTATATAAAAGAATCTGGCAATGATATAACTTCAGCAGCCTTGTTGGGTACTTGCTGAACCTTTTCCTGTTTCTTAGTTTTAAAATGACAACTTTGTTTCATCTTTTTTTCAGCTTATATGGAAAGAATGGAAGTGTCATTTTGTAGGGACAGCCTATTCTGTGTACAGTGTATTCTTGTTTTGTTCACATGAATTTGAAGTAATCGGGAATGAGATAACTGGTTTTTGATTAATACTTAGATTATGTGATTTTCATTTGTCTAATATCTATCAAGTGGAAAGATTACAGATTACCATATTTGTATTTTACTGATGGGAATGTTTCTGTGCAGTACATGTTGTTACTGTCTTCTAATTGTATACTCAATTTATGCTTTTAAACCTTCAGCATGGTAACATTTTGTCCTGTTTTTGTATTCAATAGAAATCATGACAGTTTCTCTAATTGTCACAATTTAGGCAACCTTGGTTTGGTTTCTTTGAGTTAAATAGGAACAGAGGGAGATGGATGATGCATGATTAAGGTCTTAGGGTTTATAATGAGATATGACTGCTGCTCACATGAGCCTTTTAACAGGATAGATTCAAGTCAATCCCGCTTATTTCTTGATAGCGAAATTTGGGATCTTATTTATAGTGGAGTATAGTAGCAAGTGATATGCTATCGTTTCAACAGTGTAGGAAATATATCCAAAAGGTATTGGTGAAAACTAAAACTTTTGGAGTTCGGGTTGACTTTAATGGTTAGACACCAGTTGTTAATTCTACCATGTCGGAGGTCAAATTTGAATGATTTATTTTCCTGACCAATTTTCCAAACACGTCATTATTTTCCCCTTTTATTATAACACTGGCATCAAATGCCAAATACTTCTTCCGCATGTTTGTTTAAATACTGCTGTAGCAATCATACTGGGAACTCAGTATTCGTGACGTATGTAACGACATACCTTGATGTACCTCATGTGTGATTGAGGTATCAATAGTCTTTTTTGTTATTGCCCATTGCAAAGAAAATCTGAATATCATTGTCAAGGTGAGTCTTTGTTATGTCAGACAAAGTGCCAAGACATGATATTCACTGTACAAAACGACAGGGTGATATTTCAGTGCTATACAGTTCTTATTTAAAGTCGTCCATATGGGGACTGAAATCTAAAGTTACTCAAAATCAGAAACAAATACAGCTTAGAAATGTTCTCTTAAGAAAGGTCTTATCTCTGCCAACGTATGCTTTGGGAAAGATACTTCACTTATATATTCACGAGACTAAATTGTAACAATGACCATACCGTGCTGAATGAATTATTGTAGTTTCACATAATTAAAGTAAGCTCTGACTTAGTTAGTTAAAGGCAGTGGACACTATTGGTAATAACTCAAAATAATTATTATCATAAAACCTTACTTGGTAACGAGTTACTTGGAGAGGTTGATAGTATAAAACATTGTGAGAAACGGCTTCCTCTGAAGTGACGTAGTTTTCGAGAAAGAAGTAATTTTCCACAAATTTGATTTCAAGACCTCAGATTTAGAATTTGAGGTCACGAAAGCACACAACTTCGTGTGACCAGGGTGTTTTTTTTTTCATTATTATCTCACAACTTCGAAGACTGATTGAGTTCAAATTTTCACAGATATTTGTTAAGATACACCAAGTGAGAAGACTGGTCCTTGACAATTACCAATAGTGTCCAGTGTCTTTAATCAAAGAAAACAACATTGTATTATTTCAATAGATGATGATTACTAGTTGAATATCAAGATATTCTCCTGCCATAAATTATCTCTTAAATAAGTACAAGGTGGATTAATATATGTATTTATTTTTTTCATTTATTTATTTATTATTATTGTTAATATTATTTATAAATATATTTGAATGGCTTCTGACAGGCACCCCCCGAACAAAGATATTGACAAAATTGGGAGACCACCAACATAGGGCTAGATAGCTCAGTTGGTAGAGCGCCGGCACGTTAAACCGGAGGTCGTTGGTTCAAATCCTGCTCTAGTCAATTTTTCTTTGTTCAATCCAAAATCATTTAAAAATGTACCCAGTCAGTTTCCCTTGTGGTTTATTATTTGATATCTGATATAAAAAGTCGCATCCCCTTAAGGTGATCCCCTGTCTGCCGCTTCCCAGGTTGTATCGTTACCCGGCTGTGATCCCTGGCTACACGGCAGTTTGCGGTTGAATGGCTTCTGACAGGCACCCCCCGAACAAAGATATTGACAAAATTGGGAGACCACCAACATAGGGCTAGATAGCTCAGTTGGTGGAGCGCCGGCACGTTAAACCGGAGGTCGTTGGTTCAAATCCCGCTCTAGTCAATTTTTCTTTGTTCAATCCAAAATTATTTTAAAATGTACCCAGTCAGTTTCCCTTGTGGTTTATTATTTGATATATATATATAATAATAATAATAATATTTTTTGGGGGGAGGGGGATCAATTCTTTTTGCCCTGTGAAATTCCAATCAACCTAATTTGAATGTCTGTAAACTGAAAGTTGTTTGTCTTTGAACTGACGTTAATCTGAAAATCGTCTTTCATTACTATTATTCTATATCCATCTACTTTCAAAGCTCAGTAGTTGTCTTCATTTTACTCCAAACGCTTCCATATGATGTACATGTCTGTCTTTTTGCCAAGAGAAATTACCACAAGTAACAATAATTTGGGTCAGAATTGAACAGATTGATGATGGAAACAAAAGTAAAAACTAAATTAGAAACATACAGTTGGGATTATAAATTATTTTTTAAATTATTTTTTATTGACAAATTGTAATATTGTATTTGGTTCAAATAGAATTTTGTTGAATGCTTAATGATGAGGGCCTGACTTTTAAAGAATATTTAATATGTCCAAACAAAAGGGAGAATTGTACTGGAATACGTGAAATAAATGTTAAGAATATGACATTGAAATAAGACAAAAAATAGACAACAGGACACATATATTTAAGCCTTATAGTTGCACTCATACAATAGACGCAACATTATTTGTTTTGGCTGTAACGTTTAACAAAGGTTTCAAAGTTATCTCTTTGCCAGTGTTTTTTTTGTCTGTGTACATATTACTGTGTATGATAATATTTCCTTTTTTTCTCTTGTTGAATGATGATGAGAAAGGGAAATGGCTGATTTTATGGCCACTTTCATATAAGAATTGTAATGTGGAACGGCCGCTAATGATGTTATAAACGTTGAAGGCCTCACCGAATAAACATTCGAAAAGTGTGCAAGATTGAATTATGTGTCTTTGTTTCTTTCTTTTCTATAATAATAGATGATTTTTTTGTTCTGGTGGAATCAATTTCATATAACATTTCAGTTTTGTCCACATCTACAAATTGTTGATACAAAAGTCAACAAATCTTTGAAAGTTAAGGTATGTCATTACAATGCCATGCAAATGTCAAAGAAATTGATTTTATCAGAGTGGTTAAAAATTATAATAAAATTACCCCTCCAAGATCGATCCTCCCGCCCCTGCCCTTTCCCCCTAAATTTACACTTAAGGTATGTCATTACAATGCCATGCAGATATCAAAGAAATTGATTTTATCAGAATGGTTAAAAAGTATAATAAATGTACCACTCCAAGATCCACCGTCCCGCCCTTGCCCTTTCCCCCTAAATTTACCCTCCAAGATCGAGCCTCCTCCTTCCCCGCCCTTCCCACCCTCAAAAAAGTACAATCACACACTATATCTGTGTATACTTGGGCAGCGGCGTAATGTAAAACAATGGGGACGAGCGAATAGAAAACGGGGACAAGGTTGACGTGTTTTGACACGTGACTGCAGTCAGGTTTTTAAATTGACGATTTTCATAATAAAATTAGGTTTAATTTTTGTTTGTTTTACATTTATTTGAAGAGTATTTAAAAAAAGCTTTCAAAAATAATTAAGTTGAGGTTGAATTAGTTTACTTTGTAAAATAATTTCGACCGTTTATCCATTGTAACAAATATTTTGTCAATTTAGCAAAATGATGTTTACGAACGAGGCTGAAAGACCATGTGCAAAAACTAGTGAAATTATGAGAGTTGGCAAAATGTCGTCTGCTCACCTCCGCTATGACAACACGTCAAGAAAACTCTGAGACGTTAGACTAAATTATCACCACAGCTTAAAACTGACGTCAATTTTTATACCTGGATTTACCTGGATATGCAGAGACCCAAAGATTACGCATTATTTGGCACCTTTGTTGACTTGAAAACTGTTACATTTATTTAAAAATGGCTGTATTTCAAATGGATAGTCGGACCAGTTTTCTCGAGTCAAGCTGTCACACGTCAACATGGGAAGTCAAGATACGAGTCGGGTGAGGATTTTTAGCTTTTAATACTTCGAGCTTGCGTAATCTGTCTCATTTTCGTTTTGATATTGCATTTTCCTTGAGAACTGTGGGTTCATTCTGTTGGTAGCTTTCTCGGTAGTTGCAATAACGTAACCCTCCTGCCGACGGCGCCGTCGGCAGGAGGGTTACGTTATCGCAACTACTTTCTCGGGAGCCTTTTTGTCAAAAAAGAAATGTCAACTTCCTTCAGTCAGGAATGAAGAATGCCAACTGTTAGTCCTTTTCATTAACCCAACTGCAGTGCAACGAAAGAGTCCAACCTTGGCTAACCAGCCTGCAAAGTTTGAAGGTTGTACAACTGCGAATTAGTCAAAAAGAAGCACGGTAAGCAAGATAATTCAAGGTAAGACTTTCATTTTCAAATCAATATCCGCATGTATTTTGTTAAAAATTGTAGTCTACCAACACGCCTACCAAACAGCTAACCCTGTTTGTTACTAATCAATAGGGTCAGCTGTTTTCAATAGGCCTACAAATATAGACCCCTTTACAGATAGGCCGGATGTGGTGGTTATGATGCATTTTGGGAGAGTTTGCGAGTAAGCTATGCACGTTTTATGCGCGAAGAACATCCCAAAACATCGCATCCTATCCCAAAATGCATTTTTTTTCCTATCTGTAAAAGGGTCTATGGTAGGCCCCTATCTATGTCTTATTTATATAACAAACAAGGTTTTCAAAATTTTTTTTTTTTTCATTTTTGAAACCGTGTGTCATAAACTAAATAAATGTAGGCTACTTTTACTCACTAACTATAGAATAGAGTAGTGTAGGCCGGTTCATACTTCATTCATGGGAAAGTGAATGCGAAGCAAATTTTACCTGAATTTGACGTCACAAATCTCCTTAGTAGGGATATTTGCAAGTGAGTTGAGCACAGCTCAACCCCTGCAAATTATTTGTAGCGAATTTGTGACGTCAACTATCGCTTCGCATTCGTAGGAATTATGAACCGGGCTTACACAGGAATATGAATATACCAGTCGGGTGTCGGTGAACAAGAAAATATCATGACTTAAGTAGGCCCTACATGTCATGCATTGTAGGTTTAGTTAAGAATTCCCAAAGCCTTCTTGTATGTGAGCCAAATCACTCATTCATCAGTTATTAAAGTTATTATTTAGACTAAAAAATTAATACAGTGCACTAACTAGCGCATAGACTTTCTTATAATATATATCCGTCACTCAGCAAGCTCAGTGACACTCGCAGGCAAGGCACTTTCAAGTTTAACATTTCAGTATGTATGAGCCAAGTTCTTTTTACCTACTTGCACTAGACCCTGGGCTGGGGCTTTGTTCCTTTTTTTCAAAATTTGTCATTGTCTGAAAAAAGGAGTACAGCGCCCCAGTAACTGGGTCTAGAACCATAATGGTTTGCAAGGTGCTGTGGCGAAATATGCAGCCAATCAAACCTGGAAAATTACAACCGAAGGCAGACAGTCTTTACGATTTTTTGCAATGGGTTCTTTCACACGCAATAATACAACACACAGGACCGCCAGGCTTTAAATAGCAGTCGTGTCTTGCTTTTAAGGACACAACTCCCCAACTTGTGTCACGACTTTGACTTAGCTCCCTACACTCTGCTGAAACACCAGAATCTGAGCCCGTGGTGTCACGTGTTAAATAAAAAACATTAGGCTTTAATACATGCATCTGTTACATATGTGTTTATTACAATTAAGTCACTCATGTAGGCCCACCCAACTTTCCAGCATTTTTTAAACGCATCAAACAGCAACCCATTGTTGTGAAACTGTATATGTTCCATTTAACTCTGCACCATTAGTGGTACAGTCCATATGTCATCCCCCACACACAGAACGTATAAACGCAAAAGTTCTTCGAAGCTTCCTTTTCAGTCAGATAAACTCCGCGGCTATTAGTGGCTGTGATTATGAGTTTGTTTTAAAAGAGGGTACCACTTTCATACAACCTTTTTAGTCGGATTTCTCCTGTGCTATTAACAGCGGTGATTATTGTTGAGGGGGGAGACTAGACTTAGACCACTCAAATCCGTGTAACTGAATTATACCAAATGTGCTCAACACAATAAAATAAGTGTGTCATTGGAGCAGTGTACGTGCTGTATTTTTAGTCGACTAAGCATTATTACCCTTACAGTCATCTTAGCTGGGAAATACTCAGTGCAGTGGATAAAATTGACACAATGACAAAAGCCGATTGAATTAAAACTAGAGGTACATGTACAGTTTTTGTTTACTACAAAAACAAGGTGTTCGTGGTGAGTGAGTGAATGAATTGGTGACAACATTTTACCTCCTCAATCCAATGACTGGTTAAGGAGTTATGATTTTTTTACAAATTAAACACCAACTTCCGGTTTGCATCGGATAAAAGGTCAAATAGGGGTTACTTTTTATGTAGCGCGTGATAAGTTTATTAAGACCTTTTAAATGATGGATGGGTTGTAAAAATCCAATATTTGGTTTAGAAGTTATGATTTTTTCAAATATAAAGTTTCAACTTCCGTTTTGAACCGGAAGGTACTGTCAAATGAGGTCACACTTGGTAGCGTTGGTGATGTCTTTTGAGTTCTTTCTTTTGACGTATAGATGATAAAAATCAAATCATGTGGTTTAGGATTTTTTTATTTTTCAAACATTATAATATATCAATTTCCAACTTTAACTGGAAGTCAAGGTCAAACAGGGTCGCATATTGTATAGCACGTGATAAGTCTATTAAGACCTTTCAGATGATGCATAGATTGAAAAAATCCAATGTATGGTTCAGATGTTATGATTTTTTTCAAATTATAAAATTTAAACATCCGGTTTGAACCGGAAGACAATTTTTTCAGGTCACAAATTAAAGCGTTAGTAATGTTTTTCAAAGCCTTATCTGCGACGTTCAGATAATAAACAACTAATTTCTGGTTCTGGAGTAATATTTTTTTAAAATAGTTAACTGCATCTTCCTGTTTAACTGGAGGTCAAGGTTTAATAGTCAATGTTGTGTATCGTTTCTTAAGTTGTTACATACCTACCCAATGACGTATAAATATATAAAAAATCAAATGTGTGGTCGTGAAATTATTTTTCTTTGACCAATTATTTTCAACCTCTGGTTTGAACAAGAAGCCAAGTTTAAACTGATTTCATTTGTGTAGATCCTGACTAGTTCATTAAATCTTTCAGCTGATGTATGACTTGTAAACATTTTATAATTATGTGATGGACTATCTGAAGGTGTATAATGTATCTTATAACATCAATGCAAATGTATTCCTACTTGTAGTTTTGGTGCGAGACGTTGTTCATTATTACTCAACTATTGCGATTCACCGCGATTCACTCAGCGCTCGATGTTACTAAAAACGTTACAGCGCCCTCTTTCGCTGGACTAAAGAGAGCACTTTGGGGAATTCCCGCGCTTGCACTGCATAGCGTACATAGCGTGCGTTGTTGATCAAAATGGGGTAAACGCGTGGGTCAACAGGTGCTTTCTGTTTACAATCTGAAACAAAAATTACGTTGAAATGATCAGTAGTTTTAAAAACATGAATACGATAAGATTTTATGAAATTTTCAACTTTCGTTTTGCACTAGAAGTATTAAAAATATTTTACGTGTTCTGTGAAGCATTTGTCCAACTTTTAATGATCTATCCGATGATGATGTGTAGATTGTCAAAATCCGAATCATAGTTTTTGAGTTATGATTTTTACAAATATTAAACTTTGATCTAACTTAATTCAATTCCCGATGACGTCATAATGACGTAATTAAGTATGTGTTGTCTTGATACTGAGGTTCAACTATCTGTTGAGTTTCAACATTCCATTCAATCTCAATCTTGAGTTATTCCGTAGAAAAGCTCGAAAGTTGTTTTTTGACGAAAAAAAAACCGAAGGTGAACTTCGACCCAGGGTAACGACCCGGATGCTAAGGTCGTACGATTTTGGCGTGAACTTTTCAAATGTTGCCCCAGTCTTGGTCTATCAGATGCGAAAACTTTGAACATCATAGCTTTCATATTCGTTGAGATACAGCAAAACGAAAATGGTCCCTTTTCAACTTTAAAAACCTTGTAATTTGACACCTAATGACGTCATCATGACGTAATGAAAACTGTGCCGTCTTCGTATTGAGGTTCAATTGTCTGATGAGTTTCAAGGTTCAGTTTGGCTTGAATCTTGAGTTATGCTGTAGAGAAGAGTTGACGGTGAAGAAGAAGGAAGATGGAGAAGAAAAAAAAACACAGAGCAATAACAATAGGTGTTCGTGCTGAAATGCACGAACACCTAACTATGCGTAAATGAGGCGAAACATAATCCACATAACGGATAATGCGTTGGCCCGCTCGATCAACACTAAAATATTACGAAATACCCTACATATCATGCCAAGTACCATCATTGCCAAGTACACCCATCCCCAATATTAAAGCTCAATTCCAGAAACGAACACCAATGCCATTGGGATGCATAAACTCACACAATGTTCATAAGTTCTGCCGGCAAATAAAAAAAACGCATTAATTTTATGAACGCATTCGAATTCACGTTGATACCCTCCATAATCCACTCAAGGATTCCTTAAAAAGATGAATGCACGATTTTCTTTGTCGTGCAAGCCATGACTTCGTTCTTCCCACAGATTCGTATCGGTCATTCTTATTGGTATTAACCAACTACACTTTGAGCATGTTTTTATAAAGTTGAATTTTCACTAGCACCTGGTTACAAAATATAATGAAAAAGAAACCTAAATCAAACTCATGGAAGATCTCATCTCACAAATTTTATGCTATGCGTTTTCTTGTTCTTGTTTGGACAGAATTTCTTTCACTCATTTAAGTTTTTTTTTTTGTTTTTTTGTTTTTTTTGCGTTAGAGGTATGTCCGTGTTGTTCACAGTATAGCTTCATAATTTTTATCCTGTTTTGTCTTGAAAATTGCAATAATTGTTTATTTGGTTTTGTTTCCCCATGATTTATGTTAAAATTCGTTAGGCCCTCGATTATGTACACGGAGAAGACTGTCCACAAGTCAATTCATGACATGTAATTGAAATGAAAGCAAGGTATTTTGCCTTAAAGGCAGTGCACACTATTGGTAATTACTCAAAATAATTATTAGCATAAAACCTTTCTTGGTGACAAGTAATGGGAATGGGTTGATGGAATAAAACTGAAGTGAAGTAGTTTTCGAGAAAAGAAGTAATTTTCCACGAATTTGATTTCGATACCTCAGATTTAGAACTTGAGGTCTCGAAATCAACCATCTAAACGCACACAACTTCGTGTGACAAGGGTGTTTTTTTTCTTTCATTATTATCTCGAAACTTCAATGACCGATTGAGCTCAAATTTTCACAAGTTAGTTATTTTATGCATATGTTGAGATATACACCAACTGTGAAGGCTAGTCTTTGACAAATAGTGTCCACTGCCTTTAATGTTGTAGATTATTAATGGGTTAATCTCAAATGCTTCAATAAACCTCCTCAATCTAATTCACTCCTCTGGAATACTTACCACGGGCAGCCACAATTTTGTTCAAATCGTTCAATAATACTTGGAGGACGCAAAACTGGTGTAGTAGAAGTGAACTCCTTAAAATATCGATTCAGAAAGCACGATCAAACGAATTTGAATGCACACACTGAGAGGAAAAAAACGTTTGCTCATTGATGACCATGCCTCTCTAACAAAATTGAATGCTCTCATCGATCTAATTATTTGAATTGAGCCTTTTTGACCAGTGAATCTGAACTGCTGAAAGTGAATTACTCAGAATATAAAGACTGTTGAATGCAAAAGAAATTGAATGAGCCGGTGTTAATGAATCCTTTTTTTGTTGAAATTTGCCGGGCAAATCTTTACTAGAAACTTTTATCAAAATCTATTTCAAAATGTGAAGAAGGCTTCGAAGCTAAATGTGGTTTTGGCGCATAAAAATATGTCACCTCAGAGGAAGTAAATTTGAAAGCAAATATTCGACCAAGGTTTTGTCACAACTTCTTTTGCAATTTGCCAAAATGAATTTTTCTGAAGGGTGTACTGTGTGCAGTTATTCTATTCAAAGTCATCCACTCGTTGTGCTTTCGCGTTCACACTTCACTGAGCATTCATTGTGGGTCTTGCTGACCGGCCACTGCAATGACTTTTTGTATTATATGTTTTATACACTACAAAAATAAATGTGAGTTTGCTTTTGAACTCATAACTTTGGTATTGGCGCTATCGTGAGTAAAATACTCTCTCAGCAGTCCGCGACCGGGTTGTGTAAATGATGGCGCGGCCGGCAGATCAGCAATTGCTGGTGTTTGCAATTACTTTGTTTCTCTGCCTGTCCGTGGAAGCTTTCCATTACAAAGGAGGAAGCATTAGTTGGAGAATTGCTGGGTACAATGCTGAACAGACTGAAGTAGACGTAAGTCCAAATTGCATAGTTAAATAACTCTGTGATGAAGCCAATGCCGAAACAAACGCAGAGTCTTGTATTTTAGGGAAATATTGCCAATATACCTTTATAGGTGAAGAGTATATTCTGAACACTATCAGGAACCCATAGCTTGTTGCTGTTGTATCTTTGTACAGATTTTGAAATCCTCTAGTTTGGAATTTGAAAATGTCTTCTTATTTTTTTGTTTTTTAAAAAACCGTATTGCCTTTGGTATTTTGAAATTTTCGATTGTTTAAACCGATATAAATGT
The DNA here is from genome assembly GCF_902459465.1 of Asterias rubens. Taxonomy (NCBI): domain Eukaryota; kingdom Metazoa; phylum Echinodermata; class Asteroidea; order Forcipulatida; family Asteriidae; genus Asterias; species Asterias rubens. The sequence goes on from NW_022985693.1 coordinate 1,179,853, forward strand.
AGATACAAGAAATCTATATACATGAAAAATTTTCATTTTCAAAATGTTGTATTGTTATTGTGCCCTTTGTAAAGGGGCAGGCAGCCCTCTCAGTCTCAAATATTTACAAAGCTTGCATGCAGGCATAGCGTCGTGCAATGTGCTGTTTGGACTAAACGATTTCCTGTTTCAGTTCTATGAAGCTTCAGACAACACTAGTCGTAAAAAAGGTCAAAAAATAGTCAATGTAAAAAAAAAGTACAAACCATGGACAAAGTAATGTTACCTTAAAATGAGCCAGATATTTGAGATCAAAGATCTCCGACATCGGTAGTTTTCAATGGCTTTTGCTTCGCAGTTTAATCAGGAATAGTACGATCTTGGCAGCTGGATAGTTTTATTCTTTCCTCAGTTATTTCTTTTTACCCACTAACGAATGGTTTAACAGGCGCGGATCCAGGGGGGGGGGGGGGGGGGGGGGGGTGGGGGGGCGCACGCTCCCCTGTTTTGTCGGGCAAAAGAAAAAAGAAAAAAAGGAGGGAGAAAAAAAGAGGAAAAAAAAGGCAGGGATGAGGGGGGACGACACATACCTGGGTATTTTTTTTTTTTGTAAAAAAAAACCTATTAATAACCCGTCGTAGGCCTACCTTGTACACACTATTTTATTTTGGGCAACCATTATTTCACTCACAGACACTGTCTCATGAGGAATTTAACGTTAATCTGGGCGTGTGGAAAGCGTGTTTACCGCCGTGAATTCGTCGCGATCACCATTTCCATCGCCCAGCCCTGATTTCGAGGAGGCGAAAAATCACACGCCTGATCCCTCTCGAAAATGCACGCCCCTGGCATACATTTCCGGTGTACATTGTAAAATAAATTAACGTCGTAAAAACTGTTTTTTGTTTGTCTTCTTCAGTAATTAATATTAATGACCATGTTAACAATTGCTTTGTCTGAAAATGCAAGTATTTTGATACCACAGTTATAAATGTGCAAAACATTGATCGCCACCGTTTACACAGCAGATTGGGGAAAAACTATAGCGGCCCATTAATCGGTCCAATCCACTTCTTATCCTTGGCCAAAGCACCTGGTATACAATTCTTCCGCTTTTTGAACGAAAAAACACGATCTGCAACGATCTGCAACGACCAGTGCACTAAAAATGGTGTAGACCTGTTACAAAATAATTATCGGCCGTTGATGGGAACTCATGCTTTTTTGGTTCATGTGAATTTCTCCATTTTGGTTATTCTCAAAAATTTCCCATGGGTAAACCTGATTTTAAATTAATATTATTGGAAGTCAGTAGTGCATCTCCATAGAAATATTATGCTCTATTCTCTCTCTGCATCTGTTAACAATCCTGTTTTGTTATTATTTTTTAATCATGGCTATAGTTTGTTGGGTATATCAGTCCCACTAGCGCATAAAGCCAAAAAAATCCCCGCTTGACGTAAGCTCGGAATTCACTGCTTGCCTACGGTAAGCAGAGTCATGAAATTTTGCCCAGCACATGCCTAGTGGAATTTGTTTCATATTTATTTTAGTTATACCTTTATTTAACCAAAAAATTGAGAAGAAACAACTTTCCCATTGAAAGCACTAACGACAGTGCCAATTTAGTAATACAGAAAGAAAAAAGAAGAAGCTGTTTACCGAAAGTGTATTGGTTACATTTTTTAATCTAAAAACTAAAACCGCACAGTCACGAGTTTGAAAACTTTAGTTATGACCTATAGAAAAGGGCGGCGAGAAAAACACACTTTTGTTTGGTGGGTGTATGTTTGTGTCCCTGCGTTCCCAAATCAGTGATCCGTACTGCTCCGCATTGATCTATTCATATACCGAACTATAGTATTATGAATGCTTGGTACGGTTAACTCAAATTCTGTGTATTCCAAGGTGTGGTTTATTATTTTTAAAATACTAGTTGAACTCAAATAATATTGGTTTGCTTGGCGCAAGACCGCCAAGACAACTTTAAAAAGGTTAGTTATATCATTTTGAACACTGTGAATTATGAAATACCGGTCGCTTGACAGGGTATTAAGCGCGTGCGATAAAGACCCGGCATACTTTATCCAATGTGACAGGAGTTCCTGTGCCCCCCCCCCCCCCCCACCACTAATTGCGAAATGTGTACAGACTTTTTCTAAAAGCACACTCTTTTGAATCCTCATCATGCGTAACTTCCCATTATGGAGGCAGAATCTCCGGCGGACAGAGTATCCCTGGGACACTGGATCCAAGCTTTGTTTGATGTTGTCAAGCTTTTTTATTGCGAAGCCGAAGCCAAAGCTCAGGCCGGAATTTGAAGAAGGTCTTTAGGGAAAAGGTACAAAAACATTTTTTTTTTAACGAACAAAAACAATTGTCGTTCGGGCCGGCCGAGCACCTTAATAATACCGTGTTGTTTATTTATGGGAATAAACAGCACTGAGATGGCCAGCCTAGGTCTCTACGGGTAATGGCCTTGGGGTCGACCCAGGGAAGCTAAACGAACGCACCCAGTGATTACTACCAACATAGACTTGATTCAAGTTATTCTTCTGTATCTCCGCCGTATGGACCCCGCCTTTTTGGCTCGTTCGTTTAGACACAATTAGCAGCCACCAACCAACCGGTCGTTTCAATACAGCCATTCTACCTCCTTGATACAGCTATGTAGCTACGGCTACGGCTCGATCGACTGCCATAATTATTTTCCGACTCATACAACAATCTGTCTGATTCGGTTTTAACAAAGATCCGTATGGTATTTAAAAAAAGAATTGTTATATTATTTAAAAAAAGCTGTTGGTGTTTATAAAAATGTTTCCATAACTTCATTTTCTGTATCTTGTTGACGTAAGGAGGGATATGTTAATAATATATTTTATCCCGCATTTTCACAAACATTTAGTAGGCCTACCGTTTTGATCCAGAACCATAAACTAACCAATTGCAACGACAGTATGTCGGAACCATCTCCATTATTCAGTCAGTATAATGGAGATCAATGATCGATGAAACCTCTGATGATGTAACCTCCACATGTTTTACCTAAATAACTGTTATTTGATGTATTTTCAACCTTTTCATTTTTGTTGTGCATAAATAAACACCCGGCCCAACACCTCAACAAACAAACAATTTGTGATAGAGCTATAGCTCTACACACAGGGTGCGTTCGTTTAGATTCCCTGGGTCGACCCCGGTGTGTGGCGGTTGGGCCCACGTTTGTCCTGGAAAAAAAACCCACCACACACCGGGGTCGACCCAGGGAAGCTAAACGAACGCACCCTGTGATTACTACCAACATAGATTTGATTCAAGTTATTCTTCTGCATCTCCGCCACAAACACGCCCCCACACATCACCAAAGATACAATGGGTGCGTTCGTTTAGCTTCCCTGGGTCGACCCCGACGTGTGGCGTTTTTTTTATATCCAGGACGAATGTGTGGAGATAATTACCCACGTTAGTCCTGGAAAAAACCAAGCACACCGGGGTAGACCCAGGGGAGTTAAAACCATCCATGAACGAACGCACCCTATAAAAGCACGCACCCTAACCTCGTGTAGCCTGACTACTGAGGGCGCTATTGTAATGCACCATTAATGTTATCGTTTTTGTCAATACACATACACACACATCCCGTGCCTCTCTCTGTTGTGTACACCGAATCAGCAGTGTAATAATTTATATCGGAATATTGTCAGTACAGTTTTAAGTACCTGAACCAGGCTTTATGTGCACAACAATTGGATGCTTTTGTTAACAAATACTACCAAACCGAGGTTAGTTAGAAAGAGATGCTAAGTAATAAAAGTAACTGATGCATTAGACCATGGAGGTCGAATTAGATTAGACCCAGAAACTGGGGCGCTGTACTCGACGACAAAGAATGTCAATGTCAAAATTTCGAAAAAAGGAGTACAGTGCCCAAGTTACTCAGTCTACTGATGCATAGTTTGTTAGTTTCGTGTTTGGTAGACTATAGTTGCGATAACGTAAACGTAACGTACGTTACAATAGAGAGGTTTCGCAGAGTCACCGAAACTCTTACGTGAATGGATACGTCATAATACGTCATCACCTTTGGGAGGTCCATGTGGTGATGATAACCGTTGTACACAACAAGTTAGAAATAGAATAGTCGCTCAAAACGGGAATCTGTCGCCATACACGTATTAGTAAACGAGTTTATTTTGTTCATGTTTTTGTAGCGGATTGTTATTTTTTAATGTACCAGGTTTTCACCATGTCTATTAATTAGAGGTATCATACATGGATGTAGTTGGACATTTTGTAACCACCATGCTTCGAAAAAGAGAAATGGCGATTAATTGTCCATGGGTGCAGCCATTTGGTTAATAGCGCCCTCTTCAGCCTCAAGCTGAGGGTAAGTTAGCTGAGAGTATTCGTTAGAATTTTGCGCAACAAAACTACATAGCTCACTTGACGCGAACGCGTATGGTTTGATATCTGTATGCAGATTCGTATCCGCGACTCTGTGAAACATCTGTTATCGCAACTAGGTAGACTAGAGACTCTACAAAAACCCACCTACGTACCAATGTTTTGGTTTTCAGTTGCAATAAAAAGAAGTATAGCTCTCTTTTGTTTTTAACAACGATCGGTCGTCCTTTCTCTTAACTATGATTGATGAATCTGACTTGAGGAAATGATGATGTTAAAGAGAGACATCTGTTGAGTTAAGTATTCCAGCCCAAAAAAGTGGGCTACAGCTCTATATGCGTTCATGGAGGAATAAGATTTAAGAACACCATCCATGCATGCATTGCATGTTTTTTTAGTGAACACTCGTTTTTAGTTACATACATGATACAGTTTGCATTTAGGGTGGTAAAGTTTACATGGTAAACCGGCAGGATCTTTAAGTGAGGACTTAAGCCACTTATATATTTGAGTCATTGCAGCACGAATGTTGAGTAGGACTGCAGTTTCCATGTCAATCACTTCATCAATATCAGTAGGCCTATTATTACTGGTATTTAATAATAAAAAACACCTCATCAATAAAGTGGCTGTCTATAAATGGGCAATTCCACCAAAAAGTGTCCTCGGCCAAAAATATTGAAGTCAAATTTGTGGAGTTAAATTTAAAGGAGCAAGAAAGAGTGGTACCTAGTGATTTCAAATCTATGTTTGTTTCATTTTTTTCTTCTTGGTTTTCCATGTTTTTCATCGTTTATTAAAAAAGCTTTTTTTTTGCCAAATTCATGATTTTTGGGAAATGTTTGGCACAGTTGTCTATTATGCCCTCCTGGTTACATTTTAGATGATATTTTAATTATTCTTGGCTTAAAACATATAACTGGTGATAGGTATTCACAATTTTAAAGGAACTTCATTGTAAATTTATTCACAGGGTGCTCCCACTCGTTTTAATTAGCCATTAATTACCAATTATGAAATGTAATGTCCATGACATTGCATGGTGTTTAGTTTTATATTCTAAAGCCAGTAAGAGATATTTTCATGAGACTTCATACGCAAAGCTAGTTTTTAGGGGCTAATCCTATAATGCAAGAAAATTAATAAAAAATTTATTACAATTGTGCTAACGAGCGTCATGGACATTACATTTAGCGTCATGGACATTACATGTCACCTGACACTTACCTTTTTGAAGGTAAATGCTACAATATATCAATTGGACCTATTGTAGGTAAATCTTGACTAGTCAAAGAGAACATTTGTCATAGACCTCATCAGAAATTTGTTTCAAGCTCATGTTTAGCAGCGCGTTTAGTGGCAACATCGTGCACAGATTCTACAAACTGACAGCCCAAATCCGAGCTTTTCAGGTGAGTTTTCTCATGGAACTGTTCTTTCCTAAAAACATTCAAATGACATTTTACATACTGAAATGTATGTGAACTGTTGGTGAGGCATGTTTAAATGAATGTAGGACATTATAAACACACTTTATCATCAAAGAAGATTTCTCAAGGCCTAGGCGTAATGCAGATTTGTACACATCTACGGATAGCTTGGATACAAAGGCGTCATACATAAAGTTATTTTTTATTGTTACATAATTTCAGAATGGCTAAGACTCGAGTAGAGAGGCAGAAAAAGTATAGAGAGAAAACAAGACAAAATCTTGAAACATGATTGTGATAAACAAAGCCCCATGCAGCCAATCTTTCCCTCATTTGTTGTTCTCCGTTCTTGTTTTGCATGTCAATCTAGGTGGATTGTGTAGAGGATGACCTCAATGACTGTCTCGTATTTGGAAAACTAAGGAAGCAGCTACATTTGGCCTGTTCCTCCCAAGAAGTCATCCCAACTCATTTTAACTGATCTTCTAGGAATTGTTCACCCAGTCTTGAACATCGCAGTATCCAGATCAACTTTGAAAATGACAGAAACCTTTAATGTTTAATTTCCATTTACTGTCGTCACAAAATGTTTACGCAAGATGTTCAGTATATTACTCAAGATGAACAATCACCTTGTGAGAAACACATAAAAGGGAATTATGTGAAAGATAATTAGAAAAGACAGGTTACTTCATGTATACCTACATCTTTGGTCTATCATAACTACTCCAAGGCAAAAGCCAGCCTGGTTAGATGTGGACGGAAAGTGCAAAAAGGGGACTTACCGAGGGGCGGAGTTTAAGCGAGATTCTGGGGGAGTTTTGGTTCTTAAAAATGTTTGGAAGAGATTAAACATTAAGATAGGGACATTCATTATACTTTAAAACACATATTAACAGCAAGGCAGCACATGGGTTGACAAATTCAGGGTAAAAGCATGATGCATCATTTTACAAGTTTGACGTAATGTCCATGACGCTAAAAATAACCCAAAATGTCCATGACGCTCTATTAAGACGTGTAACAAGAAAGTTGACAGGTTTTCATCACTGTTCATGTTAACTACTTCCCTGTTTAGAAAATAAAAAGGTATTCTAAAAAATTTGAACTTTAACTTCACAGAGTTTTGGAATTGAGTGTGTTGTACCCAAAACCCACTTCCGTTTTTCGTAATGTCCATGACGCTCGTTAGCAATGCTCTGACTCCTTAATTAATTTGAACTTTTCCAAATACATAGTATCATTTGACTTACTAGGACACAAGATACTAGTATGAAACACAAAACTATATATCAAAGCTACTTGGTGTGTTTAACTGACCAACAAAGTTCTAAAAATGTCTCCGAACGTCCATGACGTGGAATTGCCCAAATGTCTGTGCTGTTTTGAGTTTCAGTTTCTGGAAAAGCAAACTTTCTGTTGACTATTTATTGTTGACCACAATTTTATTATTATTACTAGGGTTTATTAAAAAGACTGCTGATTGATTGCAGCCTACTAGCTGAATTACAAAACAGTTTACATTAAAGTTTAAAGGAATACAAAAAGGTCATCTAAAGTCAGTCCGCGCAAAGTGCAGATAATGCAATGTTGCATTATTGTGCAACATTGAGTAGCAGAATTGAGCAACGTTGGCGAATTGCACTACTTCAAAGTTGCACTATTCTGCAACTCTTGCATTCAAGCACAAAAAGGGAATCAAAAAAGGCTTTGTTGGAATAGTTAAATTCATATAATAGTATCGTTAAGTTCCTTACCCAACTTTCTATCTGTGCAAATCAAAAAAGCTATCGGTGCGTTTTCGCACAAATGGCTTTTGAAAATCACCATTTTACTGTGTCAGATTGTATCCTCGTCCAGTGCTATTTATTTATAACGACTATAATTTTAAAAATAACATCATTTAGAGTCAATAAAAATATAATGCTACAGTTTTGAACAATTTAATATTTTAATGTTAAAATTTAATAAAATATAAGCTTTATCGATGTTAAGTTTTTAAATGTATTGACGTGCCTAACCATTTATGAATTGCGCGAAACATAAACAGATGGCGGGAGACTTGGAAGAGCCTAGTAAATAATAACCGTTTTAGTAACTTGCTCCTTGTCTTTTCTGAAGTAGTTTGGATAACAAATTTTTTATGTAGATGAGTATTTTATATTAAAGCAGGGAACCTAAGTAAATATAGTGACAACTTTGGCAAGGGTAGGCTGGTCTGTGTTCAAAGCTACCGTAGTTTGAAACTTGAGATCGGCCGATGCCACACCAACCCAACATCTAGGCATCAGTAGGCTAGTCCACCTTACAGAATTTTTCACCCCATCGCTGGCAAGACAATGGGTCATGTGCCTTAGAAGATTGGACATGAAATCTCTTGGGAGACGCTGGCAGCACGAAGGTAGTGGCCAGGGGTGTGTTGTTTTCACCAGGGGGATGATTTACGCCGGACAAGTTCGTTGTGCATGCTGGACCCAATATATTTTGGAGGTTGTGAGTGGGGGAGATGTGCAGGCGGGTCTCTAAGCCAAATGTATCCCGGCCCGTCCCATTGACATAATTGATTTAAAACAGTAGACTTATTAATAAGTAATTATTTAAATTGTAAAAGTGTAACATTGTTATAGTTGCTGCCTTCGATTTGATTTGAAAGCCACATTTTTTGTTGATTTTTAAAGACTTATAAAAAAAAATCAAGAAATGTTTTCACTTTGATTTACTAATATTGTGCAATCTTGATTTATCATTACCATAAACAAAACTTGATTTGATCAGTTAGGCAATTTTATTCAAGTGTTTTTGTATTTTAGACACATTTTGAATTATTTTAAGTGACCATGCAGTTTGCAATTTGTCATTTTATATTTTAATTAAATCATTCAACCACTGTCAGTAAATTTGTCTAGAAATAACTTTACTTTAAACACAAGTTATAGTATATAATTACTATTTATTGCTCTTTCAATGTTGAAACCTAGAAAATGTACACTTTTGAAAAAAACTTAGAAAAAAATAAACAATTTGAGGGTTGATAATTATAATAATATAGGTATTTATATAGCGCCTTTAACAAAGATCAAAGCGCTGAACAATAAACAAGAACAATACAAAGAAACAAGAAACACAAAACAACAAAGGACTAATGACGAGGCTGACAGAAAAAGTAGGTTTGCGATTTTTCTTGAAAATGGGAGTAGAATATGATTCCCTGATGAGTTTAGGTAACTTGTTCCATTCCTTCGGCCCAGTCAGGGAAAAAGATTTTGAGCCGCAGATCGAGAAGGCCTGTGCTCACAGAGAAGGGATTAAAACTTCATTATAAATATAAAGACAAAAAAGAACTTATCAATGTTCAGAAATAATTGTATTTATTATAAAGAAATTTATTACAATTAAAACCTCAATGTAAATACAGAATATAATTGTGTAGCTTAAAAAAAATAATAAACCTTTAAACTAGACGCTATTCTCCTGTGTAGTATTAGCTCCCCCCTAAACACCTCCCCCATCCTCCACCCATACCCAACCCCATCCCCAACCAGCCCAACTATCCTAAAACAACAATAAAGTTGTTTGATTTTACCCTCAGACCATAAGCTGATTACACATTGACAGTATTTCATCTAGTTTTCAACGTAGCTTCAATTTTTCTACTTTTACACCGGAAGTTGCATTATTGCGCTACTGGTTGCACAATAATGCAACATTGCATTATCTGCACTTTGCGCGGACTGAAGTAAACCGTATGAAATAAAACTGAGAGGTATTTTTAGGAAATCAAAATGCACAAAGCACATAAAAATGTTGCACAGGAGGCCATGTAAAATACAACAACATTCTAAAAAGCACACAAAACTACAGTTCGACATACTTGTATACAACAGAATTCAGGTATTGAAAAAAAGAGTGAAAATCACTTTCAATTTGACAAAGGTTGCACTTGGTTGGAACGATAACTGCCGGATCATACAATTCATTATTTGATGCTTGATTTCAAAGGACACTACTCAACATCTGTGACATCTGTAGGAAAATAGTTTTACTTAGTTTTTTGGGTCAGGGAAGATTATGTAGTAGGCGATACTATATTTGTTTACATGTCTACATCATGCATAGAAACCTTCAAGATTCTTACGGGGCTCGAGGATATAGATGCCAGCAGTCTATTCACACCCTCACAAACTATTAACACAAGAGGCCATGACATGAAGCTCTTCAAAAAAAGCTAAACAAAGGGCTCAATCTCAGAAAACACTTCTTCACACAACAAGTTGTAGATAACTGGAATAGACTCCCAGCCAAAGTGGTCAAAGCCAAGACAACCAATCAGTTCAAAAACAGCTTCAACAAATACCTGAATGAAAATGGATATGTGGTGTTAATTTATAAGCCTACAATATTAAAACTCCCATCAAACCTTAAGTGTAACCTTAACTGATTGTTGCCTTTCTCATTGCAGGTAGTAATCTCTCACCGAGTGTCATGGCAAGATTCAAGTTCAGACAGCGTTCGTTGCACACAAGACAGAGTTGATACCAAAGCCCGCTATGGTGGAGGTGTTATGACCTGTCAAGGTTCTGGTACTGTTGAGTGTCCAGAAACCACCTTGGCTGGTGGTAGAGATTTTGTTTGTACAGATTATAATGTTGGTGCAGTATGGAGCTCTGGTGTCAACAGTATAACCCAACGCTTCCCTGTGCCAGGCACAGCCAGTGATTCGTACTTTGTGGGGTTAGTATTGTGTTTCATTATTTTTTTAGATTGGTATGTTCTATTTCTCTCAAACTGAACACCTTGGTAGTTTATTTAAGTTGTACTCTAGCTAGATTGAAAAGTACGTTTGTGAGATGATGTAACTTGTTGAGGTGGTTAAAACAAAGTCATATGTCAAACCCAAATTCTTTAGTTTGCCTTAAAAATGCCAGTTTTAAAATTACTTCCTACATGTAGTCTTGGCGTTAAAAGGACATGTTGCCTTGAATCGGTCCAGTTGGTCCATGAAAAGCATTTGTAAACCATTTGTTATGAAATCGATATAGTTAGAAAGATGTTTTAACAGTAGTATATAATGATCCACACAAACATGATTCAAAATTGCATGGTTTTCCTTTTACTTTGCTAATTAACACGGTCAGCAACTTTAATGGAGTCAAAAACTTTACTCCATAAAATGGCATGCCCTGCTAGGAAAACAATGCAATTTTGTGTGGATCAGTATATTTTTATTTAAAACATCTTTCTAACTATGTGCATTTTGTAACAAACACTTTTCATAGACTATTTCGCCCCATCCCAGGCAGCGTGTCCCTGTAAGCAGAGTATTTTCATAATTTCTAATATGGAGGATCTTGATTGTCCACTGGTAGTATTCGACCTTCACAGGTGATTCAGTGTTGTGTGAATGGGAAAGTTGTTATAACCGAGTTCCTGCATATTCAAGGTTTGCATAATACTGGTACTTCATGACATTATTTTTGGCATGCATTTGTAAAGGAGACACATCCTATTCCACACATCAGTTCTGATACATGTAAATCTAATGGTTATGTTGTTTCCTATTTCAACAATTGGCAGGTATCAGGGATGCTGTTGGGCAGATGATATAACGGGAGGAAACTATGGTCTCATGACTGCCATCAATCTTTCACCACGGTTGGACAATGGACTGTTGAACTCCTCACCCAAAACAACAATGTTCCCAGTTGTCCGAATACAGCGTGGATGTACAGAAAACATCAGAATCCCAAGTAACTACACAATTAGGATATTCAACTTTAAGTATTACTTACTTTCACTTCCACTAGGTCCTTGCTTCAAATCCCACCAGGGGCACCCTATGTGGATTTGGGTTTTTAGTCCCTACCTGACTGTGTGGGTTTTCCTCCCACATCTAAAACTGAAACTTCCTTCCTTATCTTTTCTCCATTGGGTTATTGGGTAATAAACTGATTAAGTTCGCTTTTCTGAGAGTACTTGGCTTCACAACCAGAATCAATAAATTAAAATGGTCGCAAACGCTCATTTTAAGACAGTCTGGACTCAACAACAATTGAGTTATGTTGCAGTAAATGCTGCCATTTTTAATCAGTTTTACATTTTGTTTTCTATCACAGTGTTAGATGCCGATAGAGATTATGTGTCATGTCACTTAGCAACCAATCCGGATGACATTGCAGACTCATGTCACTCACTGTGTGATTTTCGTGTGCCAAATATTGAGCTGAATCCAGACAATGCTATGGTAAATCGTGATATTTTATTTCAAGATATTTCAAGATATTTTATTTCTGTAAAATCCTTTTTTTACAAGGTACAGACAGCATTGATGCAAACTTACTCTTTATTATTTTGGTTATAGGGTTGCATTCTGCAGGTGACTGCTTCTGGTTCCAGATCACAATATGCTGTTGCCTTGGTGGTACAGGACAGACAATTGCCTTCTTCGAACCCCTTGAGCAGTGTTCCCCTCCAGTTTGTGCTGGAGTACTATGGAACTGATAATGAACAATGTGCACCTAGACCAACCTTTGTACCTGACACCCCAGAATATGGTATCGTTGTAGTTGCCCAACCAACAGAAGCTGGTATGTCTGGAAGTATAACTATCGTTGTTCGAAGTTCTGCTGATGGGGAGTCGTAAGTTGAGATTCAGCTGTTTTTTATAATGAGAACAATTTGTTGCATTCTTTAAGTTATGGTGTGTGTATTGTTGTGAAAGTGTAAGCAAAAGTAAAGCAAGTGAGGTATTTGTCAAAAAAATACGGGTTGTTAACAAAAGCAAAACCCAGAGGTTTCCACTGATGATGTGGGACCCAAATTAATACAATGAACTGATGCAAAATAATTTGTCTATTGCTACAGCATTACTGACATTGTGACGCTCTCTCCACTCAACACAAGAAAGACAGAATTGACCACAATAAACGATAGAGAGGCTTCAATTGAAGTTACCTTTATACAGGGAGCTGAGCAACCCGGTAGCCATTCCATGTGCTTCTATGGTAACCAGACCAATGGGTAGGTCTCAACTTTGACTAGCTTTTAAACCTGACACTCTGTGTTTAACCTTGTAGGGCCTTGTAACACAACAATGCAACTTGGAGGCAACCAACTGCAGTGCATGCTGCAGACCCACTTCATTAGTACATGAGTAATTTTTTAAACATTGTCCCCCCGATCCCCAAGAAAAATATTTGAACAGTTGTAGTGTCTTTCTTCTTGGAGACTGCCTTGAACTGGTTGCTTGCAAACTTCCTCATGTGACATCGCCCTATGATTTTTTACTCAACTCCCATGAACAAATTCCGAGTTTGTAAAAGATTCACAAAGATGGTAAATGTATAACTTGTTTCAGATGAGGCTGTCCTTGTGCAAAAAGTAAAAGGATAAAAACTGTAAACTCAAAAGTGAGGAACATAATCAATTAAAAGTGATTTTAAAATTTTCTTTTATCTGGGCGTCATTCCACCATTTAATTTGGTAAAACAGTTTTTAAAAATAAATTGGAACTTTAAAGCTGTTAAAATGGTCCTTCTTATTGCAGAATCTCCTCTGAAATTCGTTGCATTACTGTGGCATTTGATGGTAAGTAATCTGTGTTAGTTTTATTCCCTTTATTATAAGTTCAAAAAATAGTTAATGGCCTGACGTTTCGACCCTAGCAGAGTCTTTCTCGAAGGCTAAATGACAACACAACAAACATGAACAGGTAACTAAGTGAAACATAAGCAGTGAAGTGGAAATACATGAAAAAAGCAAGGGGTAAAAATGAATAGGGGGACAAAAAAAGGGGGGTGGGGTGAAGGGAAGGGACTGGCTTGACCACAAGCAAGAAGATGGAAACACAAAGGACAAAATCAAGGGTGGGGAGGTGGGGTAAAAAAGTAATTAATTGGTACATGAGGCCCAGGCTTAAAGGCTATGGGGAAAAAGGAGACGGCAAAACAAAAGGTTTATTAGCCGTTTCCTTTATTCTAAGTTCTGACATTGTGAATGGCATACATTCAGTCATCAAAATAAAACACACATTTAGACATTTGTGATTGAAATTGAAAGATAGGATATGAACAAAAACACCCTTTTACATAATTAATTGTTGTGCTTTCAGATGCTTGAGAAAAGCCTCAGGCCTGAAGTCTTTCAGATTCAAATATTTCAGTGAGAAGTTACCTCTTTCTCAAGAACTATGCTACTTCAGAGGAGTTGTTTCTCATAATGTTTTATACACGTACTATCAATAGCTCTCTGTTGCTTATTACCAAGTAAGTTTCTATGCTGATACATATTTTGAGAAATTACCAAACGTGTCTAGTAGATATAATTTATGTAGATGTGTTTACTAGATGGTAGTATTGGATAAACTCACAAAGTTGACTGCAACCTTTCATACACTTTCATATGTTGTGTTGTATTGTTGTGATTATGTTACAGTGACTGCACCACAGATCGTTTTGGATGCAGTTTTTCCAAATGTCGGTGAAGCAGTCGATCCAAATTTCGAGTTTTTTCAGATCGTGTTTAATCAAGAGGTAGTGAATTCTCAGTATTTTATTCTTACTTGGATGTAAATTAATACTACTGAATGGGCTTATAATCAATTTATTTTGCCATATATGTGTGTAAATTTATTTGCCTTACATCAAAAATTCTTTTTTTTTTGTCATTACAAAAGGAAAACACACAATAAGTATCTGGAAATGATTGAAGTGAATTAACGTTGCTTTTCAAGATTAAAAAGCAAACTTTAACTTGTAAATAAATTTATCCTCACCTATATCTTGATGGATCAAATCATCAGCTAGCATTTATTTTTCAGATTTTGTTTTGAACAAGTTTATTTGATACACAAAAAAGATATCAGGACACTGTGGTGTCTAATTTTCTCAATGTGTCTGCTACCTCTCTAGGTGAAAAGGCCTTTGCAGGATCGCTTTATATCTCTCTTCAATTCCATTGACGATAGTAATCCTGTTCAAGTCTTCAATACATTTGAATCAGAACTGCTGGTATTTCCTGAGAGGAACAGTGGCAGTGGTACAATACCTATGAATGTCAATACACCATTGGATCCAGGAGAGTATTACTTTGTTGCAGATGAAGGGGCTGTTGTTGGATCAGCTATTGGTGGTCTAGATTCAGAGGCACTTGCATCAAATGTTTGGCATTTTAGCGTCACTGGTAAGAAAATTGTTGATCCGAAACAAGTGATTTATTAATTAAAATTTCTGTTGCGGGTTTCTTTCTGTTGATGATCCGGCTTGTATTTTCTGTATTATTGCTTCTTTGATAACAAATCTCTTGTTACTATGAAACATTTACCATCTTTTCAATACAGGTATTCCTCCTGACCCATGTCTAACCCCTGAACTGTGCCAAAATGGTGGAACCTGTGATCCATTACCAGAAAACAGTGGCTTCACCTGCTTATGCTCTACTGACTTCAAAGGAGCCAATTGTGAAAACCGTATGTCTGTCAAATTATTTTTATCTTTTAATAAAGTGTTTATTTCAACATTTAATGTAATCCATATACCTAAAAGCATTATCAAAACAATGTGCTTGGTTGGATCAGGCTTATATGAAGAACTTTGTTATTAATATTTGGATTTTAATTAAGCTCTGTGTATACTTACTACTCTCCCAAGCTCTGTAATAAAGAAATCCACAGGCATATCAATTGAGTCAAATTCAATTTGTGATTGTGCAATGCTAGAGCAGATGTCTTGCAAGTAGACAACCAAACTAGCCTTGGGCTGGAAGGTGTGCGAATTTTATATTTTAGCGGCAGGTACCCCAACGATATGGGCAAAAAACATATTCTTTATTGCTGGTGCAAATTTAACATCTGTTAACTTGTAGATAGTGAAAAATTTACTGATATGGTTGTACACAACATTTGTTGAAAGAATATTCTTGAGTGAATGATGGTCCTTCATCAGTTTACAGATGAATCAAATTTTGTTTTTTAAAAGGTGCTCATAAGATGTTTGTCTTTTGTTTTTTTGTATAGAAAATCCATGTAGTGTTTCAGCAGATGTTTGTCAAAACGATGGAGTATGTGAACCGAATGGTGATTTCACTGACTATTCTTGCGATTGCCTTCCAAACTTTGTGGGTGAAAGCTGTGAAAATGGTAATAATGTTATTGTCTTGAAAGTCTGTTTTGCTGAAATATGAGTATAAATAATTTTAGTTGTGTGAAAATAAGCATTTTGAAAGCCCTTATCCAGTGCTTTTCAGAAAGATTCTGTTACGTCATCACTCATGATACGCCATGTGTGGGAGCTCCAATTTGGATTGGCGCTTGCTGTTTGGTTTTGTTTGGTGTGATTTTCAACAGGAGATGCCATTGAAAATTTTTGAGGAAAACGCGGTTGAACATGTTCTTTTTTTGCTTGTTGAAAATTTAATCTATGCAAAACAAGTAGGCCTTAAAGTCACCTGGAAATAGAATTTTTTTTCTTCAAACATTAGGGTATATGCCTCGATCTAACATCAAACACACGTATGTGCAAGTACATGCAAGTCCCAGTAGTGAGTTTGTATGTTTGGAAGAAAAAAAAACTTCTTGCATTTTTCCGGCAATGTCGACCAGGTGTATTGCTACTGGATGAAGCAAAACAAGTAAAGATCGGGTCAGTTTGCAAAGTGGTCCGGTCCGACGTCTTTTCTAGCGCTTCGTGCTTCGAGAATCCAGAATACACCACACGTTTTGACATAAAGAGAAAAGTTCTTTTCTAAAACATGACGCCATCCCAACAATTTTTCCAGCTAGTGGGAAGTCGAAGAAGGTACCTGAAAGATGTGATGAACCTAAAGGAGCATCTGCCTAATGTGAAAAAAATTTGGTATTGTTTCAACTTTGAGGGCATGTTTTTAGCTTGCACCAAGCGTCAATATCTTGTGTTGGCACTGCATGCGATTCAACGTGCTGGGTAATCCGAGTGGACCGTCCGCACAGCAGCCATACAGTGCGTGCAGTCTGCTCCGTGACAGTAGTTCTGTACGTAGACATCATACCGATGAGGTACCCAGATGTAGTGTACGGGGCTAGACTACACATTTTCTCTTTATTTTTGTTTATTCATATTCCACTCATTAAGACACATATCATAGTGGCAAAAGCTTTATTTTGACAAAAAACCACTTCCAGGTGACTTTAAGAGAGGATTTAAACATGTGTGTTAAAGACAGTGTACACTATTGGTAATTGACCAGTCTTCTCACCTGGTGTATCTCAACATATGCATAAAATAACAAACCTGTGAAAATTTGAGCTCGATCGGTCGTCGGAGTTGCGAGATAACTATGAAAGAAAAAACACCCTTGTCACACGAAGTTGTGTGCTTTCAGATGCTTGATTTCGAGACCTCAAGTTCTAAACTTGAGGTCTCAAAATCAAATTCGTGGAAAATTAATTCTTTCTCCAAAACTATGGCACTTCAGAGGGAGCTGTTTCTCACAATGCTTTATACTATCAACCTCTCCCCATTACTCGTTAGCAAGTAAGGTTTTGTGCCAATAAATATTTTGAGTAATAACCAATAGTGTCCACTGCCTTTAAGGTGAAGCATCCGACTCAAGCTAAATTTTAAAGAAGCATATGGACAAGAATAAATACATTCCTGAATTTAACCAATTAATAATGACACTGAACATTTCATAGTCTGATTTATTGTTTTGGGGTTAAGATTGCTAAATCAGTTGACAAGTTTATTGGCAGTAGTTGTAACACTGGGATTTTAAACATTGTTTATTGATGTGTTGTTGTTTTACAGGGAACCCATGTTTGTCTGCACCATGTCTAAATGAAGCAGTATGCACCCCATCGCTTGCAAACACTGAGTATACCTGTAGCTGTGCTAGTGGATTCATGGGCACACACTGTGAAAATGGTAATAAAACAACCCAAACTGATAAATATAACTAGTTCTTTAAATTAGTGCCCTGGATGTCATTGGGCCAATACTATTATTATTATTATTATTATTATTATTTCATTTTATCACAGCATGCAAAAGAAAGATCTCATTTTCCTTTGTGCCGGTAACTCCTCGAGTCGGGCTACGTCCCGTAGCCTTAGATCTCAAGGGTCTTTCTCAGGATCCTCGCTGTTCCCAAAAGCGCTGCCTTCTGTAACAGATCTACCCTCACATTTGTCCCTATTTCATCTAGATGTTTCCCCAGTGCTTTGGGAATGGTGCCAAGTGCTCCAACCACCACGGGGACTACTTTTACCTTTACCTGCCAAATCTTACGAAGTTCCCTGGCCAGGTCCTGGTACTTCTCGATCTTTTCCATCTCCTTCGAAGCTACCCTTGTATCACCTGGCACAGCTATGTCAATGAGATGACACATCTTCTTCGTCTTATCTAATAGCACAACATCCGGACGCCTATGTTGTATAACATGATCGGTCTGAATGTTAAAGTCCCATAGGATCTTGACCTGGTCGGTCTCTACAACTTTCTCCGGAACATGGTCGTACCATTTCGCAAGCACTTTGACACCATACTTCTTACACAGATCCCAGTGAATCACCTTGGCCAGCTTGTCATGTCTTCCTTTGTACTCCGTCTGGGCCATCTTACTGCATTCGCTAACAATATGAAATACAGTCTCCTCTGCTTTATTGCACATTCTACACATAGGAGAGACGTTTGCTTTCTCTATCCTTGCCTTCATTACATTTGTCCTTAGAGACTGGTCTTGCGCCGCAGTAATCGCAGTAATTATTATTATTACTCATGGTTTGTTAAAACACTGCAATACAGCAGCTAAAAGCCGAAATGTACAGTTTACGAAAAAAAGGCATTAAAAATATTACTAGGGGCCTATTATATCAAAAATATGTACACACAGGCAACAAATTTGTGACAGAAAAATATTAAAAAGAGCACAAAAACATTCTGATTAGATTAAAAATCAACTATCGCTGAGCTAATGTGTTGCTCATAAGGCTTTTTCAAACACAAAATCAACCTCTACCCTTGCATGTACCCATTTATTCCCCTGGATGAAGAGAAACAAATGTAGTAAAAGCATCTTGCTCAAGGACATGATGTCATGATCGGGATTTAACCCCAACTCTGATGACTTAACCACCATAATTTGAATTTGATGCTCTTAACCGCTCGGCCATGACACCCTACAACCTAAACTAAAGCTACCATTGTTTTTCTCCATTTTGCCCATCTATTCAGGTAAACTTGTTGATTTGTTGTGTATTTTTTATTACAGAGGATCCATGTCTGGCTTCACCGAGTGTTTGTCAAAACAATGGAGTGTGTGCGCCTATAAGTGAAAATACAGACTTTCAGTGTACATGTGTAGGTGCATTCATTGGCAAAGACTGCTCAGATCGTAAGTTATAGAATTGGCAATGCATTGTACATTATTGTAAATAGAATATAATGGAGAGCATTATTATCGTTGTGATTTTTACAAATATGTATTGCTTACTTAATATAGATCCGTTGCATAACTCGAATTGCTACAGGAACGCTGAGGTTACATTTGTTTATTCAGAACTACTCATTGTTTATTTGAAGTAATGGTTCATTGCTTTACTTTCCATACAGCACTTCCAATTGATCCCTGTTCTGTTCCTATGCTCTGCGAAAACGGTGCAACATGTCATACACTGCCAGGCGAATATAACTACACATGTGAATGTGCAGAGGGATTTATGGGTCGGAACTGCAGAGACGGTAACTATTAAATGTTTAAAGGTTCAATGACCTCATAAAGCTGCTTAGTAGTAACTTCCATTATGATTCTTGGCAAATGGGAGATCAGTTAAAGGCACTGAACACATTTGGTAGTTGTCAAAGACCAGTCTTCTCACCTGGTGTATCCCAACATAAGCATAAAATAACAAGCCTGCGGAAATTTGAGCTCAATTGGTCACCGAAGTTGTGAGAGAGTGATGAAAGAAAAAACACCCTTGTTGGGTGAATTTGTGTGGTTTCAGATAGGAATAAAATATTTCTGGCTAGAAGTCTTTTTTTTATTCTAGTGAGAAATTACCTCTTTCTCAAAATCCATGCTATTTCAGAGGGAGCCTTTTCTCACAATGTTTGATACTATCAACAGCTCTCCAATGCTTGTTATCAAGTAAATTTTTAAGTTCTTGATTTGGAATCTATTTTATTAATAACTGAAATGAAAATAATTAATTCCTTATGCAGAATTTGAATGTCCTGATTCTGCTAGTTACTCATCATGCATAGCTCCATGTGGTCCTACATGTTATGACCCGATTGGTGGGTCAGGGGAGAATTGTACAGATCCTTGCACTGAGGGTTGTGTTTGCAATGAGGGATACCTTCTGGAGGATGACCTTTGCATACCAGCTTCTGAATGTGGGTGTTTGTGGACTGAACAGTATATTCAGGTAAGATATCTTTAGATATATTATTTTGGGTTCTTTGTAAATTGTTCGGTTGTCCCCTTTGTTTTTGAGGGAGGGGCGGGGGGGGGGGGGATGTTTCCAAACATTTTGTGTTGTGTTTGAAATAATATACAGTCGACTCCCGTTAAAACTTTGGTTGCAGGCAGTTTATTGCCAATACTTACATTAAGAGTCTTGATTTTCGTTGGTAACCACCCGTTCAATGCTGGATGGTTCATTGCTAACGCAAGATACCAGGGAAGATTTTGCTGTTTCGTGTCATATTGCTCATGCATATGTGTGCACGTGCAATACACCTAGCCGCAGCTAGCAGGTTACTAAAAATAGAATCTTGATTTTCCATGTCCTTTTGCATTAAATAGTATTGATCATGCAACTAAATGCTTGTAAGTTGCGGGTGTTTCTTTTCTTCTGCAAATGCATAATGCACTTATAAACTCAGTGGATCAGTATCTCTTTTAAAGATTTCTCGCTTGTTTTAACCATGCAAGCTTCCTAATCCCACCATTGTCCATAGTTTGGAATTAACAACCTTGCTTGCTGACTCGTGACTCCCGGTTTCGGTTTAGTGTTGCTAGCGGTAGCGTCCACTTTACACCTCTATTGTATGTCATTTTATATAGACAGACTTTGAACTAAAGCTTTTTTGTTCTTCCCCACAGCTTCACGGTGTGGTTGTGAATCACAACTGCACAGAGAGATGTTCATGTGTTTCTAATGGCACATTAGAGTGTGTGAGCATTGAATGTGCTGATGATGCTACATGTGCCATGAGAGATGACCACCATTACACCTGTATGTGTAATGAGGGTTTTGAAGGCAATGGTATGGAGTGTCAACCAGGAACTAGTAAGTAGGAATTCTCTCAAAAAAAGTGCTGTTTGGGGTCTTACCTATGAATGGTGGCCAATACTGAGTTTTGTTCAAAATGATAAATGATATTCCCTCATATGAAGCATTGTGTCAGTATAGCAGTTTCTTTAAGGCAGTCTATACCTTTGGTTTTTGGAACTGTTCGATTGTTTTAATCTATTCAATAAAATTAACCTGTGAAAAGTTTGTTTCAAAAGGTGGTCACGTTTTTTGAGATATTGCCCAAAACTCCAGAGCGAATTTGTCCACACAGGAAGAATAATTCCCATTTCAAATTTGTTGGGATAACCATAGCTCTTTGAAGTGAAATGTTTCTCAAAATGCATTATACTATCTAAAGCTGCTGTACTTCCTACCACTTAAATTTGTCATTGCAATAATTTTTAGTAATTACGAAACGTATTCAGACTCTCTTACACCCTCATACCTCATACATGTCATATGAGCATACAAGTGATTATTTAGGTCATTCTTGATATACTACTCAATGGTGTTTAAACTTCTATTGTGATTCTTCCTTGTATAAAGGATTTGATGAACAGGAAACCTGCACCACACCAGAGTGTAAAAGAGGTTGTTTCAGCTCCCCAAACTACCCTGAAAATTACAGACAGCGCTGGACTAAACAGTACATTGTAAATGTACCTGGGGCTATGTACTACACAGTCAAATGTGATGAGATCTTCCACATTGAAGAGATCCGAGATGCTTTGTATGTTGGACCTGAAAATCCACCTCCCTCAAACACCTTGCCTATTGATCCTGAGGAGCCAATACTCCTGTTTTATGGTGAAACACCTCCTGATAGATTCTTAGTTGACAGTGGTGAAATGTGGATGTACTTCATTACTGACAGGTTGGAAGAGCATGAAGGCTGGAGATGCTGCTGGATTGCTGGTAAGTTTCATAGCAAACTTTTTCTCTTGAAACTTACTAAATGAACCAACATTGAGACTTTTTGATGGGTTAAGGAAATATGACAAGGATGATGGTAATGTCACAAAAGTCACTCTTGTGGTAGAAATAATTATATATTCAATGGATTTGAGCTTTTTTTCAAGGTATGGTGGACACTATAGGAATGCATTGTTTGGTTTGATTTTATATATAAAATTACTCAAACCAATTGGTACCCTAAGTAATGTATCCAACACATCTCCAAATGGCTTACTGAACCTCATGAAAGAGACCTAAGTGCTGTTAATCCCATAATGTTTGTCTCTTCTGTTAATCTCATAATGTTTGTCTCTTCGTCATACACTCTGTTAGTTCATTATTACCACTAGGGGCTGTCAAGAAAACGTGTTCTTTAAAATATTGAGTGTAACTGAATCCATGTTGACAAATGTGGGCTAGATGGCTTAGTTGGTGGAATGCTGGCACGTTAATCTGGAGGTCGTAAGCTCAAGTCCTGCTCTAGTCAATATTTGCCTTTGTCCATCCCAAAGTTATTTAATGGTTACCCAGTCAGTTTTCCTTCTGTTATTACTTGAATCTGTATTTATAATATTTTTTTTTAAATCTCAGATGATCCATGTTGGGAAGACCCATGTATGAATGATGGGCAATGTGAAGGACATGATGATGGATCCTACTCTTGTGTGTGTGTCGGAGGCTGGAGGGGTCAAAACTGTGAACTGGGTAAATACTCTTCATTCTTCACAGTGCTGGGCATTTTAGTCGTTCATTAATATTTCTCCCCGAGCAGCTCCAAATCACCACCATAATGTATTGCAAATGAATGAATCCCATTTGTGGCGTACAATATTGTTTGAGCATCAATGTAGCATACTAAAAGTGAGATTTAGTGCCATTGAATGTGTCATTGTTTGTACTTACAATGTAAGCTGACAGATCAATGGTCAGCTGTATAAGTATTAAAACCTGAAGATAACCAGAGAATACTGAATAATAATAATAATAAAACTGGGTTCTTATATAGTGCTTTATCACAACCCTTTGGTTCTATGAAAGATCTTTGTATTTTTTTCTACAAAGTATGTGCAGCTACGTCTGAAGTATGAGACCTGTTCCTTCATAGCACCATGTAATGGTTTTCAAGGGTCTTTCACGGCGCAATATGCTGAGCTGATCAAACCAGGAACACCATTGTGAACCTCTTCTCTTTACAGCATTTTCATGTCCACTGTGTTATAACCTAACTTGCTTGCTTGCTTAAGTCGAGTGATGTCCTCGAATCACGATGGTTCCCCAAGCCTTTCTGTCCCCCATTGCTGACTAGTGACTTGAAATCTGCTGATTCAAGTCCTGTGTCGATTTTGAGAATGTCGGTGTATGTTAGTGCAGGTGTACCAGGTTTCCTCTTCCCATGCTTATAGGGGTCCACAGAACAATATTGGACACTGGTTCGTTGTTGCTCCTGTAGCAGTGGCCAGCAAAACGCATCCTTCTCTGTCTGATTTTTGTTGATAGCTTAGGTAGGTTCCCATAAAGGACTTTGTTAGTCATATGTTGACTCCAGTGGATGTTAAGAGCTGTTCTTAATAGCCTTGTGTAGCACCCATTTATCTGCTTTTACAGAATCTAGCTATAATAGACCATATTGAAAACGATGTCACTGTTTAAATAACTGCCCTACAAGATGGCGTCTGCGAGCATGTGGGTGTGTGTGCGTGCTTGTGCCATAGAAAACAAACCGGGGACGCTGCGTTCTGCGACTTTCATAGCAACAATGTGGTTATTCAATACGGTCTATACGTGGATATTAATTTACATCAAAAATGATCAGACTTGCATTGATAGCGATGGGTTTTTATTTGCTTCCATCAGGCCTTGCTCACTGCAGTGCCCATGGTGATCCTCATTATTCTT
The DNA here is from genome assembly GCF_902459465.1 of Asterias rubens. Classification (NCBI taxonomy): domain Eukaryota; kingdom Metazoa; phylum Echinodermata; class Asteroidea; order Forcipulatida; family Asteriidae; genus Asterias; species Asterias rubens. The sequence continues at coordinate 1,203,787 of NW_022985693.1, forward strand.
CCTTTGATGGTAAACGGTATGATTTCCAAGGAGCATGCAAGTACTACCTGTTGAAATACTGTGGAGAAGATGATGAGGTATCTTTTGATATCATTCAAGAGAACGAACCTCCTTCAAATAATGCTCATGTGACTATCACTAAAGAAATCACCATTAGGATCTTTGGAATGGTGAGCTAACACTTTATAATCGTAGAAAATATTGCTTTGCCTTCACTGCACAGGCATACTCACCATCTTGTTTTTTAATTTGTTTTATTATAAATTATCTTGTTCTTGTACTTTTACCTCTTTGTAGTTTTGTCTATTTAAACTCTTGTTATTTGACCCCTAATTCAGCCATTGGCAGTGATGGTCTTTTGTTTTTATCAATTCATTTCAAATCAAATCATTAACGTAATGGAATAGGAACTGAAATGGATGAGTGCATATCAGAAGTAATACACCTCAACATTACTTCTATTTGGAAAGAAAACAATTAAAGTGCTACTTTAGTTTATATATTTGCTTTTAAATAAAAAAATGGAAAGCCAACCTCAGTATTAGGATGTAATACATGTAGCTACAGGATTTTGATCAGTATTGTTTCCTATTTCCATACAAACAAATAAATTATTCAAATTAATTATTTTTTTTAGGAAATTGGAATGAATCGTGAGATGTCACTGACTATTGATGGTTTACAGCTCTATCTGCCTGTGATTCGACCAGGCGTTCACATCACCTTCAGGGGCAATAGTATTGTAAGTTTTTGTTTTGTCTGATTTATAAATTTCCCTTTTTCATTTATGCCAACGCATATCAACCATTACTAAATGGAATTTCAAGCGGAACAGATGATAAGTTAATTATAATACATGGGAGTGCATAGCAAAATCCTCATCTCATTTCTAATGATGGCGTGTCATGGCCGAGTGGATAAGAACACTGAACTCAAGCTCTGGTGTTTTCTGATCAGCCAAGTGTGGGTTCAAGTCCGTAAGCAAGGCACTTAACCATTGTTCATAAATACCTCAGACAGTTTCGCTATTCCTATTGGTGGAGAGCGCGTCACGTGGGTGTGTATAAACCTTTGTTTATGACTAGTAAAAAGTGTTGAAACATGGGTATGACACGCGAGCTTGCACCTGTGCTTATAAGACAGTTTCTTCATTCCTATTGGTCATGAGCAACGGCTGAAACAGTTGTGCCACAATACGCGCGAAGGGCACAACATTCCCTTATAAGTAGTTGTTTACACAAGGGCCTTACCATTTCATAGCTGGAGGGGTGTTGTGTTGAAAGAAATCATTGAACAATTATAATTTTTGCATTTATTTTACTTTTTGACCAAAAAGTGTTGATGTTTTTTGACCGAAAAGGTATTTATGAATGGGAATCAAAGTGTGTTGAATCGGTTTTCAACTAGTGGTTTAAACCCGCTGAGGCCTGGTTCTTTACAATTTACCTCGACTTCGTCTCGGTAAAATTATCAAGAACCAGGCCTCGTTGGGATTAAACCACTAGTTGAAAACCTCTTCACCACACATTGATTCCCTTATTGCTGTATCTTTTTCTATACATGTAGGTCATGTATGTTGTGTAATGCAGGTAAAGAACCCAGGGCACTTATTGTACAGAGGAGGGGTTCCCCCGGTGTTCCTGGTCTGATCAGCAGCATATTGTGGCGGGTACAGACCGTTATCCAATCCGCAACTTGACCCTGACTCTTGCCGACTGAAGTTTTTAAACCACTATAAAGGAATAGGTCTTATACCTAAAAAATAGCCCCTCATAGCTTTGCAGGACAAAATACTCATCGCTTTGATGTGCCCCTAGGGATGTGATAAAGCACTTTATAAGAACCCAGTATTATTTATTTGATTTGTTTCTCCTATAAGGTTGCACAATTCAATAACACCTTGGAGGTGGAATGGACTGGAAACGGTGTTGATGTAGAGCTGTCTTATGAGTATTCTAATCAGACTTGTGGTCTATGTGGTAATATGGACATGGATGATGACAATGACTTCAAAACACCAGACAATGAAGAGGTGAGACACACGTCTTTATGATCTCTTCTACATGTCAATATAACTGATTCATATTACAGTTAATGCTATAGGCATAACCAGTTGTAAAACCTTGCCCATATGTACTCTCTTATAACCAGTTTATTTTTTTGAAAAGTGACTAAAAGAGTGGCGAAGAGGTCTGAAACAGCCGTTTCAAACCATTAGGATTATTAAACAACAAAGCCAAAGGCAAGTTCCGTTATAGCATGGCTTTGATCCCACAATTGTCAAGAAAAGGACTCAAAGCCACACTCTGTTGATCAGAAACACTAGAGCTTGAATCCAGTGTGGAAATGATACATGAAATTACCTTTTTGCTGTGTATCTTTATAGGCCGAAAATGCAGCTGAATTTGGAAACAGCTGGAAGTACAATGACTGTAATCGTGATGATGATCCAGAACGGCCTCATCCATGTGAAGGACTTCCTTTTGCATTAGATGATGCCAGTTTCTTCTGCAGTGTGATTAAACGATCCAATGGTAAGGAAATTGATTTGGTGAACACACTGACGGCCTCTTCAGTTCAGATAAACATAATATTCTGCAGTTCTTAAGTAAATTGGGCTCTTAATGAGGTCCTGCTCAAAATGTGTATAAAATATTTATAAAATTGTGTAATATTGTTATGATTTACAGGTCCGTTCCGCAATTGTCATGGGAAGTTTGATCCAGAACCATTTTACCAAGATTGTGTGTATGATAGTTGTGCTACACATCCACAATTAGATGCCTGCAGCAATATTGCCAGCTATGCTGCTGTTTGTAAGTCCAATGCCATTGAAGTTGGAACTTGGAGGACTGAGGAATTTTGTTGTAAGTACTTTTAATTTGATTTTAAACTTGAATATTGTTCTACTGTTGCATTAAAGGCAGTGGACACTGTTGGTAATTACTCAAAATAATTATCATCATAAAACGTTACTTGGTGACGAGTAATGTAAGCTTGGGCGGTTTCTTCGGTTACCCGGTTCTACCCGGTTCCAAATTGAAAACCGGACCCGCGGTTCCACTCTTCTGTGGAACCGGGTACCCGTTTTTGTCGGTTCTGATTTTAAAAGACCGAGTCCCAATTATAAAAGACTCTGTGGAGCTGATCCTGGGACGAACCGGCTCTAGAAATTGAGGCTCGATGTTGAAAGCGGTGACCGCAGATACACTGTGCAAAGGCTTCAAGCCGACATGAGCATCAACTATCACATGTGGCTGCATTATTATACAACACACAGTGCACAGCCCCCCCCCTCTAATGCATAGGCATCTACAACCACCACCTGTATATGCTGAGATATACAGAGTCCAAAGTCCAACCAGACAGCACGTTGTGATTGGCTGCCGATATATCCATATTCGTAAAAGCTTGTCCCATGCACAAAACACACAGTACTGTATGCATGTACAGGCATGTACACTTGTATGTACAGAGACGGCACACTGCATGCACTACGGACGTACTGCACTACGGACGTACTGCACTACGGACGTACTGCACTACGGACGTACTGCACTACGGACAGACTGCTGCTGGCAAAATCAAAGACTTGTTTAAATGCAGGGAGAATAGGTGCTCGGTGGCACGATGTCTGATTGACTTGGTGGGTACTCTGGTATTAATTTTTCGTTAAAAATAGATCGGCTCCAATTGTGTGTGTTTGTGAGCTCCGGACCGATGTCTGATTAACTTGGTTATTTTCAGTTAAAATAGATCGGCTTAATTGTATGTGTGTGTGAGCTCGGGACAGGCGGCTTATGTTTTATATTGAATTGGAACCGGGTATGTCTCAGAACCGAGCTTTTTTTCACATAGAAGATATTTGTGCTCATAGCCATTGCAAATTTGTCATGTGAACAACTAATACATGTATGCAGAATAAACAGGCAATGTTTGCTGTTTTAAATAATTTAAAAATTGCTTGTTATTCCAATTCAACTCTGCGGTGGCCCTATGCCCAAATTATCTTCCTCATAACATACTCTGAGTTCTAAATGTACATGCCTGTCACGGTCACTGATTAACAGACTGTTATTGACTGTCAGTGATCAAACAAACAGCTTAAACCCATTGTCAGAAATTCCCCCAAGCCTGTCTGAGTCCTTTATACCTTTGTTACAATTGAAGCACTGTTGGGAAAAAAATTTTTTTCTCTCTAGGCATTTAGGTAGCTTAAAATATCTTCACATGTAAATTGACCTGTGGGTCATTCTTTCATAAGTCAAGGCACTATTGGGTTCCTTGATTTTTAACAAAATGGTAGAATATGTTATGCTGTTTGTGCACAAACAGAACACATTTGTTATCAATTCAGACTCAACTTCTTTGAATATGAAATGTGGTTCTGTTGGACAGAGAGGGGAAGGTATCCTGAAAAGGAAAGGGGGTAAAATGGGCAAATGTAACAGACAGTTATGAAAACCTCAGAAAAGTTTGCCTTGCACAATATTAATGAATTTTTCCCAATTTAAATGCAACATTTCAAAACTTTGACAGAATAATCTCTCTCTGCTTTCACTAATACATTTCTTAAATGTATCAGAAATCTTTTCTACGTTTGAAAGATTGGCAATTTGTTTTTGTTTTGTTGTTAGTTATGTACAACACAGTGCAACATTTGGATTAATTTGTCCATTAACTTAATTTGTCTTTAGCTCTACGCTGCCCTGAACATTCTTCCTACAACCCCTGTATGACTGCTTGCCCATTGATGTGTGGTGAACCGGAACAACGACAGGATGATTTTAGGTGTCCATTTCCATGCGTAGAAGGTTGTGAATGTGATGATGGACATGTACTTGATGGTAACCAGAGATGTGTTCCGGAGAACGGATGTGGATGCGTCAGTCAAGGAGTATACCACAGGGTATGATGTTTTTCCCCCTCATTTTTCCCTTCATTAAATTTTTACTTGAATGAGGTCAACTAATGACATCTACCCAGATTATCTGTGAGGGTAGTTTGAATGTTCTTCTATCAGCCAATTACAGGTCATCCTTTGTCCTTGATGAGGGTGCAGTTTGCTTGTGTGATGTCTTTCAGACTATTGTGTTTGATTTTGTAATGTGCTTTGTTTTGTGTGTCTGTGTGTGCTCAGGTAGGTATACACATTCAGCAGTCTAGCTAGGCATACAAGTGTGCCAGGCTGACTCGCTATTGACAAATTCTGACACTCTATTTTATTTTCCCGATATGCTATTGATACCTCATAATAATCATGAATGTTTTTCTTTGTATAATTTGCAATAAGAACTTCTCGTGTTTTTTTCTTGTATGAAAAAATGGTTAAGGAAAATAGTTTACTGTCCTCGACGAGCGGGAACGTGACAAATTTCAGTCTTTTACAGTTTTTTGAATCCTCAATTAGTAAATTTTTCATTTGCCCAATCCCAGTTTATTTTACTCACTTTATTTAAAATAAAATACATTAATTGGTTTAAACATGAATATTTTAAAGATTTCTTTTCTTTCCTACAGGCCTCTGAGTTTTTCTATACTACTGACTGCGCCTTTGAATGTGAATGTTTAAGCAATACAGCAACGTGTGTGAGCTCATCCTGTCATGCTGAAAGTTTCTGTGGTGTAGCAGATAACCATTATGGATGTCATTGTAATGTTGGATACATAGGTGATGGCAAAGACTGTACAGGTGAGTAGGGAATGTGGGTTGAATCCAGGAGAAAACATTGAAAAAAACTTACTTGTGAAAAGGGAGAGCACACTTGTTTTTTTGCTGTGGGGAATGTTTCACATTTCACATTTATTGTTTTAAGTTAACTGGAAAAGACTGATTTGAAATGATTTTACCCTCAGTTGATCCATGTGCCTCAAGTCCTTGTAACCACGGGCTATGTGTTTTAGATGAATCACACTCTGGTGGATTTTACTGTCGATGCTTGAGAGGGACTCAGGGAAGATTCTGTGATGAAGGTAAATACACATTATGGCTACGCCTTAAAGGTATTGGACACTATCGGTAATTACTCAAAGTACCTGTTAGCATAAAACTTACCGTACTTGGTAACAAGCAATCGAGAGTTGTTGACAGTACAAAACTATACGAGAAATGGCTCCTTCTGAAGTACTGTAGTTTTCGAGAAAGAAGTAACTTTCCATGATTTTGATTTCGAGACCTCAGAATTAGATTTTGAGGTCCTGAAATCAAGCATCTAAAACCACACAACTTTGTGTGAGAAGTGTTTTTTCCTTCCATTATTATACCGCAACCTCAATGACCAATGGAGTTCAAATTTTCACTGGTTTGTTATTTTATGCATATGCTGAGATACACCAAATTGGAAGACTGGTCTTTGACAATTACCAAAGGTGTCCAGTGCCTTTAAGAAAAAATAGTCTGAATTTTTACTGACTTGCTATTTACCATTGATAGTTTTTAACTGACTTATATAAATTGCTTTTTACCATTGATAGTATTTGACTGATTTAATGATTTTAACTATTGATAGTTTTTGACTAACTTTTTGCTATTTAACAGTGACAGTTTTTGACTGACTTGTTGCTTTTTACAATTGATAGTTTTTGACTGACCTATTGCTTTTTTAATTGATAGTTTTTAACTGAGTTATTGCTATTTACCACTGATAGTTTTTGACTGACCTATTGAGCAATTAGCAATGGAGATGACACTTAGAAGTTATAGCATATAACATATGAAACCAATTTATTTTATGTTAAATTTCCAATGGGGATAAAGAGTATTAATTTTGGATTTTACCCATAAACCGATTTGTGCAAGCACTGTATACTCAGCACTTTTCCGAGTCCTGTGAAAAAATATCACAAGCATATTACTTGATGGGATTTGAACCCATGACCTTTGCAATTCTAGAGATTGCCCGTAAGCTAGAGGCAGTTTGAATCCCATGTTTTAGCAGCAGGTACCGCAACATCATACTAGATGTTAAATTTGCATCTGGGATAAAGAATATGCACAGAGTTATTCTCTTCATTTAAGATTTGAATTTTTGTTTGGTAAAAATCATTTTGTAAAAATCAAGTTTGTAATGTTATCATGTTTTACTTATTTTAAGTGGCCATAGTCCTTAGGCTGTTTATTTTTGTGAATTTTCTAGAACCAGACTATGAGCTTGCTTTATCAGGATATACTTTGGTTGGTGTCAGCTTCATGCTTAGTATTATGTTGGTTTCATGTGCATACCAGTCAAACTCAAATTTTAACATTTCTTTCACATTCATGCATTAACCAAGGTATTCACATGCTGGCAGCACCAAAATCTCTTGGTGGAAGAAACAATAGTAATACGCACAAAGAAAACATTGATAGTTCCTTGTAAGTGCATACACGTTTTAACATTGAACAAAATGCTTGTTTAGGGCCATTCATTCGCTAGTTCACGAAACCGGACTTTATATCACATAATAATACGTATATGTACCTCCATGTGACCAGTCTTCGGCCAATCAGAGTGCATACATTCTCCAAGATATTTGTTAATATAAAAAAAATAAAGTTTAACAAAAACATACAGACATTGTTATCTCTAGTGTCTGTGTGTAGAATCAAGCTTTTCAAGCCATATTTGTAAAGATGAGTTTGTGGGTAGCAAAGCAATAACTTGTCTCTTTTTATTTACTGAAATATTTACCAGGGAGAGGCCATTGCTATGCATATGGAGATCCTCATTATGAAACCTTTGATGGGAAAAAGTATGATTTCCAAGGCGACTGTAAGTATGTCATGTTGCAACCTTGTGATCCAACTGTTGTAACACCATTCAAAGTCATCGTAGATAATGAGATTGTACGAAGAGGTCGAAAGGGTGCATCTTCTACAGCAGCTGTCTATGTATATGTGTATGACTGGGTGAGTTATAAATGAAGATCTTTCTTATAATAACAATAATATATGGATTTATAAAGTGCACATTCTAAAATATATACTCATGGCGCTTCGACAACAGATGATATTGATGTACAATTATTAAACATCAGGAAATTTCATTGCTAAGAAGCTAGACACAGTATGCTTGTGAAAAGAGCAGCGTCTTCGGTTCTGCTTTGAAGGTTTCCAGAGCAACAATGATCCGGATGGAGTTTGGTATTCCAAACTTGATATTCCATGCCCACTGCTGATCCTTGCCATTTTATTACTTTCCGTTTAAAAGATAACCAACAGACATAAACTTCCCAATTAGACCACTTGTAACTTATGTTACCATATTAATGAATTATATTTGTGGTGTGCATTCAGGTGATTGGCATGAATAGTAAGAGAAAAATTATGGTCAACGGTTCAAGTTTACGTCTCCCTTTGACACTCCCAGGTATTACGATTGTGAAACGAGGAAAGAATGTTGTAAGTACCACACTCATATATGTATCTATGGTTCTTAAAATTCTACTGTCCTTTTCTTAATTATGTTATTGCACTAAATAAGTGTTATTGCAGCATTTTTTTTAAATCAATATCTTGCGTTGTAGACTGGTGTTTAAATATCTCATGTCATCAGACAATTCATTTAAGCTGTTTATTTTCTTTGTTAATGATAGGTCCTTAGCACAGACTTTGGTCTGGAAGTGAGATGGAATCGCAAAGCGGGATTAGATGTCTCAGTGCCTCTACTTTACCGCAATAACACCTGTGGGCTTGGAGGTAGCTGGGATGGCAACTCAGATAACGATTTTGAAGATGTAAGTTGATTTTGTGTATGATATTCAAATATGGAAACCCACTCATTGGAGTTTACAATCATAACTGCAGTTTGCTTTACAATATATACTTAAACGACTTATTTTTTTGCAAAACAGTACGAAAGTGCGGAGATGTTTGGAAACAGATGGAAAATAAATGATGAGGAATGTCCTGGAGAGCCAGAGCCACCTGAACTCAACTGTTCATCACTCAGTCTGGTAATCGTCCGGGATTTGTGCCAGGTTTTCTTCTTACGTAAGTTAAAATTCTTAAACACAGTTTGAGTGTGTTTCTATTAATTGCAATTAGACCATAGGATGATCGCTAGAATTGTTCAAAACCGTAGCCCCCACTTTTGGACCACGCACATTTTGTACGTAGGTATGAAGTAAAATACAGAAAATCCATTACTCGCTGTTGCTTGGCGAAAATCCTGCACCAAATCCCGAAAAGAAACAATTACGGCGACATATAGTGATCTAAAAATCCTCGGAAGCCTGCGATGTGGGTGACGTAATTCGAAGCATTATTGTGTTTCGTTCCCACACTTTACCATTTAACATACAGTGTATTTCTTCAGCCGATTTACAGGCTCATTCGGCAAAATTATAAGTTATCATACAAGCGCGAGTGGAATACGAACAAAATAGTGCGTCTGCGTCCCACATCCAACTTGGCCGAGCGTGTGATAATAAAAAATTAACACACGCACGTCGTTCAACGAAAAACAAATGGCATCGTACTTGATGTTCAATCAATAAAAATCATGGGTTTTTGTTGTAGGCCTTTGCATGTTAATCGGACAGAAAAGGGGAAAATTGACATCGTTCACATTAAACACTCGGAAAAGGTTCTTGCACTGCTGTGAACGATTGGTAAATAGTCCCAGTGTAAACAGACGTTATCAAAAATAACTGTTTTTGACCTAAAATTTCCCAAAAATTGGTCTGTTCACGAACTGTGCAGTTTTAGAGCTTAGCAACAACCAAATTCGGATTCAGTACCATTGAAAACCCTTGTGCGGCAAATTTCATGCGGTCCGGAGATGGGGACCACGGAACCCAAAAAATAGGCCCCTTTTCAATACCCATCCCATGGTCTAAATAGTTCAGCATTTGTTTATGTTTATAAAAAATCAGTGTTTTTTCTAACAAACAAATACATCGGTTCACTGTTGAAATTTCAACCATTTCAATTAAAAAATAGATAACAATTTCACATTATCAGAACTCAAAATACTCGACTGATATATAGGGAAACTAAGAAGCACCTGTATATTTCTCATTTCTCCACGTTACGTAATCTTAAAGGAATTCATGACCTGTTCTTGAAATGAGCTAAGGCTGAACTTTGAACTATTTCACAACCTTTCCTTTCAACCCAGGTGCATTTGAAAGATGTACATCACTTGGTCTAGCACAGATCTTCTATGATAGCTGTGTGTATGATCTGTGTGTAACATTTCCTGAGACAACCGACTTGTGTACAACTACTGCATTGTATGCAGATTTGTGTCATGAAAATGGTTTTGATGTAGACCTGTGGAGAACCAGACAGTTTTGCCGTGAGTACAACCAGGATAAATATCATCTTCTTCAAACTTGCCAATAAAAGTGCCAAACAATGGGTCCAAGACAAGCAATGTTTGAGGCTCTAGTACATGTGTGTAGGATGAATTTGTGTTTTTGACAACAAACAATAAAACTCCCTTCTCTATAAAAACTTCTGGGGTTGAATTCACAAAGCTAGTCTTAACATAGGACTAGTCTAGGACTCTAAAGGCTAGTCCTAATAACCTGTCCTAACTCGAGATAAGACTAATTAACTCTTTGTGGTGCTGCAACAGAAAATGATCTGTCTCCCCAGTTGTAATGAAATTTTTACTTCTTGAGGAAAATATTTATTTCCAGATTAAAAGTTGCGGGATTGTTGATAGCTTTAGAAAGTAATCAACATATCTCTTATATTACAGCACTGGAATGTCCTGAACACTCAAGTTACACTCAGTGTGCCTCAGCCTGCCCAGGGACGTGTTTCCAACCTGAAGATCCAGCTTGCCCTCATATATGTGTTGAAGGTTGTGAATGTGATGATGGCTTTCTTTACGATGGAGAAGAATGTGTACGGCAAGAAGAATGCGGATGTGAAGGACCTATGTCTTATTTAGAGGTTAGATTAATGATAATATGAATTTAGACTTATAACAGCAACTCTTCGGAAACAGATGAAGGCCCATACACAAAACAATAATAAAGGTGTCACAAAAGTTATGTTCCGCACAAGTGAAGAGAAAAATTATCAAAAACTTGAATTCCCTTGAGAAGATGTTTAATAAAAGGTGTTGTTTGATGTAGTGTGGCAGGGAACTTGTTCTAAATGGCAGGTAAAGCATCGTTAATAGTTGTTGGTAAATCATTTCTACTTGCCATATTTCCTGCCCAACATATAATATGAATAAACTAAAACCAGTATTCAAAAGTTTCTCAAAGACTTTAAGATTTTTCAATGGAATTGCCCTTCTCAAAGTGAAAATGGCCTTGCCCTCTCAAAGATGAAATTCTAGGCTTGCACTTCAAGGATGGCTTGAGTACAAACTCAGTCATTCTACATTATAGATCTAAAGCAACAAAATGAAGAAAAGAGCTGTCACTTTATGAACTACTTGATGAAGTGATCTAGATTGTAGATAATGATTTTGGTTTATTGTTGGTTGTGCCTTTTGTATTTCAGGATGGTCAGGTTGAAGTATTTTGTGTTCTGCCTCATCTTTCTCCTCTAGGACCCTGCTTCGAATCCCACCAGGGGCACTATGTGGATTAGGTTTTCAGTCCCTACCTGACTTTGTGGAATTTCCCTGGAAATAATCTCTTGGGTTTTCCTCCCATCTAAGACTGAACCTTCCTTCCAATTGTCTTCTCTCCATTGGGTTCTTTGCTAGTGGAGTGATTAAGTTTCGATCCTTGAGAGTCCTTGGCTTCATAACTATAGAACCATTGAAATGAAATTTCTATGTTTTAATTAATGTCTTTATTAATTCTTCTGGATATTATCTTGGCCAGCCTGGGGAAACGTATGTCAGTTTGGACTGTGGACAGCGTTGTACATGTAATGGACAAAATGAAACAGTCTGTGAGGATGTTTCCTGTGCTGTCAATGCAATATGTGAAGTACAAGATGGAGAGCTTGGCTGTTACTGTAATGATGGTTTCTATCAATCTGAAGAGGAATGTCTACGTGAGTAACTCATTTCTTTATCAAATGACACACTTTATCCACTACGTCATACGACAAATATAGCAACATGTATCCGTATTGTACTCAACAATAACAACTAAAATTTAATCAATAACAACACTTAGTTGACAGAAATATTTTGTATCTCTACTTATTAATTTTGGTTTTTACCCATACACTGATGTGTGTTAGCACTGTATACTCAGTACTTTCCCGAGTCCTGTGAAAAAATATCACAGACATGTTACTCGGGTGGGATTCGAACCCACGACCCTTGCAATTCTAGAGCAGTGTCTTACCAACTAGACTACCGAGGTTGCCCGGCAGCTAGAGGCAGTTCAAATCCTATGTTTTGGCAGCGGGTACCGCAACGATATAGTAGATGTTAAATTTGCATCGGGGATAAAGAATATTAGGTTTGGTTTTTACCCATACACCGATGTGTGTTAGCACTGTATACTCAGTACTTTCCCGAGTCCTGTGAAAAAATATATCACAGGCATGTTACTCGGGTGGGATTCGAACCCACGACCCTTGCAATTCTAGAGCAGTGTCTTACCAACTAGACTACCGAGGTTGCCCGGCAGCTAGAGGCAGTTCGAATCCTATGTTTTGGCAGCGGGTACCGCAACGATATAATAGATGTTAAATTTGAATCGGGGATAAAGAATATTAATTTTTTTATTTTTTTATTTTGGAATCTATAACTCTAGGGTTACCAAAAGGGGGAAATGTCATCATTTCAACACACCCTTGAATTTGTATTCAAGTCTCAGACTTGTTTTGTTTGCAATGACTCTCAACCCTGCTTTAATTCATTTGATGTTATTTGATTCAGCGGACCCATGCGATAGTGGTGAAGAGCATTGCTCAGGGAATGGTAAATGTGTCAGTCATGGTGACGGAACATTCCATTGTGAATGCAACCAAGGCTGGTCTGGTGAAGCATGTGATGATGGTGAGTACCTTCAATCAATCAATCAATCAATATTTTGTGTATGAATAAAGTGTTTGCTTTGAAAAGTAAAAAAAAAAAAGTCAATCAATCAATCAATCAATCAATCAATCAATCAATCAATCAATCAATCAATCAATCAATCAATCAATCAGTCAGTCAAAGAGTGCCAAAATTAAAGGTTTGCTTTAAAGCTCTGAGGCACAGTTGAGTGGTTAGTAAGGCTGTTGAAACAGATGAGCTGTAAGGATTGTCTTGAATAAGTCAACTGGCACTTCTAATTTGTACAGGAAGATTATTCCACATTTTGGGGTCATATACTGAGAATGATCTCTCTGCAAAAGTTGAATTGTGAGTTCTTGGCACAACAAAAAGGGAACAAGAGGTAGACGTTTTTGTTGAGATCTTAATTGTAGCATGTCTGTGATTTATCCAGGGGCTTGTTTATGGTACACTTTATACGTGAAATGTTAAGTGTCCTTACAATACACACTCTACCACCAACACACGGGCAATAATTAATACTGCCAAAAAGCGCAGCAAAATTGATTGTTCCGTGATGACTTTGGGTAAATATTGGTTGATAACCATGAGCTGACACAGATATACCGTTTTGTTCTCAGGTATTGGAGTCTGCACTGCATATGGTGATCCACACTACTCGTCGTTCGATAACAAGAAATTTGACTTCCAAGGGAGATGTCGTTACATTCTAGCAGAGAGTGCTAAAAAAAGTACTCTACCTGGTTTCAAGGTCATTGTGAAACATTTCTCTCCTAGTTTCAACTCGAGGGTTACTTTTACTGATGAAGTAACTGTCCATGTGTCTGGTTTGGTAAGTCAAATATCTCCTTCCTGTTATTCGAACAAAGCTTTGTTTCTATATTTTTCAAATAATGAGTCATTTTGTACAAAAGAGAAATAATACAGGGAACAGTGTAAAACCAAATACAATTAATTATGAACAAACAATGAGTATGAAGGCTGTTCAGGTAAGCTTGGTCTTGTAAGGAGGAACTGTGGACAAACATGTACATACCATTGACAATAGAAAACAACTTGGCAGACCAGTGTACAGTTAAGAAAAGACTTGGGCCCAATTTCATTGAGCTGCTTCTCAGCACTAAAAATAGCTAAGAAACGACAAAATTTTGCTTACCAGAATGACAAGAGTACCAGCCAAAATAATATTTAACACCTTTACTATTTGTGGCTGGTGTCCTGCTACTTTTTGCTGAAGCAGCTCTATTAAGTTGGGCTCTGAATGCAAGTGAAGCTAAACACTTAAGTCAAGAAGAATCAATGCTAAAAGGAAAAAGAAGTAATAGTTACTCATGGAAGCTGGGGGTCAGGACTTTTTTTAATACAGCATAGAATACCCCCCAAAATTACTTGTTCATTTCTATTCCCTTATTGCTTGGTTTATTTGAAATTATTTTAAACCTGTTTTCTACGTAAACTGTTTGTAGCTTTTTTTGCAGAAGATGACAGTTTTATTTTTTTATCTTGACTTAACTAATTTATTTCTACTGTTCTTGCTTTATTTGTACATGTAGGTGATTGAGCTCCTTCAAGACAAGGAGGTTCGAGTGAATGGTATGGTTGTCAATCCACCTGCTCACCCAGCACCGGAAGTGTCTATCGAGATCTCTGGCAAACGTGTGGTATGTACACAAGATTGGGGCTACCAATTAGTAATGGAATTGTTTCATTGCAATCAAAAGCCTTTGACCATGTGTTAAGGTAACTGATCAATTGAAAAGGATAGTTTCCACCAACATAAAATATGTCATCTGATTTATATTAAAAACAAGTTTTCTTTATAAAATAGTGTAAATTATGATATAATTTTTGCATTTGTGATTACAGATTGTTACAACAAATTTCACTCTAGTTGTAGCATGGGATGGTGAAAATTCTGTTGGAGTTAGCATATCAGCCATGTACTTCAATCAAACTCAGGGTCTGTGTGGTACATACGATGGAGACCAAACTACTGACTTCAAGACACCAGACGGTGAAATTGTAAGCATGCTTTTTGTCTTCAAGCTGATGTGACTCAAGATAAAATAGATATCTGACAATCCAATAAACAATTAAAATTATTTGTTATAAGAATAAACTATAAATAATAGTAAACTTGCTAGTACAACCATATAATAATTCTCTTTTGAGGGAGTAATGGCTCTGAATATTTATTACTCAGAGAATGCCCAAACGGTTTGTAGCTCAATCTAAAAAAAAAACCTATGATTTTAAAATGTCACAAATATTCCTAAACTAAATATTTGAGGAAGCTCAATTTTGACATATTACAAGTCTTAGATGAAAACTTGGAATGTTGTGGCCGATCAGATAGGAGCACCGGACTCATACTCTGGTGTTTGTGATCAGCACCTTTTGAATCCCTGTGTGACACTTGTGTTCTTGTGTTCTTAAGCAAGACACTTAACTACGATCGCTTTGTCCTTCAGATGGGACGTAAAGCTGTTGGTCCTGTGTGTTGTACTACGCACCTAAAATACCCCAGTGCTTTTGATAAAAAGAGAAGGGGTTGGCTTGGCTGGATATTGCGCCACAGCACCCTGAAAACCATAACTAAACATGGTTCTATGTAAAAGGAGTGGGTCTCATACTTAAAAAAGTAGCTCCACATACCTTGCAGGAAATACTGAATGTTTAAGCGACACTGAATGATGGATATGAGCACTATTTAAGAAACCACTATTATTATTGTAAATACAGGTTGATGGTGAGGGTGAGTTTGGTAACCGCTGGGTTTACGGTGAATGTGACACAATGGAACCTCCGGGTGGGTATAAGCCATGTGAAGAAGCTACAGAGGCTAATGTAGAAATGGCTGAACATCTCTGTGAAATCATTAGCGATGAGGATGGTAAGTGAAAGGAATGGAGCCATCAGATTATTAACAGGGTCCAATTCCATAAAGCTTGTAAGCACAAAAACTTGCTATGCACAGACAAATATTGCTTAACAAAAACTGGTTCCCAGCCAAAACTACATTAAGTTTATACCGTTGTTTTTGGTTCAAAACCAAAAAATATGGAAGGCTGTCTCAGAAAAACTTGAATGTAAACATCATGAAGAATGTTATCATTATTATTATTTTACTAAAGATTACCACGTAAACAGAAAACTGACACACAGGTGGCTGTTCCATAAAAAATAAAGAGGTTACGTGGAAGAGTGGTGTGTTTAAGATTGAGTGAATGTACTTGAGGGTCTTGTGGCTATAAAATCTATTCATAAATACCGGGGACAGTTTCTCCATTTGGATTGTTTGAGAGGACACCACGTGGGGGGTGTTAAAATGGATGATATAACCACAGCCGGAAGTGTTTAAACACAGTTATCCTATGCGTGGCCACTGAATCAACAATTGGAGTGTACAACTTGGATTTTTGACATAACCTTGTTCATCTCTTTGTATTATAACCAAGCGAGCTGAATTTATCCCAAAAAGTTTGAGGGTTCTGAAGCTTGGTGAAATTTAGGGTAGTGTATTATGACTTTATTTGAGAAAATGTTCTTGAACACAACAATAAAATTATTCATAGTGAAAGAGCCCGAAATATTGAGTGAATGCTACTGATGTGAATGTCATCTGTGGCAGAAACATTTAGTCTGGTTCCCAACATAGTCACGCGCGATTAGCTGTTATGAGAGGCAGAAACAAAATGTTAGTTTCATTTATTAAATTGGCCATTTAACATGGATAGAGAATAACACATAAATCGCGTACGAGTGACAAAGCTGACAACAGAAATCCGTTCTCTAATTTACAGGATTTTAATTTTTTTTTAACAATATGAAGGTAAAGGTACAAATGGGATTTGTCAATGTAAATTATCTAGATCCAGGCCAAGGGGGGTTTAAACAACACATTGATTTCCTTATTGCAACTTGGCTAGAACGAGTCAAGTGGGTGAATTAGTCATATATTTTTTTTTATCTTCATTTTGTGAATGACGTCTATTTGACTTTTTTTTATAGGTCCATTTAGAGATTGCCACAGTGTATTAGGTTCAGAAACCTACTACACAAACTGCAGATATGATCTTTGTAGTACCCTACCAGAAAGGGGAGCCCTGTGTGATGATGTTGCACAATATGCAGATGATTGCAGAGGAGCTGGGGTGTCTATTGATCCTTGGAGAACTGAAGAATTCTGTCGTAAGTTATTCTCTTTAAGCCTCTGAAATCAAACATTCTTTTGTACTAAATGTGTTTCTTTTTGTGAACCCTTAAAATTTGAAATTGTTTCTTTCACCCTCATGGCAGCTTTTTCCCTAAAGTTTGTACTATCCATTGTCTCCATAGCATTCCAATGTCCAGAGGGTTCATCTTACACACCGTGTGCATCTGGATGCCCAGAGACATGCGAGTCTTTCAGAGAGGGGCCCCAAGATAACTCTTCCGACCCAGATATCTGCAGACGACGTTGTGTGGAAGGTTGTGATTGCGCAGATGGTTTGGTGTTAGGTGGAGGACGGTGTGTAACACCAGAAGACTGTGGTTGTCGATTGGGAGGCCGATATATTGAAGTTAGTTACATTTATGTACTTCGTTTTATTTATTTCATTCATTTATTCGGTAACATTTATTTCAATGCTGTCATACAATACAATAATGCACATTTATGTCACAATTACAAAAGCAATATAGTATACAAGGTATGATATATTAGGTACACCATGGTTCAATAATAAGCAGCAATTTAAAGACAACATTTAGGTAGAAGGTTAAGTGGGATGCTTTTGTTTCCTAAATGGACAGAAAAACATTTTGTGGATATCAGGAATCGTATTTGGTTATGTGTTGGTTCAGTTATGTTTAAGAATTGTCTTTAAATAGATTTGTTTTGCTTGTATGAGTTTAAAATACTGTCAAATTGAACACTTATCTATAAAGCTTCTGGAAAATATTGCAAAGATACGGTTCAAGTTTTTGTATTTGCTTCAGTGAAAAATGATGAAGTAAAATTGTCTGGTAAAAAGTTTTCATCCTGGGAAAAAAAGATAAATAAGATAAATAATAGAACTTTGATATTGACAAAATCTCACAACAGACCAAGAAATAGGTTATTGTTTTATCTAACCTCATTGTTCATTGACAATCTTTTTCTGCAGCGTGGAGAACATTTCATCAAGGATGGTTGCGAAGAGAGATGTGAATGTACGAATGATGGAGAAATAGAATGTGAAGATATTGAGTGTCACCGCAATGCAGAATGTGCAGTCAGTGATGGTCAACTAAGTTGTCATTGTCGACAGCCATTGATTGGTGATGGCATTGAAACTTGTGATTGTAAGTAAAGTATGTTTGTATGTTTGTTTGTATGTTGGGGTGTGTGTTTGTTTGTTGTTTGTTGTTTAGATGATCTTCCCATTAGGAAACTCGGTGAACTTACACAAGGGAATATAAACCCCAAGCTGGCAGCAGCCATTTTCTCACACACAAACATCGGTTAAACATCTTTAATTATGAATTGCACGAACTAAAAAAATGTGATTCAGTAACTAGATGACAATATTTATTCTAGTTATTGTGAAATCAGCGATAACCTTAGGGGCATGTAATTGCAAGTCCTGCAGTCTAACCACTGAACCATGGTGACATATGACCTCCTCAAAAGACAAACATGTTGAAAGCCAAATGTGACTACCAAAACAATAATCCAATCACAGTGATTCTCAACCGACAAGTGGCAAAACATTTGTTTTTACAAATTGAATTGTATTTGAGCTTCTCTAATTTGTTTTAGACACTTAATGAGTCAAACCTTTTGAAATCTTAACTGAGTTTTGGTTGTATTTACTTTGTTATGCAAGACATTTATAAGGGATTTGCTACTGTTCAGCATCCGGTTTATATTTATAATGTGGACTAAATTAATTTGTATTTGCTCTTTTTCCCAATAAGTGAGCCCCTGTTTCAGTGATCCATGCGAAAACAACGGTACCTGCCTTGAACTTCAAGATGGAGAATACATGTGTCAATGTACTGAATTGTTTATGGGGGAACGCTGCTCAGTGCGTGAGTTACCTCAAATTATTGTAAACTTTGTATCCAGTAACAGTCACCTACAGTCTCCTAAATATTATTTTGGATTTTTTTCAACTACTAAATCTATCATCGGATTTTCCTATTTCTAGTTTGTGAACTTAGTGTGGAGTGATTAGGGTGTGTTTATTTGCATTTAATACAAACTACTTATTT
Organism: Asterias rubens; assembly: GCF_902459465.1. Lineage (NCBI taxonomy): Eukaryota > Metazoa > Echinodermata > Asteroidea > Forcipulatida > Asteriidae > Asterias > Asterias rubens. The sequence continues at coordinate 1,222,932 of NW_022985693.1, forward strand.
GCAGGTCGTGCTCTGTGCTACGTGTATGGAAGTCTTCACTTCATTACCTTTGATCTACTGGTTTTTGCATTTCAAGGGGAATGTCAATACACTCTGGCAAAAACATGCCGTGATGATGTTGAACCAGCCTTTGAGGTCATCCAAGAGAATGTCCGCTTTACTGAAAAGTCATCGGTCATTAAGGCCATTCATGTCCATATTGGAGACAAGGTACTTGTAACCGGGCCATTTCATATGTTATGGCTCGGGCTATAAAGGCTATAGGTATAGCGAGGTCATTCATTTATACAGGTATTAGTAATATTAATAATAATAATAATATTAATAATAATAATAACATAATAAAAGACATTTATATGGCGCATAATGCAGGAGCCTCTATATGAAACACAAAACATAAAACAATGAAAAAAAAATACACTAAAAGCAATTGTTACAAAAGAAAGATTCAAGCAAATGAGTCTTAAAAATTACAATGACCGATATTAGTATGTGCCACAGGGGGATTTTCATTTATACAATACCTCAAATTTTCAAACAACCAACATTCAACTCACTGTGAACATTGTGTTTTGTGTACTTAGACCCTTTGAACTAACTGATAATTATCCCCATTCCTAAAGGTGATAACTCTGGGTCGTGAAAATCAATGTTATGTAGATGGAGAGTGGATGGCATTGCCAATCACACTGGATGGAGTTCAAGTCAGGTTCAGTGGCTTCAACCTGGTGAGTTGCAAAATGCATTAATGTTGTTACATACAGGGCATTATGTGTGTGTAAAATTATTTCACTGTGAGTATGTGCATGAAGATCGTAATGGTAAGTACATGGAGATAGTCGGTCTGCAGCAGGATCTCAAGGTGATGTGAAATTGCTCTTTGTATTACCCAGGTTCATCCTTTGCATTCTGTTTGTTGCGCATGATTTATTGTATTTGTGGATCTTTAACATGGTGTGGCCATCTTGATTTTCAAGTCGATGTAACCAAACTGAGGTAGCTGGAAGGAGAAATAGTCTGGTTCCTTTTTGTACAATGAATGTTAGCACCCATTAATGCTGTTGGATTAAGGGAAAAATACCAACATGTTGGATGAAGGGAACAATACCAATATTCCGGCAACATGATACAGGTCTATTGACCCTATTCACCTGATGTCATCATCAAAATAATCTTGGATGCGCAATTTTGGTGGTCAATGTCAACGTCTGTTATTCAGTGAAGTGCAGCGTTTACATGTAAACCTATTGACCACCAAAATGGTGAGCGTGGTGCAGTCGCCGCGTGTGACCTGTGTGCAACGGGTCAATAGCTCAGTGCTTCATCATGTTTATTGGGTTAGCAGATTGTCACTAGGATGATTGTGCCTGAATCTAATGATCATTCTCTTTGTGTTTTACAGGAAGTGAGAACTGATTTTGGTTTGACAGTTACTTACGATGGATTGTATTATGCAGCAGTCTATGTAGATCCACATTTCTCTAACAAACTGTGTGGTATGTGTGGCAATTATGATGGAGACCACTCTAATGATGCCGTAAGTAACAAACACGATATTTGGTTTTGGTGCCTAATCACCAAAAGAAGTGAAACAGCCAAACATGGGATGAGAGAAAAATCAAATGGTCCTCATTTGGATTTGAACCCAAGCCCCTGACACTGGGGGCAGATGCTCTACCAACTGATCTATGAGGCACAGCCGTCTACTCCCTCAGGTTTTTCCCAAGTAGTCATGTGGAGATAAAATACAATTTGTTTATTTTGATGTATAAAATGCTGTCTAATATTATATCATAGACATCAACAAAGTAGTGCAACAATGCATCAAGTATATAACAACAAGTTAACAAACAATCTGGATCTTCCCAAAACATTTTTTCCACTTCAAGTTGCTTATTAAACTCCCCCAAATAAATTTCACTGTGAGTATGTGCATGAAGATCGGCATGGTAAGTACATGGAGATAGTCAGTCTGCAGCAGGATCTCAAGGTGATGTGAAATTGCTCGTTGTATTACCCAGGTTCATTCTTTGCATTCTGTGTGTTGCGCATGATTTATTGTCAACTTATCAATGTATCCATGGTATTGCCCCTGTTTATCTTCAAAGCTTAGTTCAGGAGTACAAAGCAACCAGAAATCTGCGATCTTCAAATAAATCCCTTCTGACTCCCCCAGTCATCAAAACCAAGTCGTACGATTCCCGATCTTTCCAATATGCAGCAGTTCAGTTATGGAACAGTTTTCCAGAGGTTGTCAAACAGGCTGAGACATTAGAACAGCGCATAGGGACCTCGCGGTGATATGCGCTACATATGATTATTATTATTATTATTATTGATGGTTTATTAAAATTTAACTTGTAGCCAATGGCTAAATTGCGTCAATATATACATGTTATACAGTAAAATATTTTTAAAATAAACATTAGGGAATGCACAACAGACGAACTGCAACATGCGTCATCGACCGCCATCCTTGATGAATGTGTACGCGTGAAGAGCCATCACTGGCTGAGAGTCGTGCGTAGCACGTACACTTTGAAATCCATTGTTACATCAAAGATGGCGGCCAACGACGCGCATCGCAATCCGTCTATATATTAAAAAGGAAATGTTTACCCGACCGCAACAACACACAAGAACAAAAAAACAAACATTAAAATACCGGAGAACTCTACATACAGGCAAGAAATTTAAATAACATTTGAAATCAAAACATTGAGGACTACATGTACATACCTGATGTGAAAAGTGGTAACTTCATGTACTGTATGCTTAAAACAAGAGACTTTTACAACAACATTTTTTACGTTCACGTTCACGATTTTGCTCGCATTACGTGCAGCTAAGCCTTTCTATTTTCTGCATAGTTTTGCAAGGAAAGTTAGTTTGTAAGCTTTGTTTTTTTTACTTAGATGTTTGATGAATATTTAGGCAATGTTTTATCTGACTGATCTATACATATGATATTGACTTGTTATTATAATGCATGAAATGTCAATTGAAATTGTTTTCATTAACACACATGTTTTCTTGTAATTGTTACTGATAATTAACCTTTTTTCTAATCTTAGATGTCTGCCGCTGAAATAGGCAACTCATTTCTTTATGGTGATGGCTGTGCCCTCCCAGTGGAACCTGAAATAGATAGAGATTATAACCCATGTGACAAGTTGGAACCAGAAATGGTTGGTGAAGCCAGGGAGTTCTGCAATGCTCTATATAAAGGTCAGTGATCTGAATCTTCCTCAGGATTTATTTTTCTGAGACCCAATTATCAGTCATGCACAATGACAACAAACAAGCAATCCAGGCTCAATAATTTTGTACAAGTGACATTGGCTATCATTCTTGCAGTGTGAAATTTAATTAAAAGTGTCTTCAAATTATTCTTAAAATGACGTTATAAGTCTTCATTGACATGTTTAAGTAGAGCAGAATGAAATGAAGCGTGATATTATGGTTTTATCTTCTACATATAGATAGAGATATGTTTGTGATAACTGACAGCAAAGGAGAACAAGGCTAATTTCATTTTGCAAAGAGCACTTCCATTGTAAAATCTGGAAGTCTATGGGAGACTTTTGAAGGGGCTCTAAGGCCAAGACCAGGTGCAATGGAGGTCATGGCCTCCCTGGCCCCTGTGTAATTCCAGGTCTGGATTTAATGGAGTGTGTTTTTGTACATATAGTCTGTGTTTTACAGTGAGTATTTTTTTAACTGAACAGAGGCAACACTCCTCAATAACCAAACTAGTGAAGCCTCTTGTACTCCAACAAGATGTGGTGGATTTATATTACGAGCACCACTTCACACAAACTGCTGTGCGTGATGCAGTGACTTACTAACAGGATTCATACTTGGTCTATTAAAGCATAAATGCAAATAGTCCTTATATATACAGGCAGTTTTTAGGTGTTCGGCTAACAGCCGAACAACTATTGTTATTGAAATGTTTTTGTTTGTTTTTTTCCTCGTGTTCTTCTTTCCCTACGAACCTTCTCCAGCAATTTTAAACAAAAGTAAAGCTTGTACAAACTTAAAACTTGCTATGTACATAGGCAATAGTGAGTAGATGAAACCGCCACTTTTTGAGAATGATGACGATGGCAAGGTTTTTAAAGTTGAAAAACGACACTTGCTTTTCGCTGTATCTCAACGGATATTAATGCTATGATGTTCATACTTGGGAATCGGATAGATAAAGACTTGGACAACATTTGAAAAGTTAACTTCAAAATCGCATGACCTTAACTTCCGGTCGTTACTACGGGTCAAAGTTCGCCTTCGCATTTGTCAAAATAAAACAAAAGTAAAGCTTGTACAAACTAACTTAAAACTTACTATGTACATAGGCACTGGTGCGTGGATGAAACGGCCACTTTTTTGGATTGATGACGTCATGACAAGGTTTTTAATGTTGAAAAATTACCATGTTGCTGTATCTCAACAAATATAAAAGCTATGATGTTCATACTTGGGCATCGGATAGATACAGACTTAGGAAACATTTGAAAAGTTAACTCCAAAATCGTACGACCTTAACTTCTGGGTCGTTACCCTGGGTCAAAGTTCGACTTCGTGTTTTTTTTTCATCAAAAAACAACTTTTGAGCTTTTAAACAAAAGTACAGCTTTTACAAATTTAAAACTTACTAAGTACATAGGCAATAGTGATTAGATGAAACCATCACTTTTTTGGAATGATGCAACATTTATGTTGTCATGACAACTAAGGTTTTTAATGTTGAAAAATTACCATTTACTTGTTGCTATATCTCAACAAATATTAAAGCTGTGATGTTCATACCTGGGCATCAGAAAGAAAAAGACTTGGGCAATATTTGAAAAGTTAAAGCCAAAATCGTACGACCTTAACTTCCAGGTCGTTGTCCTGGGTCAAGGTTCCTCTTCATATTTTTTTATCAAAAACAACTTTGAGCTTATCTACGGCATAACTCAAGATTGAGATCAATTTGAACCTAGAAACTCAACAGATATTTGAACCTTAGTATCAAGACACCACAGGCCTAATTATGTCATAATGACATCATCGGGTGTTAGGTAACAATAAAACAACGTTTAAAATTTGTAAAATTCATGGCGCGAACGTTTTTTGGGAATTCCCAACAGCCCTCTCTTTTGTCCAACAAAAGAGGGCGCTGTTGCGCTTTTTTTGGGTCCAACAAAAAGGGTGCTGTTGATTATCAAATTTGTAAACAGCTTCCCGTACAGGGTGAGCTAAAGTTTTAAAGGGATTCTATAAGTTGCAAAATAAAACCTGATGCCAATCTCACACAAATATTGCATTTGTGAAGAAACAAGTTGTTAAAAAGTGTGATACAAGTTTAACTATAAAATAACACCACATTGTAGAAAAAGTCATCTTTATGGTTCATTGTTTTTGAACTACGTCATCAAGTAACGTTCAACCGAACACCGTGTTTTTGTTATAAACAAAAATTCTATGTCTAGTTTTAACTGTGCCAGCGGGCGATTTCACGAAACGCTAGGATCAATCCTAACTCGAGTTAGGACGAGCAACCCGTCCTAACTTAGGATGGGTTCAATTCAATTCGTCCTACGTACTTGGATACGGAACTTAACCCGTCGTAAGTCCTAAGATGATTCCTAAGTTAGGAAGAGTTTGGTGAAATCGACGGCTGTCCACCTAGGCTCCCTCATCAACCTGTGTCAGTTTTCCTTGTACGCTGCTTTAATGAGTATTGTCCAGTCATTATAAACTTAATTCCCTTGCTCAGCTTACTTACCAATTTTGATTTGTTGTTTCACAATCCTTATTTGTTTTCGCTTCCAATAGGACCACTGAAACCATGTTCCAGAATCCTCAATACACGCTTTTTATATGAACTGTGCCTACATGATGCATGTGAATCAAGACTGAACAGACCACTGATGTGTCTGCATCCATTCATATTTGTGACAGCCTGTATATCACTTGGCGGGGATGCCCCAATATGGAGGACTATTGACTATTGTCGTACGTAGGATTGATATTTTCTTGCACCGTATATTCAAAAGAGAATTAAGTATAAAGCTTAACCATTAATGATCTTTGACAGTTTTTATTGGCAAGCTGCGTTTAGTGAAAATGTTAAATGTTTGTTTTGGGTATGAACAAGCCCAAGTGAGACTGTTATATAAACTTGCCAGTCATTTTCAGTAACTTTCAGCTAAGTTTTCCAATAATGTTGAAGTATTTGAAAAAAAAAAATATTAAAGTTTTTAGAATAACATTTTTACAGTTTTTTTTTTTCCAGGTTCAAACATTGACATCTGGATTTTAATTAACCAAATTCAAACTTAAATCTTAAAGTTTTGAAACGATTTGTTTAAACAAAAATCAATCTCTCTGTCACCGGTTACAGCTGAATGATGCTGAAAACAATGAAAACCGTTAATGGTCATTACTTAAAGGGAAGGTACACGCTTGGTAATTACACAAAACAAATATTAACTTAAAAAATGACTTGGTAATGCTGTTGATAGTATAAAACATTGACACAAACGGCTCCCTTTGAAGTAGCATAGATTTTGAAATAGAGTTCATTTCTCACTAAAATAATAAAAGACTTCTAGCTAGAAGTCTTTTATTCATGTCTGAAAGCACACAAATTCGTCCAACAAGGGTGTTTTTTCTTTCATCATTTTCTCCCAACTCCGACGACCAATTGAGCTAAAATTTTCACAGGTTTGTTGTTTTATGCATATGTTGAGATACACCAATTGATCAAACGATTGATTTTTCTGTCAGTTATTGGTTCTACCTGGTTTTGGTTTTTACATACTATATTGAATATTCAATTGTGGGTGTGAAGTTGAAATTTTTAAATAATGATTGAATATGTGCATTTGTTTTTGAAGCTGTTGATTGTCAACAAGGGTCTAAATTCAATGTGCAGACCTCTGGGTGTCCGCAGACTTGCTCTGAACACAGAAGAGGAATTACACCGCACTGTAACACAAGAAGAGTGGAAGCATGTGAATGTAATGTTGGGCACTTCCTTAGTGGAGGAGAGTGTGTGCCTGCAGAAGAATGTGGGTGTGTCTATGAAGACACATACTATCAGGTACTTACATTGCATGTTTTCTATCTGTCATATTGTACAAACACCATTGACCCCTCAGATACTCTCATTGTATATCTGTAACTTCCATATTGTACAAAAACCATTGACCCCTCAGATACTCTCATTGTATATCTGTAACTTCCATATTGTACAAACACCATTGACCCCTCAGACACTCTCATTGTTCACATGTAACTTCCATATTGTACAAACACCATTGACCCCTCAGACACTCGCATTGTATATCTGTAACTTCCATATTGTACAAACATCATTGACCCCTCAGATACTCTCATTGTCCATCTGTAACTTCCATATTGTACAAACATCATTGACCCCTCAGATACTCTCATTGTCCATCTGTAACTTCCATATTGTACAAACACCATTGACCCCTCAGATACTCTCATTGTATATCTGTAACTTCCATATTGTACAAACTCCATTGACCCCTCAGATACTGACATTGTCCATCTGTCTCTTCATATTGTACAAACACCATAGTGCCTCTATGCCCTGTAAGATCATGTCAGAAATGGAGTGATTAGGAAGATTGAAGTGATGACCTACAGGTGTATCTAGCTTTTGGGTCTTGACTGTAGATCTGTGGCCGTAGAAACGCCTCTTGAGTGTAGTTCTTGTTTCACCTATATATTGAACACCACAGACTCTGCAAGATATGAGATAAATGAGATTAGTGGTGGTGCAGGTGACATGACCCCTTGTTTTATGGGTGGTACTGCCGGTGTTACTGGTGAAGGAGTCCGAATCCCTGATGTGTTGTCTACAGACGATGCATTTGGAGATGTTGGAACACCTAAAAGTTCCCTGTGGTAGAGGGGGATTAACATCATCATTAATGGGAGGGACTTCTGCTCGGACAATGAGATCCCTGAGACTTGGTGGGCGTCTGTAGGCAACTATGGGTTCTTCCTGCACAGCACGTTGAAGTCGATCTGATGTGTGAAGAATATGATGGTTAGAACTGGTTATTTTACGAATGGGAGGAAGTGAGGGGTGGAAAGTGACAACAAAAGGAACTTTCCCCGTAGGACTCTGTTGTTTCTTGGGTCCTTTGGAAAGTACTGACTCCCTAGAACGAGCCTTGACTTTCTGGATAGCTCGATGGACTGCTAGAGAGCTATGACCCCTGGAAACAAGGTGTTTCTTAAGTTCGTGTGAGTGGTGGATAAAATCAGAATAATTAGAACAGATTCGACGGAGTCTGAGGGCCTGACTGTAGGCTATGCTGGTTTTGCAGTGTCGGGGGTGACAGCTAGTGGAATGTAGGTATTGGTGTTTATCTGTGGGTTTAACGAAGAGATCTGTGGTTAAGCCTGCATCCGTCTTGAGAACCTTGACATCCAGAAAGTGTGTATCCTTGATTGAGTATTCGCTCGTGAATTTAATGGTCCTGTGGAAGGAATTTATGTGATTAATGAAAGCTTTGAGGCTCTGCTTCATCGCTTGTCCAGATGAAAAAGATGTCATCGATATAGCGCCACCAGACCCAGGGACGGCAAGAGAAAAAAAAAGAACAGAAAAAAGGGAAAGGATTTGCTCTGTATAGTATTTGCACAGTCAAGTTTGACATGATATGTTGCTTTTTCTCATTTATTACAGCAAGGCCATATTTTTGTGAAAGATGACTGCACTCATGTATGCGAATGTAATGATGGTCGGGTAAAATGTACACAGTTACAGTGTGATGACAATGCTGAATGTGTTGTAGCTGATGGAGTGCGTGCATGTAAATGCAGTGACGGTTTCATTGGAAATGGCATAACATGTGAAGGTTAGTTTGTAAAAAAAACATTGGTCTTGGGCCTGTAGTCCAGTGTTAAATTTGAGCCCTACTTTAGATTATTTACTGTCTCACTGTATGATATACAACTTGAAATGACTTGATTGTTTTCTCCTGTTAGCATCTCTATGTGGCAATGTGACTTGTGAGAATGATGGCAAGTGTATGTTGACGGGGATGGACTCATATGTTTGCTCTTGTAAACAAGGATATTCAGGCGACCATTGTGAACTTGGTGAGATATTTGTTGTCATATTTTTGGTAGGTTTTGACCCTATAAATAAATTGTTTCCTCTTATTTTATAATGTTTATTTGATCCCTTTTGTCCACATACCGTACCAACCTGCCTGCTGCCTCAAGCCCCTGAGGAGTCTTGATTTTTACTTATGCGATTGAAATGCATCAAACAGCCAGAGATGAAGCACAATTTTAAAGCTCAAGGGTCTACTAAAATTACACGTGGTCCCTTTAATGTTATTTGTCATTTATAATTTGTAAATTGTAATTTTCTTTATGTTTTTTACTAATTATTGCTTTTAATTTATTGTTAATCATATCCAATTTGGCCTGTAGGCCACGAAATGTAATGCTAATAAAATGAAATGAATTGAAATCAGAAAAGTTGTCCCTTCCCCAACAACACACAAACACAACACATAGTGAGCAGTTGGGTGTGTGTAGGTGAACCGTACTTTTTGTACAGTAGAACAGTAATGACAAATGTACTTGCTTTCAATATAATCTTCTGGGTGTTTTTACATCTGGAATACCGTTAATTTGAAGGATATTTTGGAAAGTTTTAGGGAAAGGAGTATTTAACACATAGAGGCGTCACTTTTTGCTTCCAAAGGTATGTGGTGAATATTTTCAATCAGTTCATTAACAACTTGTTTTTTTAGATGAAAAAACAGTGGCCAATTTATGTAACCAAATTTTACCTTACTTAAGTTGATCTGTCTTTTGTTTTCAACCTCAAAGCTTCAATATGGTAGAGGGAAACAAAACACTAGTGTAAATCGTTTGAAAATTCTTTTCATCCTCTGCAAAATAAATTAGAAAAAAAAAAGAAAAAAAATTGTCTTAAGATTTCCAGGTACATTAGAAAATCTTGTTACTTTACGTGCCGCTTTCAAGGAGTACATGACAATGTTTACTTGTGCACAAAAAGTGCTAAAGGGCCATCATTTTTCACACTCATTTTATTATTTGTTCACAGAAACAAAGCAGTGTGGCGCCAGCGGAGATCCCCACTACCAAACGTTCGACTCTGTTCGCTTTGACTTCCAAGGAGAATGCCGATATTTTTTTGTACAAAACTGCAAAGACCAAGACCCCTACTTCGATGTCATGCAACAGAACCAGAAAGATGTTGGGAATCAGAAAGTTGCATTTACTTCAGAAATTTGGATCCATTTCTATGACACGGTAAGTTGACAAAAGGATCCTCAAAACATAAACTAAGCCAACCTCATTCCCAGGGACAATCAATCTCCATGCGTACTTTTTTCCCCAGCAGACGCTGCTCGCTCTAGTCACAGAGCAACTCTCCAACATCGTTTTCAGTGGTGTACAATGTCTCCGTGCCATCTTTTCCTAGAAAGCCTTTCTAGATCATAACCCCTGGAAGTGAGACATTATTGGGTATTTTAGCTATTCCATTTTCCCCACATTCCCCACATTCGTCACAAATTCACTACGTTCACAAGTCATTCTCTACCTCCTTACGTTGATCGGTCAATTTTTGCTGCTCTCACACCGCGAATATGCTGGCGAATATGCTAACAGAAGGAAATATTTGACACTCGCTCAACTTCGCAACATTCGCCGTGTCTTCGTAAGCGTTGGTAACAAATTTGGAACGTTCACAACTGTTTCCCCACCTTCTTACGAAGATCGGTCAATTTACAAACCGGTTTGTAAATTTCAGTGAATGTTGGCAACGTTGGCAAAACGTGCGTAAGCGTTGGCAACATATGTAAAGGCATTGGCAGGCGCTGGTAAGCACTCGTAATATATTCGTAAGATATTGGTAAGGAGAGGGCCGACCGAGGACGATCGAGGATGATCGAGGGTTGTGACCGAGATGAAAATATTCACTATTCAACCGCCATTTTGGACGAATTCAACGTAAAATTTAAGTATTCATCTTCGCAAGAACATTCGCCACTCTGCGAGAGGGGCGATACGAAGCGCTTCTGTACATTCAGCGAATGTTGTGAAGACGGTAATTCGCCATCGATTTTCGTAAGCATTGGTAAGCCATTTGTACTGTTGGTAAAGCGTGCGTATTGTGCTTAATATATTGGTAAGGAGGGGTTTAGGGACAACCGAGAACTAATTCACTATCAAATCGCAACTTTTTGGCGAATTCATCGCGAATTTCAAATATCATATTCGCAAGAATATTAGCCCAAGTGTGAGAGTAGCATACGCGCCATACAGAAGCCCTACCAGCATGACCAGTGCTTGAAAGGCACCTTTGAAAGTATTTAACAAGCGTGCCTGCAGACTAGTGATTTTCGGTCAGCCAATTAACCTAGTTTTACAGCACTTGCCTTTCAAGGGTTCCTGATGCTGCTGCCCATGTTAGCAAGACTAATACTTGTCTGAACAAACAAGCAAAAGTTAAGCTGAAGTGGTTTTAAGAACTAACCAATGCTAACCAGTTCTGACTTTAATTCTGCTTGTTTCCACTATAGGAAATTGTTTTGTATAGAGAAAAGAGGACTACTGTCAATGGACAGGAAATCATGCCACCATTTAGTCAAGGAGAACTATTTCAAATCAACCTTAGGGGTGACAGAGTGGTAAGTTAAATATTGATGTAAGACCATTGCAATTACAGTTATGACTTTAATGTGTTATTTGGGGATCTTTCTTTACATATTAATTGTTCTCAAGAGCATATTACTCATGTACTTTTGACTTCAATTGAAGGTAAAATGAAGACCTGAATAGGGAAACAAGCCCATTGTGCACCATTTCTCGTTAAGCAATAGTTTAACCAAAATCTGGTTTGCCTTTTGTTAAAGCCATTGGACCCTTTCGGTAAACAGTGTTGTCCAAGGCCCACACTTTGTGTACCACAACTTCTATATCAAATAACAAACCTGTGAAAATTTAGGCTCAATCGGTCATCGGAGTCGGGAGAAAACAACGGAAAAACCCACCCTTGTTTCCGCGCGTTTCGCCGTGTCATGACATGTGTTTCAAATAAATCCGTAATTCTCGTTAACGAGAATTTTTATTGTTTTGCTGTTTTCTCAAAAAGTACAGCATTTCATGGAATAATATTTCAAGAGAAGTCTTTCACCATTGCCTTCTGTAAACCCTGTAAGTTATTTGTAAATCTGTGAACTTTTTTTTTTTTTTCTGAACCGAAAGGGTCCAATGGCTTTAACGAGATTCAAGATTTGTTGGCAAACTCCCAGTGAACTAGAATCTGCATTATAGTTATATGGAAAGGGATCCTACGAGTAATTGGAAAAGGGATCCAAACAAACCTGCCAGAAAGAGCAAAGTTAAATAGTGCCCTCCCACAGCCACTTCCAAAGCACCTATTTTTTGTGCCATATTTTAGCTCATTACAAGTATCATTTTTCAGTATCATGTGCGACCTTAGCTAAAATTAAAAAATTGTTGATCTCGGTTAGTTTTAGGAAAGAAACTTTAGCTTATTTTCGGAGATGGTATTCACTCAATAGCATTGAAGTAACAACATAAAGTATATTTATATATTTTCCTCTTATTTTTGTCTTGAAATTGAAAAAATTGGCATTGGTAAGCCATTTGTACTGTTGGTAAAGCGTGCGTATTGTGCTTAATATATTGGTAAGGAGGGGTTTAGGGACAACCGCGAACTAATTCACTATCAAATCGCAACTTTTTGGCAAATTCATCGCGAATTTCAAATATCAAATATCTTGAAAATTGAAAAAACTGTCATCTACATGGTTATCACTTTTGTTATGCATTAAGGTTGTTTTCAAATCTCTCTCTCTCTCTCTGTCCTTTTGTGCAGATTGTCACCACAAACTTCACTCTAGAGGTATCATGGGATGGAAAAGCCAGCGTTAATGCTCAACTCTCTACTCAGTTTGCTAATGAAACGTGTGGTCTCTGTGGAAATATGGACGCCTCGGAAGAAAATGAGTTAGCATCACCTGGAAATGATGAGGTAAGCCTGCCAAAAAGAATTGTATGTGTTTTGTAACTTGAACTCACTGTTTGTTTCAATCCTATACAAATATACATTCATAAATACCCCAGACAGTTTCTTTACTCCTATTGGTGGAGAGTGCGTCACGTGGGTGTGCATAAACCTTTTGTTAATGCACACTAGAGCTCTGTTTATAACATGCTGGGTTGCCGTGTCGGGCGCGCAAGATTATCACGCGGAACGCAATTCATAGCTATAGTAAAAGCGTGTAATCTAAGCGCGGGCGTGCGTCATGTAAGCGCGCGCGCTCACACACAACCCACGCACATCGAACAGATTCTTCACAAAGTTTTGGGAAAAAATATTTCAAACCTCGAATTTTCAATTGTTAAAGTGTCTATAACTGTATTTTTTAATGTTTTTTAACAAAAGGGCATTTATGAATGGGAATAAAAGAGTAGTGACTTGTTCTTAAACGTCCGTTTAAAACCTTGCAGGGTCAGCGGACGTGCGATAAAGGCCAACGTACGTTGAAGAACTCGTCGCTACCCCTTTATTCCCTTAATAAAAAACAACTTGTAAAAATTTCAAAAGGTGGTAGTGTTTTTGAGATATTCCTGAAAGTCTGGAGCGGTTAATAATAATTTGTTGAGATAAAAAGTGATCTCTTTTTCCATAACCGCAGTACTTTGAAGTGGAAAGTTTCTGAAAATGCATTATACTATCCTAAGCTACTGTACTTACAATTTAAATTTCAGAGGCATTAAGCTAGGCAAAGCTATGTTTTGTTTATTGATGGCTTTTACCTTTAATAAGTATAATTATATGGACATCAGACTTATGAAAAACTCTTGTTGTTTTCCTTCAGGAGGATCCCAATGTATTTGGTAATTTCTGGGTGGCTAACCCTGAAGAATGTTCATCCATTGAACCTCCGGGTGAAAACGTAGAATGTCCAGATGATGAGCAAGAGAAATTCAGATCGATCTGTGAACCATTGGTTGATACAAGAGGTAAGTTTAGTTGGATAGTAATCATAGGCAAATTACAGCGTCTTAATGGAGCCTTAAGATTGGGAGTAATTAGTCGTGTCATTGAGTTCATGTATATGGTTAGCGATAATGCCATTTGTATTTTTATAGTAGTATGAAGATTTGTTTATTCAAGATTTGTTTCTTTTTGGGGGGGGGGGGTGGGGTTGAATGGGTTTATGCATTGAGGACACAGCTACTTTCCAACATCACTATATGATTTTACGCTTACTAATAACTAACTTCAATTCAATTCCATTTTTGTTGTCCATAAAATAGAAATTTGCTTTTTCAAACATGCTCATAACAGTTAACATACTTTTGGAATTATAGAATTACCAGGGATGCCAGTTTTCCAGCTATTGCCGGAATTCCGGCTTTTTCAAATTTTCCCCGATTTTTTTCCGGCGCTCTGTGTTTCATCTGGCCGAAAAAAAAAATCTTATTGAAAACAGATTTCCGGCGTTCCGTTTTTCATCTGGCCAGAGAAAATATATAAAATAATATCTGCCGTCAACTCGCTGTCAACTCGTCAACTCAACCACTTCCAAGATGGCAGGTATGAACTAGTCTTGACCTAAGGCCTCAGCGATCAACTAACATAAATTGCAGTACATACTACACATGCAGTACCAATCATTCACGCCTTGAGGCAAGACTATTCCAAATGCAGGAAAGCGCCCTCTGTTGTCCACTTTGTACAGGGCTGTGAAAAAGCAAGAAATGGCGACCGATGGCGACCGGCGGCTTTGTAGCTTAGAGATATTTTTCACGATCATCAAAAAAAATTCTTACAATCGAAATGTAGCCTTAAACTTTTCAAATTCTCTTTTAGCTTATACTGTATAGTTTTATGCATCTTTTGTGGATTTTAAATTTATTTTGGAGGAGTTGACGGCGAGTTGGTGGCACCAAGCGAGTTGACGGTAAGTTGTTGGACCCTCCCAATAATGTGCATTGCTGACACCGATCGAAAAAATTTAATTGCAAAAGAAGTTTTTTATACAACCGATCCTCACATTTCATGGTTGAAAAAAAGTACTTAAAGGCAGAAATAAGAGGGTAAGATCGTCCAAAAATGAAAAAAAATAAAAAAATCTTGATGTTTTTTCTGATTTTTTTTTTTTTTTTCTGTTTTGAAATTTGTGATAATTATATAAAAACGGAAAATTCAAGACTAAAATCAGACTATGCCTGCCTTTTTTTTGCAAGGGGGGGGGGTCAGAATTGTCTTTTTCTTTATGTTTCATCTAAAAAGTGCTGTTATGTTTCTTATAGTTTTTTTGGGTCTGACGGAGGGGGGGGGGCGGGGCGTGACCCCTTTTCCTTCAAAAAAAAATTTCAGGCTCTGAAGGAAAGAGCCACTGGCATCCCTGAATTACAAATTGTTGTAAAGTATAACAATATTTATGTAATTAAAAACATTTCCAAAATCTACTTCATAAAGGACAGTAACAAGAAAGAACAGGAAAATATGAACAGAATGTGGTAGAAACGAGTTTAAATGTCTATTGGTTCTGCACTTCTCAGCTTCCAGTTTCTGTTACTTATGTGTTTCATTGATTAAATTTACATCAATTTTATTCCTGATGCATTACATGTATTATACACTTAAGTTGTTTTTGTCTTTGTATTGAATGTTAAATCATGATTACGTGGATATTTGATGTCTGGTGATATTTTGTGTTATTGCAGGACCATTCAGAAGGTGTCCTGATGACATAACAGACAGTGCTTTTGAAAACTGTGTGTATGACGGGTGTGCCCTTCGACCAGACACAACCACCATCTGTGAAACATTTGCAGACACAATGAAACGTTGTCAGCGCATTGGCATTGAAATTGACAAATGGAGGAGAGATGACTTCTGTCGTAAGTTTTTATTAAAAGCCGTTTATAACTGTTTGTTTACATCTCGTATTGCATTCTCCTCTACCTGCCAGGCCCCTTATGGACATGGGGCAACCCTGTTTCAGCCCCAGGAGTAGGTGACAATGTGCCCATGGTGGTCAATAGCCCAATTCAGTTAATTGTAGCCCTTGGCTTGGCCATCCGTGGCCTTGTGATGTAAGGCGATCTGTCATATAAAAGGTTGCAAATTAGCTAGGATATTTGTGCTGCAAGCTTTGCCGTCAAGAATATTATGAAATTAAAATTGTAAACATGTCTTTATTCTCTTGTTAATCTTTGATTCATATATGTTTCTCAGTGACTTCAGTAATCACATATATTAATAATAGCAATGACAATTTATATAGCGCCCATCCATGAAACATGCTCCTTGGCGCTCAGCGATTAAAATGAAACCCTATTAAAATCCACACAGTTTTAAAACCTTAGAAAAAATATAACTAAAATGTAATTAAATGTATTAGTAGATGTTACATTTGCATCGGTGATAAAGAATATTATGTTTTGGTTTTTACCCATATACACCGATGTTGTAGCACTGTATACTCATATACGGTGCTACATCATCGGTGTATATGGGTAAAAACCAAAAATTCATATAATTAAATGTAATTAAATGCAGTACACACATCTTGTGTCAGCATTGTAAACGCTTATTTTCTTGTGTTTATTCTTGCAGCATACCAGTGCCCCCCTCAGTCTACCTATAAGGTATGTGCCAATGTATGCCAGAGACGTTGTGGTGAAGCGGAGCATCCAGACAACTTTGAATGTCCTCATCCATGTGAAGAAGGGTGTGAATGTAATGAGGACCATGTATTAGACAGTGATGGCAACTGTAAACCAATAGAAGAGTGTGGCTGTTTTGATGACGGTTTTTACCATCTGGTAAGTCTTATCAATTTGTGTTTTGGAATAATAGTATGCACTATCTATCATCATCAATAATTAGGATTTGAGACTTTGCATTGTGGAAATACGATATATAGAAAGGTTTGCGGTAACACCATGTAATGACTATCTTGGATGGGTTCTGAAAAGAACCGTTGGTTTCAACTTGACGTTTCGATCAGTATGCTCTGATCGTCTTCAGTTGAAACCAACGGTTCTTTTCAGAACCACCCCAACTCATCAGAGATAGTCATTACATGGTGTTACCGCAAACCTTTCTATATCATCAATAATGTATCTTATTTCATCTTATTTTATCTTATTGCATTTTGCAAATAAATCTATCAATAATGTCTGTCTTTAAACCTTGTTTCTGCGTTAGCTGATTCCATTGAAGCTCAGTTTTATAATAGACTGAACATACCTGAGTTGAATGGGAAAGCTCAAGCTGAGGTCTTATTTGACGAGTTGAACTAATGGTCACTCTTATTGGTCATTGTTATCTTGCTATAGAGTGGAGTACCATACATGCGTGAAGGTTGTATGGAACGTTGTACTTGTGAGAATAGAGAGATAAACTGTGAAGGAGTCATGTGCCATCATAATGCCTCATGTGCCCTAGAAGATGGAGACATTGGATGCCACTGTGATGAGGGATTCCTAGGAAATGGAATGGAGTGCATGAGTTAGTATCATACTAGAATCATATTAATCAATGGCCTTACTCTAGTGTAGTAGGTAAAGTATACCATTGGTTTTCAGAACTGTTTGGTTGTTTCATTTCATTTTTAAAAGGTGGTAGTTTTTCGTGAATATGTCCACGCAGGAAGAACTATCCTTGACAGGAATACACAACCTGAGGAACCCGACTGCAATAATGCTTCTCAGATATGAATTTTGGGGCATTAAATTTATACCTTATTACATATCCACATTACTTCAAAGTGAAACTTTTCTCAAAATGCCTCCACTATGAGAGCTACTGTAGGCTTCTAACCAAAAGTTTGTATTGCCGTGAATTTTAGTAGTTGTACGTACTGTACCTTCCTTTTTACAGGTTTTTAAATCCTAGAAAAAACAAGCTGTGAAAAAAAAAATGAGATCAAAGAGGATTTTTTTTGTTCTTTCGAGTGGAGTTATTCTACTCCGTTTATTCAACAAACGACAACATTCATCACTTAATCAACATTAATAAAGAAGCGCAACTGCTATTACATACAAGTATATAATATTAGAGCTTTGTTACAATTGGTTAAACTGATATATTTTTTGTTTCATTAGATGACCCTTGTGACCCTAACCCATGTGAAAATGACGGGCGATGTTCTCCAACCCCAGATATGATGTCTTATATGTGCACTTGCATTGGGCGATGGGCAGGGCAGAATTGTGATGAAGGTAATTAATATTTAGAAACTTTTTACAGCAAAGTGAACATTGAATTGGTTGTTATTATGACCAATCATGCATCCATTGAATAATGCTTTCACAATAAAAGTTGCATGTAATGATTACAACGATTGTTTAAACTGACTGCAGAATTAATATATTTCTTCCTCTCTGTTACTACAATCTTCTTCTTTTGAGTCCATCATCTACTCTACTTAAAATAATTGACAGCCCTCTCATTTGCTGTCATCAGATCTTCTTGGGAGCACTGCTCCTTGGGGGATGGGCATCAAAGGTGTGGCATTGATTGGGGTGGTGTGCCACAATCGCATTTGGTGTCATCATCATCGGTGTATTCTTATTTCTTCATGTTTGTCTTGCATTGTCCCACCTCTGTACATAGTCTATTGAGGGACTTCCATGTTCTCCAGTCCTGCTTATGTTCAATATACAATTGTTGCACGTTGTAACAGGGTCCATGGTGTTTTGTACACTCGAGGGGAATTCGCCTTGGGTGCCATTTGCCCCCGAGGGTGTACAAAACCCATGGACCCCATCACAGTGTGCAACAATTGTTTTGTTATACCTTGGTAAAATTTGTATTCCTCTTCTCGAAGTTCTGTTGTCATCTTCAAACATTTTTATGACGGAGTATGCAGTGGTTTAATAAGCAGATAAACAGTTGTTCATCTAAGAAACAATTCTTCACTGTTCCCTCGAACCCGCAGCTGTTTTGTAAAAAGCGCTGGAAATCGACCAGCGGTGGGACGATCAAGGTATAATGTACACCGGTAAACAAAACTCATGTTACCATCCGCACTGTGCAGCCATTGTACATCTGATTTTGTATCAAACTTCACAATTTTTTACCGAGGTATAACAATGATATACTTAATACAATGATGTAATATCATGTATTTTAATTGAATTACAGGTGTAGGTGATTGCACACAGAGTGAGCAAAACTACCGTACATTTGATGGAAAGACATACACCTTCTATGGTGGTTGTTCATACGTTTTACTCCAGCCATGTTCGCAGAGTGATGTGGATTTCCGTGTCATTGTTGAGAAGGAACCTGATGAAGACATCCCAAGGCTGTCCAATACCAAAGCTGTCCATGTTGAAATCTTTGGCAAGGTAATATTCTTTTCTTGTCCATCTTCATTACAAAGTTGTTTTTAAAATGATATTAATAATATAACAATAGTGGCAATATAGTGTGAGACCAATTCCTTTACATAATTCAGCTTTGTGCTGCCAATTTTTTTTTTAAAATAAAAATGGATGAATGAATGAATGAATGAATAAAACCATGTAATGGTTTACAAGGTGCTGTGGCACAATATGCAGCCAGTCAAACCAGGGCAAACCATCCGAAGGACGCAGCACTGATGACTTGGATTGAAACCCACGCTCTACTGATCCGCTACATCAGAGCTTGAATCCGGTGCTCTTAATCGTTCGGCCACGACTCGCCATATTGATCATTGGTTATGACTGTGAATCAATTAATAGTTTTATTTTCATTTGGTTATTCATTCCTCTGTATGACTAATCTCTTGAAAAGTAGATCACATTTTAATATAAATAGCTAGATTATTAACTGTTTTTTTCTGTGTTGATTATTTTGTCATCTTAGGCAATTATTCTCAAGCAAGATTTAGAAGTTGAAGTTGATGGGCAGCTTGTTAACCTTCCTTACGCCTCTGGTACAGACTTTACTATGGGGCAATTTGGAAGCATAATGGTAAGGCTTTTTACTGTTGAGTTGCACAATATCAATGTTGCTTCAGATGCTTTCCTACCTCATGAAACAAATTCCATAGAGACCAAGAATACAGGGAGAAAAGGACAGCCATGAGAGACAACTCTTTCAAAAGCCAAGCTCATTATTTGATTTACATTTTTAACTTATCGGTTGTACTTTCCAAACCTGTTACCCTCTAATAAAGATCCTTGCCTGTTCACCAGCAACAATTTACAATTTTCTCCAAAATAATCTTACTTCTCAGATAATGGTTGAAAAGTTTTATCTGCAGTTAATCATAGAAAGTATTTTGTATTTATTCAGGTATTGACAACCAACTTCGGCTTGGTAATCGTATGGGATGGTAAATTCTTTGTAGACATCACACTACCTCTTTCCTATGGAGGAACAACTTGTGGTTTGTGTGGCAATTTCAATGAGGATCCTGAGGATGACTTTGGTGAAGTAAGTTGATGTTGTGTAAGGAGGATATCCTTCTCTTCACATTCTCTTATTTATTCATCGTAGTACACTGGGATTTATTGTAAAGACCAGACACTGGCCTCTTGTAGCACTTCTTTCTGAGAGCGAGACTATTGCACAAATCAAATTTTTGTTTTTATTCATTGTCCTTAAAATGAAGTTTTAGAGAAGAAAAAATGATTAATATAGAATATGGCATTATGTAGAATGATTTGATGATTTGATCAGGTCGCCTCCCATACCAGAGACTTTGGCTGTGGGGCTTGCCTGCTGTGGCAATGTTGCACATTTTGAGATCTGGCCAAAGACATGTTAAAATGGATACAGCCTTATTGGCATGGCATTTATTTATTTGACCCTGTTGTCCCAACAGCACAACAATGCATACGAGTTTGCCGAGGACTGGATTACTAATGACGAAACATGCGATTCACCCTCGGAGCCATTTGAACCTTGTGAAGAGAAACCTGAACTAGTTGCTGAAGCTGTGGAAAAATGCTCAATCATCCTAGCACCGAACAGTAGGTTCCACTTTGTAGAATTTTGTATTTTATAGACCCTTATAGACCTTTTCCGAAATACCTTTTGCTAACTGCTGAATGAGGAACTTGATCTCTAGCTAGACCAGCATGCACCTCTTCCCATGCCAAAATGCACGTACAGAGTATTTGCGATATGGTCTATGATGTCACATTTTCAAAAAGCGCCCATATCTAAAGCCAAAAAGTGCCCTCACTAAGGCAAAAGGAAACAATTTGTTGGACAAGGCTGTTCCTAGTGCATAAAATGTGCGACCTCAGGGACCTGTGGCGTTGTGCACGTGAGCTCTGTGTCCTGTGGCATTTTGCAATATGCAAGGGGTCTATTACTATATGTTCATGTCATAGTGTTGAATGCTAATATACCGGGTGAGTCATAAAAAACGCAATCACTGGATGGGAGCTATTTTTTTAAGAACAACAAAAATCCTAAACAAATAATTTCCATATCTAAGTAGGTCATGGATTTACCTTTACAATGGTGGAAGCATGGGGATGATTTATGAAGATGTTCCAGAGATATGCTTATTTAAAATCGGATGGCCTAAAAACAATTCTGTCCAAAAAGGACAGTGCAAATATTACATTGCAAACTTTGCGCATGCTTGCTGATCATTGCGAAATAACCTTCTGAATTTTTTTAAACACGTTGCACGAGAGAATGGAAGATAAATACGTTATAGTATGCGCCCTTCGGTCTAGTTGGATATGGGACGCAGAAACGCTAAATTTTTCTGTGGTCCACGTGCGTGATATTGATATGATCCTATTTTTGTTGTCACAGTTGCCTGCCCTTCAGGTTGGATTGCAAAAGATGACAACGGTATAAACAAATGCTACTACATCAAGACTCTAGAAGACCCTTTGACCTTTGCCTCTGCACAGCTTGAATGTAGAAAGCTTGGTGGTGAGCTGCTTGATGTTGAGAGTGAAGGAGAAGATTCTTTCATTGCGAAGAATACTGGCGTGTCGTCTTATTGGGTGTCTTGTAATGATCGAGATGAAGAAGGACAATGGAGATGTCATAAATCTCTTGACGATCATTGGTATCTCAATACTACAGAGAATGAAGGATATTGGCGTAAGTAGTGTCACCTACATTGTGTAAAAGCCTAAGGCATAAAAACTTGCTAAGCACAGAAAAAATCTTGCTTAACAGAAACTGGTTACCAGCAAAATATTCATAAAGTTTACATTATTGCGACTAGTGCTCCACTCATTATTTGCTTAGCAAAGAAATTTGCTAGGCAGTATTCCGTTATTTGGTTTTTACTCTTCATCGATGTGTGTAAGCTCTGTATACTCGGTACTTTCCCAAGTTCTGAGAAAAAATAGCAGTTGATTAGCAGCTTCATGAAATTGGACCCAGGATATATTATATATCAAATTTGCTTTTTGTTTGTTTCAACTAATATGTTTGATTATATTTCTATTTTCCAGCATGGGTTGAAGGTGAGCCCAACAATGGAGGTTCTTCTTCCATAGACTCTGACTGCATTAAGGTTGAACCACCAAATCAATGGCAAGACGTTTCCTGTAGTGCAACAGTGCAAAATCTTATCTGTCAGTTGGTCCGACCTCCCAAATTTCAAAGTAAGAACCATTGCATCAATTGTACTTTTAATTCATTAGTCTCATGATGACTAAATAATAATAATAATAAGATTTTAATATTAATAAATAATATTAATAAATAATAAGACATATCCACCCTGCTGGGTGTTCAAGACATCTAAACTTGTAACTCAAATGACTAATGTTTTCATGTGTTGTTATCCACTCAGATGCATTTGAAGCATGTCATGAGGTGCTACCACCAAGGCTGGTCTTTGAATCCTGTATCACTAGTCTTTGTGCAACGCTACCTGCTGAGGAACATCTCTGTAGGTCTGTTGAGTTATATGCTGATGAGTGTCGTCTTCATGGGGTGGATGTTAAGCCATGGAGATCCAGAGATCTATGCGGTAAGTTTTATACAACCATACAGTTTGGGGCATGTAATGCACGTATCAATTGTAGTCCCGGACCCGGGACTTTGGCAGAGGTAGCCGGGACATAGACAGGGATGTGCAAAAACCGTGCCCCACCCTACCAGGAAAATAGCGGGGTCTTTGGCGAGGTTGTAAAATTTGTTTCCCCGCCCTACTGGGACAATAGCGGGGTCTTTGGCGAGGCTGTATAATTTGTTTCCCCGCCCTACCGGGACAGTAGCGGGGTCTTTGGCGAGGCTGTATAATTTGTTTCCTCGCCCTACCGGGACAGTAGCGGGGTCTTTGGCGAGGCTGTAAAGTTTGTTTCCTCGCCCTACCGCGACAGTAGCGGGGTCTTTGGCGAAGCTGTATAATTTGTTTCCCCGCCCTACCGGGACAGTAGCGGGGTCTTTGGCGAGGCTGTATGATTTGTTTCCTCGCCCTACCGGGACAGTAGCGGGTCTTTGGCGAGGCTGTATAATTTGTTTCCCCGCCCTACCGGGACAGTAGCGGGGTCTTTGGCGAGGCTGTAAAGTTTGTTTCCCCGCCCTACCGGGACAGTAGCGGGGTCTTTGGCGAGGCTGTAAAGTTTGTTTCCCCGCCCTACCGGGACAGTAGCGGGGTCTTTGGCGAGGCTGTAAAATTTGTTTCCCCGCCCTACCGGGACAGTAGCGGGGTCTTTGGCGAGGCTGTATAATTTGTTTCCTCGCCCTACCGGGACAGTAGCGGGGTCTTTGGCGAGGCTGTAAAGTTTGTTTCCCCGCCCTACCGGGACAGTAGCAGGGTCTTTGGCGAGGCTGTATAATTTGTTTCCCCGCCCTACCGGGACAGTAGCGGGGTCTTTGGCGAGGCTGTATAATTTGTTTCCCCGCCCTACCGGGACAGTAGCGGGGTCTTTGGCGAGGCTGTAAAGTTTGTTTCCCCGCCCTACCGGGACAGTAGCGGGGTCTTTCGCGAGGTTGTAAAGTTTGTTTCCCCGCCCTACCGGGACAGTAGCGAGGTCTTTGGCGAGGCTGTATAATTTGTTTCCTCGCCCTACCGGGACAGTAGCGGGGTCTTTGGCGAGGTTGTAAAGTTTGTTTCCCCGCCCTACCGGGACAGTAGCGGGGTCTTTGGCGAGGCTGTATAATTTTTTTCCCCGCCCTACCGGGACAGTAGCGGGGTCTTTGGCGAGGCTGTAAAGTTTGTTTCCCCGCCCTACCGGGACAGTAGCGGGGTCTTTGGCGAGGCTGTAAAGTTTGTTTCCTCGCCCTACCGGGACAGTAGCGGGGTCTTTGGCGAGGCTGTATAATTTGTTTCCTCGCCCTACCGGGACAGTAGCGGGGTCTTTGGCGAGGCTGTATAATTTGTTTCCCCGCCCTACCGGGACAGTAGCGGGGTCTTTGGCGAGGTTGTAAAGTTTGTTTCCCCGCCCTACCGGGACAGTAGCGGGGTCTTTGGCGAGGCTGTATAATTTGTTTCCCCGCCCTACCGGGACAGTAGTGGGGTCTTTGGCGAGGCTGTATAATTTGTTTCCCCGCCCTACCGGGACAATAGCGGGGACATACCTAGCCGTGAATGAAAAGCTGTCCATATTTCGTCGACGCACAGCCAGCAGTGGCCTGGTTCGATTCGATCGGTCTCTGCGCACATCCGATGTAACCAGTTTTGTTTCTGGGTTTTGCGGTTAAACGTTATATTGAACAAAATTATTTGTGTATTCATTACAAAAGCTAAAATATGTTTTATAAAAATTGTAATGAGTATTTCTATTGTTCACATTTCTTCAAAGATATAATTTAAAACAAACATTTCATTTAAAAAAGAAAAACAATTGTATGTTCTTCGGACAAAGTATTGACTAAAAAACAACGGTGGAAATGATAGACGCACATTAATTTGCAGCTGAGCGTTCCCATCAGCGGCTCTCTGCTGCAAGCAAGGGGTAAATAGACATCAGTCAGAACAAATGCCCTGCATGCCGGGACTGGGATTGTGCAAGGTTTGTAACAAATGCCCCGCATGTCGGGGCTGGGATCGTGCTGAAGATGTGATAATATGCCCCGCATGCCGGGGCAAGTGTATAGCCGGGGATGTACAAAAACAAGTGCCCCGACAGGCCGGGCAGTAGAGGGGCATGGCAGGGACTATCACGCTGAGCCATTTTTACATCCCCGGCCAAGTCGCCGCTAGTCCCAATTGATACGTGCATAATGGTGGAGTGGCACTGGAAAGTAACTTGATTTGTTGACTGGAAAAGTCTGTCTGCTGTTTAGGTCAACTATCCAAAATTAAGTTGTATACAACCATACAGTTTGGGGCATGTAATGGTGGAGTGGCACTGAAAAGTAACTTGATTTGTTGACTGGAAAAGTCCGCTGTTTAAGTCAACTATCCAAAATTAATTTGTAATGTTACTTTAAAAGATTAACAAATTGCAGCGTTGTGTTAGCTGTTGCAAGTGTTTTAACTATATTTTTCAAATTTATAGAAGTTCATTGTGCAGAATACAAACAAGATATTCCTGCTAGCCAGGATGAATGAATCAAATGGTACTTCAAAGTGACCTCTCTGTATTCAATGATAATTCTTGCAGCACTGGAGTGTCCTGAGCATTCTTTCTACAGTCAATGTGTGAGTCTCTGTCAACCAACATGTGCACAACCAGACAGGACGTGTGATAACCAATGTGAACCTGGCTGCCAATGTGATGCAGGATTGTTACATCAAGGAAATGATTGTATATCACCAGATCAATGTGGATGCTTCTTGGAAGACTCGGGCGAATTCTTTCTGGTACTTGTCATGAATCTTCTTAATTATTACCAAATTTGTACCTAGTCATTCTGTTTGGTTTTGCTTGTAATCTGCGTTTGCATGTGGGTTACAACAAGCCTTGGCTTCTAGAGGAAACACATGTACCATTGTAGTGCTTTTTTCTTAACTTGATTATGTTTTTTAATTAGATGTTGTTATTTTGACACATTTTTCACTGAGAATGTAAACAACTGCATTCTGGAATTGACACAAATTTGTAATGGTTAAAATACGAAGCAATGCGGTGACTTACCTAACAAATTATTGCTTAGTACTTTATCCCTTTGTTGCTTCAGCCGGGTCGATGGCGCATAACAGAAAACTGCACTCAGATATGTACCTGCACACCGGGTGGGGAATTTGAATGTGAAGACATCAATTGTGTTGACAATGCTACCTGTGTATTCGATGATGTCTACAAATGTGAATGTTCAGATGG
Organism: Asterias rubens; assembly: GCF_902459465.1. Taxonomy (NCBI): domain Eukaryota; kingdom Metazoa; phylum Echinodermata; class Asteroidea; order Forcipulatida; family Asteriidae; genus Asterias; species Asterias rubens. Next base: position 1,249,185 of record NW_022985693.1, read on the forward strand.
TTTCTTCTTTATGGATGGTGAATGCAGACGTAAGTCAATGATGAGTGACTAAAAAGTTATTTTAAGCATTAATTTTAAGGGTTATTGTGTACTTCACACTTAACCTGAACTTCTTTGTGAAAGGTTTTGTGTTCTTGTTAACCCTTTTCTTACCATAGCCGACTGCACTCATATACATGTACCCTCTTCCTTATCATTGGTGACCATTTTTAATAAAGTTGTAGTTTTGTCACTATTTACCCTCCATACCCTAGCTTACCATCATTTGAAAGAGTGAGATCATATCTTTCCAATAATGGTAAAATAAAATATGGTTGTTGTTTATCAATCTCAAATTTGAGTTGTAAGATCCGAATTACCTGCACCTACATAGCGCATTATGGCTGTTTACAAAAGGTGTTTGAGATTACAGATCACACTGAGTGAAGAAAAAAACAAAGAACTGTGGCATTTATTGACCAATCCCAATGTTTTTTTTATTATACCAAAGTGAATTTAATAAGTAAGAACTTTTCTTAAAATTGCCCTTTAAAGCAGTCATCAACGGTTGTTTATGTCTAAGCAGTTCGTTAACGAAAGGGTTAAAAGAAAACATAAAGCAGACTTTTAAAACTGATGGTGTGTTTTAGTTGTTTATAATTTTGTGTATTATATTCATGTCCTTATTTCTAACTATGAACTTATTGAATTTGAATTGATTGAAGAGATCTAAAGGAGCCACATTGATTGTGTGTGTTTTTGGTTGACAGCTGATGCCTGTACAGATAACCCATGTGAACACGGCGGCCAATGTGAAGCTATCAATACTGAATCATTCAAATGTTGCTGTCCTTACGGCTACACAGGAGATTTGTGTGAAAAGGGTAAGTTCAAATGGAAGGTATCATAACTTTGGTAATTATTCTTAAAGTTAATGGCAATAAAAACCTTTGTAGAAAGCCAACAGCAGCATTTGATACTATAAAGTATTTTGAGAAACACTTCACTTCGAAGTAATGCGGTATGTAAAAAGATAACAAATGTCATGCCCCAAAGTAACGGTTCTCATTTCTATTGGGGATTATTTTTCCTGTGTGGATACATTTGCTCCAGAATTTCAGCAATGTCTCAAAAACGTGACAACATTTTGAAATGAAATCTACAGTTATATAGGATTAAGACAATCGTACAGTTAAAAAAATACAAAAGATATACTTTGCCTTTAAAGAAGTTTTTGATTGGTACCTTCTTGTTGTTGTTCATGAAGTGATTGCTTGTGGTGTGAATGTTTAAGCAAACAAGTTATTTAGTTGTTATTGTTGTGATTATATTCCAGAGGATGCATGGTGTAAAACCAGTGGAGCTCACGTCATTCGCACATTCAAAACAACCTTCTACTCTTACTACTCTGACTGTGTCATGACGCTTGCTCAACATTGCCCTGAAAATGACGATGTAGAACCCTTGTTCAAAATCATCAAGAAGAATCACAAACATGATCTGAGAAAAGAGGCATTTGAAGTGTCCTGGATACGGATTCACATTCATGATCTGGTAACAATTATTACTCTCATTGTGATGCTTTTGTTGCTTGTACATTGCAGAAATAAGAAAGTGCTGTTTGGAAAATATGCTACTGATGATTTAACTGATAATCTTCCACAATATGAACTGAAATCACACACACATTGCAATCTCTTAATTTTTAATTCTAGGTAATTGAACTACAACCAGGCAAAGGTGTCACCGTGAATGAAATCTGGAAGAACTTGCCCATAACAAACTATGATGGTGTTCAAATCCAACAGTCTGGACTCAATGTGGTAGGTATTTTTCTATACAAACCAAGGGTATACTTTGTTTCTCATGTGAGTTTTCAGTTGATTTCCCTCCCTCGTTAGGTGTCATTTATTGATTGTTTGAGCCAGGAAAAGCCATTGAATTGAATGCTGTTGGAGACATTTGACTCTTCACTACTTTGTTCTTCAGTGTAATTTTTAATTTTTTTTTTAAAGCCATTCAATATTTAAAAATTGAACTTTGGGGTAGGAAGGTGGGTCAAAAGACTTTCAAAAAGATTTTTTTTTTTTTTAACATTGTCTATTCTGAATGGCCATTGTTAGGTAAGTTTACATCCTGTTTTATTTCAGGACCTGAAATTTGAGTTTGGTTTGTGGATCAACTGGAATGGATATACAGACATCTTAATACATGTCGATGAAGAACTCAAAGAACAAGTATGTGGCATATGTGGCCGCTATGATGACTATGATGAAATGCACGACAATGACTTTTTCACTAATAATGGAAACACGGTAAGCTCCTCACTGTAGCGTGCAGTTAAAGGCAGGATGCACTTTTGGTATTTGTCGATGACTAGTTTCCTCACTTGGGTTATCCCAACATATGCATTAATTAACAATCAAATTAAAGTTGCAGGACAAAAATTAAGGAAAGACACTGTTGGTGTATACAAGTTTTCAGATGCCTGAGAAAGGATTCATACCTGAGGGGAAAAAATTGCCTCTTTATCTGAAACTTCTTTATTTAAAAGGGTTATTTCTAAAAATGTTCTATATATTAACAGCTCCCTATAGTGATCTTTACCAAGTAAGATTTCATTGTCACTTATTTTTAAATTAATTACCAAATGTACACCCTCCCTTTAATTGTAATGTTTTCCTATTTCTTAAGTTCTTTTAATGTTTTGTTTTATCAACTCAGCCAAGTACAGTTTAAAGATCAAAGTAATATCAAAATATCATAATACTTTAGTGCTTTTCACACCCCTAAGGGGTGTATCAAAGCGCACAGTGTTTTTTCTTGCAAGCAATGTGGAACTTCGAGGAATGTGGAACTTCGATTTGAGGTATGAGACCTAATTCTTTGAAGCACTGTGTAATGGTTTGTTTTCTATCAGACCAGGCCCCGATTTCACGAAACTCATCGCAAGTAGCGACGCATCGTAGGGTTTGCGATGCGTCGCAGACCTAAGACACGTCGCGGCTGCGACGAGTTCCACAATCCATTTCACCAAACAAGTCGTAAGCGCGACGAGTCGCAATACAAACTGATTTCACTCTTAATAAAAACAACCTTATGGACGAGGATGAACTTCTAAAGTTCTGCGGCTGTTTTATGTTGTGTACAGCTTGGTCATGAAACAGTCGTGTATAATAGTTCATTCAAGATGGCAGACACTCAACCATTTCGGACTAGTGGTTAGGTTTGGGTTTTTTTGGTTGGTTTATAATTATTTATTCGTTGAGTTGTTTTAGTTTGTGTGTTCGTTTGTCATGCGTGTGTTTGTTTTCTTTTCTTTTACCCGTTTTTTTTTTTTTTTTTTTTTTTTGGGGGAGGGTAAATTTCCATTCGTTGTCTAGTGTCTTCCCGATTGGTTCACGGAAGTTACGTGTGGTAATTGTTATGTCCTTTCATGCATTTTGTGCGTAACCAAATGAAACATCGCATTCTTACGACGACCCTATGGGTCGTCGTAACTTACGACTTGTCCTTCCTCGTTGTCAAGGAACTTGCGACAGATCCAACGCATCGTAACTTTGATGAAATTGATTTCATACGCATCGCAACTTACAACGTGTAACCGGTCGCAACTTGCACTTGCGACGCGTCGCAGCGCTTCATGAAATCGGGGGCAGGAACACCGGGGCTACCCCTTTTTTTTTTTTGATAAGTGCACTGTTTTTTCTTTGCGTGTGTTACACAACACAGGGGACCAATGGTTTTATGTAGCATCGGATAGATGGTTAAGTTTCTTGCTTAAGGACACAAGTGTTGTGAATGGAACTCAAATCAACACTCTGCTGAACAGAAACACCAGATTTTAAATGTGGTGTTCTTAACGGCTCGGCCCCAACACTTCCACAAATTGAACCAAGGGTCCAGGCTCTGTACAAGCCTAGGCTTTTTCCTAGTGCCCTCCTCGTATCACCCTTTGTTCTTTTGTCTTGTATGTTTTATGATTATTTATTGTGATATTTGGAAATAAAAAACAAACAAACAAAGTATTCTCCACACAGTAGTAAAAACCATGGGGTTGCTCATTGTAAAACGCCTATGTAGAGAATTATACAACTCTCTGCTAAGCAAAAGTAAGCAGAAAAACCAGGCACTGATTGTACATAAAATATGGTACTTTGGCTGGTAACCGTTCTCTACTAAGCATATTGAGTTAAATTGAACTGAAACCAAACTACATCAAAAGAAGAAAACAGATTACTAACACCCACAAGTCAAAGGAGTAAAAAGTACATAAATCAAAGCAACTTGAATAATGAATTAAGTTGAATAGTAATCAATAACAGCAATTTTGTAGTAAGTCTTTTTAAATCCATATGCCTTAATGGATTTTCTTCTCTGTATCTAAATCCTACGTATGGCTCCAATTTGTTTGCAGTCTGTAACTTATGCAGAGTTTGTTAATAGTTGGGCTGAGGAGGATGAGGAGTGTATGTTAGATTCTGGAAGCATCGTGGGAAGCATCGTCTTCTCCAACTCTGATCTTCTAGCTTCCTTCTGTCCTGATAGATCAGATTCAGTGACAACTTCTTGCATGGATGAAATCAGTGGTCTCTCAGGTAGGTTCAACACTATGTTCTCAAACGAATAAATTATAATAATATGGAAGTCTTATATAGTGCATGTATCTACCAACAAGGTACTCAAGGCACTTAGTATAAACGTTTTACAGAAAGATGGTTTTTGAAAATAAGAATTCTGAGACCCAATTCTGTAGCACCTTATTAAGGGTTCACAAGGTGCTACAGCACATTCAGTAGCAACAGCCAGGAACACAGGATGAGCCCCTTCTCTTTTTGATAAGCGACTGGGTTCTTTACGTGTGTTACACAACACATGGGACCAACGGCTTTACATCCCATCCGAAGGGCGAAGCAATGGTTAAGTGTCTTTCATAAGGACACAAGTGTCACGACTTGGACTCAAAACCCACACTGTCTGGTCAGACACGACACATCCACGACACTTGCAAAATGTGTAATAACAAATTTATATCGGTAAAAAAGAATCGGTACACAATGGTTTAAGACCCAGCTATTTCCTTCCCCCCAATCAAATTTCCAGTTTTGTTAAGGTTTTACCAGACATGTCCAAAGATGAAATAGACATTTCATAAGCAATCTTGTATAATAAATAATAGGAAATCTTATTTCATGACAGAGTTGCTATGTCTTAGCCTTGATTTTGGGTTTCAACAAACTATTTTTGTTGAAGCCACTTTATTACTCTTTTATTTGATGGGGCAAAGTTAAGTAAAAGAAGTAAAAGAAGCATAGAAATAAAAGTTTAGGAAAATAAACATATTAAAACTTTACACATTTTGTTCATTAACCATTGATATTTGTTTGCATTTTTTTCCATAACTACTTAGCAATGACAACAAAATAGCGCTGTATATACATGTAGATCCATGTTAATTCGTACTATTCAGTGTTTAGACAGAATAGGTGTTTATTTGTAAACTATTGTCTAATGGTATTTCTTTTTGTCAATAGGTCAATGTGATGAAGCAGTGGAGGTCAATTACCATCTTTTAACCTGTATTTTTGACAAGTGTTTTATTGGGGATTATGAAGGAGAAGGCTGTAGACGTATTGCCAATACTGTAGGTGCTTGTAGATCATACTGTGGGCGTCCAGAACCTTTCAGAACACCAGGAGCACATTGTGGTAAGTAAAATTTGAGCTGTTGACAAAATTACACCAATGCTATTTCAAGATAAAATATCCATTATATTGTTTCCTGTTTACCTCACATTGGTAACAGTGCTAATAATTCTCATACAAACAAAGTAAAAACATTTATGAGGCGCATTTCCAAAAAAAACATTGAGCTTTCAACCAAAAGTTAACGTGGAGTACATTGAATAAAAAAATACAAAATCGGAACAAATCAAGAAAAATAAATAACATTTGAAGGCAATATTACAGAAACAATGTTATAAATCAGATACAATTTATGTTAAAAACCCAAAGTTACACTTCTTTTGGAAAAAGAAAAGTTTTAAAATCTTTTTGAACAATTTCACATTTGGAGCAGTACAAACATGCACAGGTAAGTTATTCCATAGTCCAGGCCTTAAAGCCATTATACACTTTCGGTAAACAGTATTGTCCAAGTCACACACTTCGTGTATCACAACTTATATATAAAATAACAAACCTGTAAAAATTTAGGCTCAATCAGTCTTGGAGTCGGGAGAAAATAACGGGAAAACCCACTCTTGTTTCCGCGCGTTTCGCCGTGTCATGACATGTGTTTAAAATAAATCCGTATTCTCGCTAACGAGAATTTATATTGTTTTACTGTTTTCTAAAAAAGTAAAGCGTTTCATGGACTAATATTTCAAGAGAAGTCTTTCACCATTACCTTCTGTAAACCCTAAAAATTATTTGTAAATCTGTGAACTTTTATTTTTTTTTCTGTACCGAAAGGGTCCAATGGCTTTAACACAGTACAAATCAAAATGACTAAAATGAATTTGTACTGTTCTCAGTTACTTTTGCTGTTTGTTATGTATCTTAGATGTACCTTGCCCGGGGAATTCCACATACAATTTCTGCATGAGTCCATGTGTACCTACCTGTGACACCACAATGGGAGGACCCCAAGAAGAGTGCACAAGAACTGATTGTGTAGAGGGATGTCAGTGCAATGAAGGATTTGTCTTGAGTGGTACAAAGTGTGTACCAAGAGAGGACTGTGGCTGTAGAGATATTGAACATGATGGTGCTTATTACTTGGTAAGGGAGCGGGGCAATTTTATCTTATAAAGTTGTAGAAGCATTAGTAGGATTTGAAACTTTGCATGGTGGCAGTATAATTAGGGGAGGTTTGCAGTCTCGCTATAAAATCTCTATTGAGTAGTGTTGTTTCTGAAAAGAAGCAGTGGTTGACATCTCAATGCTTCGATCAACTTCAGGACAAGCATAAGCAGAAAATATTACTTATAGCTGAGCAAAAATCAAGACAAAAAGGTATAAATGTATTTTGTGAAAAATATTCATACAATAAGGTTTGCATTAACATCGTGTAATGAAAGCTGAACTCTGATGCTGCATGCTGCTTAAGTACTGATGATGCAGATTAGCTTGGTGATGCACGAAATACTAGTGCTATTTAAAGATTCCGTTATGTATCGTACCGTTATCTGATATTTTGGACTATGTTTATATGTAGAATGGCGAGGAGTTCGTTCGCGAAGACTGTCATGAGAAGTGTGAATGTGTAGCTGGTCAGATCAACTGTGAACCTCTAGATTGCCACTGTGATGCTACTTGTGGAATTGTAGATGACAAGTATGGATGCTATTGTCTACTTCCATATCATGGAGATGGTCTCATCTGTACAGGTAAGATTACTCATCTCTCAAATTAATTAATCTAGGTATCATAGCTGGAAGGTATATTAATGTATATTAATGAATACGGGGTATTTCTCTTTTGATCATATTTCGCTTTGATGAAATGTCTAAAACCTTTAAAAACGGCTTTTGTGAAATCCTTGTTTAATAATAATGATAATTGTTCATTGTTAGGGTGCACATATCTATTATGAGTGCCCAAGGCACCCAATAAGATCATCCTGATAAGGACAGCAACAAAATTTCAGAAACTAATTGAAAGCTATGGCCATCAGGTGTGTTTTTAGCTGATCTCAACTACTTGTATGCTGAAGCATGACCTCAAGGATGATGGTAAAGAGTTCCAGAGACAAGGTGCTGCTAAAGCAAAGCCCCTATACTATCCCACATGATCCTTCAGTTCTTAACTCTACAAGTTTCATATCCCTGTTTATGATCAGAGCCCGACTCTTTTGTTTACTATTGTTAGTTTGGCCATTATTTTCTTGATCTCTTTATCAAGCAATCCTTGACTATATCATAGTGCATCCATCTGTTGTATCTACTTGGTATATTTCAGTTGACCCCTGTAACAGCAACCCTTGTCTGAATGATGGGGAATGTGTCACCTTGAAAACACCAGAGTTGTCCTTGTCGGAAACCAAGTTTGTTTGCATATGCAAGGCTCCATGGACAGGCATTCGTTGTGACATTTGTAAGTAGCAAACTTTGAAGGCAAACCAAACCCTAAAGTTTCTGTATAGTATGGTGTTATTGACTAGGGTACAGGTGGTATTATAGTGTGACTAGTTACAGGTTTAAACACAAGCAATGAGGTAGGGACTGAAACCAAATCCACATGCGAGGCTTTGGGTCCACAGAGGTGAGAGGCAGGGAAAGAAATCATTGAGCCAACCTCCCTGATTAGTCACTATTTAATTGTGTTCCCTGATCAACTAGAGAAGAAGATGGAGAGACAACTTAGTGTATATATATGCAGGAACAACATGGAGTCCAGAGCTGCAAGAAATAGAAATGAATGGCATTTACATGAGGAGGGCTACATCTTATACTGCATAAACACAGCTTAAATGATGATGATAATATTGATTTTACTTTTTACTCTTACACTGTATACTCAATACATCTGTTAAATATTATATTAACTCTAGCTATTCTCTATATTCTTTCCTAAAATCTACAGCCCAGGCCGGTTGTTGCTCCCATGGCATTCCACAACACATACATATCTTTGATAAAGCAATTTACAACTTCTTTGGCACCTGCTGGTATCGTTTTGTAGAGCCCTGTCACTCGAATGGTAACCCTTCATTCCGTATTCACATCCGTAATGAGTTGGTGCCTGACACACCTGGTCTGACTAAACTGAGTGAAATACGCATAGAGCTGGAAGGAACTTTGGTAAGTAATAAACCATTATGTGTTCAAAGTTAGGCTTGGAGGTCAGAGTAGCTGTATCCATAAAAGTATGATAGGACTTGGTATTGGTTATTTGTATTGCACACAGGGAACATAAGATTTTTTGGAAAACTGAACTTTTTGGGGAAAAAGATGTGTGCAAGATGATAATGATCTGAGCAAAAAAACCCACTGTTTTCTCTCATTTTGATATGTAATGTTGAAGCGTACCATGGGCTTACATAGATATTAAACCATCCTCGCTAACCGATTTAACTCAAATCGATTAAGTTTGAAGAGCTTTCAGACACACAAGTTAAAACCAATAGAGTTAAAACTGCTTTACAACTGACTTAAGTCTAAATGATAAAAGCTAACTAAGTAGCACTTTCAACCCCAAAACAAGTATTACAAACAAAAAGGTATGCAGACTAAAATGCATCTTTGTCATAAAATAATACTCAACAATTGATTTCATGATAGTTGTTTGTGTGTTTTTCAGTTCATAAATATGTATGAAGGTAAACGATTTACCTTTAATGGTGCGGAAGCAAGTGCTCCACTTATTATACCAGGAATTGGTATCTTGACGTCAGGCTCCCATCTGGTAAGAACAACTTTAACAACTTTGTGTTCAAAGTTTATTTATTTATTTATTTGCATTTTCATTCATTCCAGAAAAGGCTGCTTTCCTATTAATTTGTTTCAAACTGGTAATTTTTTTCTTTGTTTCAACCCAAAATTATTTGAAATTTACACAGTCAGTTTCCCTTCTGTTTGAATACTTGATGTTTTAAATAAAAAAGTCACATCCCTCTATTGGTCCCTTGGCTGCCGCTTCCCAGCTTGTGTCGTAAACTCGGGTGTGATCCCAGGCTACACAGCAGTTAAAGCTTGTATTGTTTGAGACTGGCACCTCGAGCAAAGATAATGACAAAATGAGGAGTGCTAATTGGTGGGGTGCCTGTGCGTTAACCTGGAGGTAGTACACATTGGTTCAAATCCCGCTCTATTCATTTTTCTGTTGTTCAACCCAAAATTGTTTTACTGAATGAAGTCAAAAGTGGAATATTTAGAAGAGTTTTCTTGCCAAATTTGAAATCGTCTACCACTCCACCAAATAGTCTAAGCTGCTTTCAACACTTGTGTTGTTTGGATTGAGTTTGACAACATATTGTATTTATTTGTCATTATTCATACCAGCTCCTGTCAACAGTTCTTGGTGTAACGATTCGTTGGGACGGTGACAGTGATCTGAATGTTAATGTACCTAAAAACAACTTCACTGGCCCATTATGCGGATTGTGTGGAAATGTGGATGGAGATCCTACCAACTTGTTAGAAGAAACACCTGATGGACGCAGAGTTAGTACACTTTATCATCATTTGACAATCGTTGAGCTACTTTGATGTTTTTACCTTTATGTCATACTATTACTTCATTATTCTTGATGTTCTTAATTCCTTTGAAGTTTAACAAACTAGGTCATGTCAACTGTAAATGTTTTCTATTCTACTTTGAAATGGACCATCGGTTTACATATTTTAGAGAACTTCCTTTTCAGTTTTTTTAAAAGGTGTGGATGGAAACGTGCAATGTTGTCAGTGGTGTCATGCCCTCTGACCAAATTAACGTTTCAAATGTGAATTTAGCATAATAAATGGAACATACAACAGTGCATTATTTGTAAATGATATAATGTCATATATTGATTACATTAAGGTGAGTAACTCAGTGGAGTTTGGCAACAGTTGGATTGTTGAAGGATCTGAATGTCAAGACATTGGAAATGACTTCCAACATGTTTGTAATGGAGTCATTGAACGATCAGCAGCTGAGCTTAAGTGTGGAATGATAAGAGATGAGTCAGGTATGATTATCAGCATTCAAAATATACTTTTACATAGATACATGTATGAGGTCATAGCATATTGCACAACAGCACCTTGAAAACCATTACGTAGTGCTACATTAGGTATCAGGATTAGATCTCATAATTCAAGTTAAGTTCCACATACCTTACAGGAAATACTGTATGTTAAAGCACCTTGAGCATCACTGAGTGACGGATATGTGCGCTATATAAGAAGCCACTATTACAAGCTATTCCAATATTATCAGTATTAAATGCACAGTATACCATTGTCTGAAAATTCAATTTCCAATGGTGTTTTTTTTTTTTAGATATTGCCAAAAATCCAGGGCGAAACAGACTATATAACCACATCACCTCATAGTAAATTATTTCTCTAAAGGCTTTATACATGTACTATCTAAAGCTGCTGTTGGGTTCTTCTAACCAAAGTTTTTTATTGCCATTGATTTCAAGAGTGATATACCTTCCCTTTAACTTTCTTGTTATATTTTGTCTTGTTACAGGACCATTTGCAGACTGCATTAAACATATAAGTCCTGATGGATTTTTCAGTGACTGTGTGTATGATGTTTGTGCTACTAATGATCCAAACACAGTCTGTCGTCATTTGAGTATTTTGGAGGCACATTGCTTAGATTTCTCCTTTGAAATTGGCTTCTGGAGAAGCCCAGAAATATGTGGTATGTTTTTAAGTGAACATTTATTACAGACCATGAGACTGCTTTCAGAGCTTTATCAAATGCTCAATATTATACTGCTAAAGCATTTGGTAAAAATTCAACTTGGGTATAAAGGGCCAAAATTCATAAAGCCTGTAAGCACAAGAACTTGCAAATTCAGGAAAGTATTGCTGAACAGAAGCACGTTACCAACCAAAATTTTCATCAAGTTAACATTATTGTCATTGCTGGCCACTCAATTTTTCCTCAGCAAATACATTTTTTAAGCAGTATTTTCTGCCTAACAGCTTTATGTGAAGAAAATGGTTAACATTTGTTGTTGGTTTGATTTCATCTGAAAGAAAACCTGACTCCATGTTTTCTTTCTCTTGATTAAAGTTCCCCAGTGTCCACCTAGCTCTCACTTTAGACGACTTACCAAGCCTTGTCCTACAACCTGTTTGGAAGCCATAGCTGAGGTCAGCATTCCATGTGGTTATGCTGATCAAGCTGGCTGTGAATGTGCACCAGGTCATTATCGCAATGGGAATGAATGTGTTCCTAAACACCAGTGTGGATGTGTCTATGAAGAGACACGCTATGCTCAGGTTTGTAGCTCGTTTATATAGTTAGATCATCTTAGTTTAGCCATGACATAATAACTAGTGTACATGCTGAGTATAATTTGGATTTAGGTGAAAGTGGTTAAGTTGATTTTGTGAAATGGCTGTCTAGTTCTCCTCACCTTAAAGGCAGTGGACACTATTGGTAATTGTCAAAGACTAGCCTTCACAGTTGGTGTATCTCAACATATGCATAAAATAACAAACCTGTGAAAATTTGAATTCAATCGGTCATCGAAGTTGCAAGATAGTAATGAAAGAAAAATAACCCTTGTCACACGAAGTTCTGTGCGTTTAGATGGTTGATTTCGGGACCTCAAGTTCTAAATCTGAGGTCTCAAAATCAAACTTGTGGAAAATTACTTTTTCTTGAAAACTATGGCACTTCAGAGGGAGCTGTTTCTCACAATGTTTAATAGCATCAACCTCTCCCCATTTCTCGTCACCAAGAAAGGTTTTATGCCAAAAATTATTTTGAGTAATTACCAATAGTGTCCACTGCCTTTAATACATTACTCCTCTTATCATCATCCATTTTTAAGCCATCTCGCTCAGATCTCCAGTCTTCCAGTGATCTTTCTCTAGTCGGCCCAAAATCAAACTGATCGTTGGGTGATTGAACATTAGCTTTGGCTCTACCTCCCTTTTGGCACAAACTCCCTATTTAGTGAAGATATGTGAGACTGTTAATAAATTCAAGACATAACTGAAATTACACCTTATGACACTCAATTTTGTGAGCGCATTGAGCACCCCTTAGGTGGATGTGTTTTTGCCTATAAAGGTCTTTATTAATATAATTAATTTAATAGTCTTATAATGCCTCTTTTAGTGAATGGCTGTTCAGCTTGCTTACCTCTCTTGATTGTTGTTTGATTGCAGCCATATGAAGAGTTTGTTACCAGTGATTGTGGAATGCACTGTACCTGCTACCCTGGTAACCGTGTGGAATGTGAACCCCAACAATGTCATGAGAATGCTTTCTGTGGTTTCTATTTTGGTGGGTTTGGTTGTCATTGTGATCCTAGATATGAAGGAGATGGATTGAGATGTGTAGGTGAGTTGCTTATGTTAAGGAGTTATCTCAAGTCATTGCTAGATTTATTCAATTTTAATTAATATTTGATTGAAATTTTAACTTGACAGCTTATTTCCAAAACTTCATGCAGCATATAATCTGAAAGTCACACTAAGCCTTCTGTCAGGGTGGTGTAGCAAAACAAACGGCAAACCAGTGTCATATAATTCACTCCTCCAGTTAATCACCATACAAATTACTTAGTAAAGAGCACTGGTAAATAGAACATTGCTAGAAACAATTCCTTTTGAAGTTATGTAGTGTTGGGGAAAGGGGTAATGTTTTCACCCTAAAATTTGAATCTGAGTTAAGTCTTCAAGCATAAAGCCTTGCTCTGCCATCTAAAAGCACTTGATTCTATGTAGCAAAGGTGTTTTGGTTTCATCATTATCTTTACACTTTGATGACCAATTGAGCCCAAATGTTCACAGATTTGTTATTTTATGCACTTTTGGATACACCAAGCGAGAATTTTGACAATAACAAAATGTATCCTTTGCCCTTAAAGACAAGGGGTTGAAAAAGATTTTTGAGATGTGTTCAATACTTTTTGTTATTTGTAGCCAATCCATGTGCAAGAAGTCCTTGTATGAATGGTGGAGAATGTGTCTTCGTTGATGACCTCCAACACTTCTGTATTTGTCCATCACAGTTCTTTGGACCGAATTGTGAAACAGGTGAAATAGCTTACTCTTAATAAATAAGCTGTAGTAGTTTGTTTCTTGATTATTTATTTTTTGTGCCCAGCAGTTTTCAAAGCCACCAAAGGGGTATACTGTACATGTCCTTCCATGGGTGTTTCAACTCTACATACAAAGTGTGGATCTAAAAAGGGGTCCACACAATGTATGTCCACAGAGTGACCGCAGCACAGAAATGTGTGTGTAGGCCTACATGTAAGTTGGTACACACATTAAAACCGGGGACCTATAATAATAACAATAAATAATAATAATAGCAGGCATTTATATAGCGCTTAATACAAGGTTTCTAAGCGCTGAACAGAAAGTTCCATAACAAAAGAGAATGATAAGGTCCCTAGTTGGGTAAAGATTTCCATTTGGAAAGTGTGTACAAAATAAAACAAAGCTGACATCCTCTCCAAACTTAGTATGTGAATTGGTCTCGGTATCCTCTAGAAGCCTTTAAATAGCTATTTGACCTCCTATGTATGTCAATATAAATTTAATTGTCAGTATGGCTAGACCAAAAGAAAAGTTATCGATAACTCAAGAACTTAGCATATCAACTACAAACTAGGTTAGAACTTGTTGTTATGGACCGGCCAGGTCAAAAAATGGACTGGCTTTTTGGGCAACTGTGTTTACCAAGCAAGACAAAAATCAGGCCAAACAGCTTTCATTTCTCTTGAATGTGCCAAAAAATGTTGACCTTGTCTTCCTTTCTGTACTGTGCAGTTTTGCAAAGCTGCTCTGTAGTGGGTGGCGTCCATTACAAGACATTCGATGGCCTAACTTATGACTATATGGGTTACTGTGAAGACACTCTGGTTACTACTTGTGACATGGATGATGGTTTAAATGTGGTCAAGATCAATCAGACCTCGGATGGAGAATACAAATCAGCAATCAGGGTCACCTCGGCATCTCTACATTCTACAGTAAGTACTTAATCTAAGTTCAAAATAGAATATGTAGAGTATGATGCAGCATGGACGATTAAATGTATAGATCTCAGTGTCAAGGCCCAATTTCATAAAGACTGTAAGCACAACAACTTGCTTAGCAAAGAATAGTATTGTTAACAGAAACAGGTTGCCACCCACAATTTGCCCAACTTGAAATTTTTCAAGCAGTATTTTCTGCTAAACAGCTTGATGAAATTGGGCCCTGATGACTAAAAGTCTCACCACTCATTGTAACACACCTTCCAACCTATTAATATTAAACTTTGGTCCTTGTTTTTTTTGTTTTCACCCGTAATCAGACTATTGAATTGCGACAAGACAAAGTGATCTACATCAATAATGTGCAACATCAACCACCGGTTATAGGTTTTGCGTATAAAATCTACCTCAGTGGATCCTGGCTGGTAAGTTTACCACTAGACCAATACAAACCTACACATTCAGCATTATGCTTCATTATAAATACCCTGGACAGTTTCCAGACTCTGATTGTTCTTTTACATGCGTTACACAACACATGGGACCAACGACTTTACTTCCCATCCGAAAGGACAAAGCAATGGTTAAGTGTCTTGCTTATGGACACAAGTGTCTCGGCTGGGCATGATTCGAACCTACACTCTGCTGATCAGAAACACCAGAGTTTGAATTCAATGCTCTTAACCGCTCGGCCACGACACTTCCACACGGTTGGTTGGTTGGTGGTTGACAAATACCAGTATTCTCTGTTGGTGTATCTAAACATTGCATAAAATAAAAAATCTGTGAAAATTAAGTCACAATTGTTCATCACAGTTGCAAGAAAATAGTGAAAGAAAAAACACCCATGTTACACAAATTTGTGTGCTTTTAATTGCCCGAGAAAGGCTCGGTTTCTCACAATGTTATTCTCAAAATCAAGCATCTGTAAGCACACAACTTGTGGGACAAGGGCGTTTTTTCTTCCATTGCAACTGCGATGACCAATTGAGCTCAAATTGTCACAGGTTTGTTATTTTATGCGTATGTTGAGATACACCAAGTGACAATTACCAATAGTGTCCAGTGTCTTTATGTATGTGGTACTCCTGAAGTGTTCAATTTTCATGAAGTGCATTTGGTTGCCTTTAATAATTACCTTGTTAAAAACTCACGATCTTTGATTCAATTTATTTATATATTTTAGTAAATTTACTTAATTTGTCTGGACGATTATACCGATTGTTGGAGATATTAAAAATGGATTGCTTACCTATCAAATGTAATCTTAATAATTATGCACAGTTTAATCGTGTATTGAAATAGTGTGTTGAGAAAATAGAATTAGCTGTTGCAAACTGCCTACCAATACAAAAGGTTATATTATGGTATAAATGCAATAGTTAATGGCCTGACGTTTCGATCCTAGCAGAGTCTAAATGACAAAACAACACCATCTGTTCATGCATGTCTTGTGTTTTGTGTAGTCACTTAGCTTTTTCAGTTATATATTTGGTTTGCGATAACACCATGTGTTTATTCTCTGTCTTTCTTTATTCTACTACCGCCGAGTAGATTTATCGGATGTTCGGGAGACTTCTCAGTTCTGAAAAGAACTGTCCTGCTATTTAACTACTACCCGTGCGGAAAGTATAGACAATTTGCTGGGACTACTACTTGTGTAGGCCTATATGATCATAATTAACTGCACTACCGGGGAGTCTGTTCTTGAGACTGTATTTTCATTTTTTTTTTTAACATGGAGGCATTGATTTGTTATTAGGTGCTAGTTTTGCCCCTTCCTGATGTTCTTATCCGATGGGACGGTGTTCAACAAGTTGAGATACATGTATCTGATGCTTTATCCAGCAGACTCTGTGGTCTGTGTGGAACATTTGATGGCAATGCTGACAATGACTTTGTCACACCAGCAGGTGATTCGGTAAGTTTTTATTCTGGTCTGAAAATTGTGGTCTAAGTATATCCTTGTTTAAATGTGGGGTCATCTTTTTTGTCCTGTTGAAATGGTGTGTTAGGGTCATGTCACACGCAGTAATTCACAGGCAACCAGTTCCAGGCAATCTCAAAGAAGAGAATCCATTCACATTTGAATGTTCGTATATTATTCTCGAGGATTGTAACATATTGTATGAAAAGCTACTCATGTGCTACGCAATTGGTCCTGTAGCATGCACTGCGGTTGGTTGCCTCCGATTTCCGTGCATAAGTTGCCTTGTATGACATGGCAAAGGTTAAATGTCTAGAGATATATTTTTGAAGTTAAATATTTTTGTGTGTGTATTTTCTAGGCACCAAATGCTCTAGACTTTGGTAACAGCTGGGATTCATGTGGTGATACTGTAGACATTGTCAATCCATGTGACACTGATACACTTAAGAAAACTCAAGCTGACAATGCTTGTAATATCTTCAGAGATAGTACTGGTAAGATTTTCTTCTTAATGACTTTCAAACTGTTATTTCAATTCAGACTTGCTTATGTAGCTGTTATTTTCTTGAGATATTTATGAAATTCATGACCTTTTAAAAGGTCTTTAAGCCAAGAAATAGTTATTGTGGTCAATATGTGTTGCTCTGTGGCTAGTGGCTGTGACTAGAGCATGATGCCTTCTACTGCTACAGCAAAGTGCTACATCCCAACAACAGCCTTCAGATTGAAGAAATTTGCACATTAGTATTTGTTACTTCTGTGGAAGAAATTGTATTACTTGTTTCTGATAATTCATGGGCAACATTACATAAACAGAAAGTGGGTACTTGGCTTTTGATTGTTTTTGTTTTGTTTTTGATAAATTGTTGTCATGTTCAGGTCTTCTCGGAGTTTGCTTTGGCACAATACCACCTGAGCTTTACTACGATCGATGTGAATATGACCTGTGTATGTCACTTCCTGACACTTCTGACCGTTGTACTCACATCAGCGACTACGCACAGCTTTGCATCGAGGCAGGAGTGCAGATTGACCCTGCTTGGAGAGACCAAATAAATTGCCGTAAATATCAGTACTTCATATTCTTATTACACTAATATTCATCAGACTGACATCACTGATGTAAGTAACTGTCCCTTGTACCAAACTGATTAGAACAATGAATGGATTAAACTAATTTGGGTTTCTTGAACATAAACAATTTACTGCAGCGAAACTTGAATCAATGACCTCTGGATTAATGTACCAACGCAGCGCTCTAACAACTTCTAAGGGCCGTATAGCTCAGTTGGTAGACAGTGGTAGATTAATTTTGAGGTCAATGGTTCAAGTCTAGCTCAATCAATTTTTATTTGTTCCAACCCCAAACTGTTTATAAAAATTAACCAGTCTGTTTCCCGTGTTGTTCATTACTTGGATTCAACAAGTACAAATGCGGGGAGTGTGTGATGTTGGTATCTATTTTAACTTTATCTTTGCATTACACATTTGTGACTTGCTCTATCTAATTGAGGAACTGCGACTAAATTTCATTTTTGCGTTTATCATAATAATCAAAACAAGCAAATCTTAACATTTTAAATAAAATAAAAATCAAGATCATACGACCTTCCTGTCTGAAATAATGTGGAATTTTCGACGACCTTGACTCTTAATTTTACAACCCGTTTTTGAAAACATAAACTCCAGGAAAATTAATTTTAAAATACGTCTCACACACTCACTAAAATAATATTTGTTTACGATATGAAAACATTGATTTTTAACCCCCCATAGTCAGACAAACAAAATAACCAAAATGAACAAACAACTCAACGAGAAGTTAGATTATGTTTAGACAATTTCCACAATAAGTTTGACAATCTTTACCTGAAATTTTAGAGCCATTTGCTTTGATATTTCCAACTTCCTACTCTGTCAAGTCAAAACATAGAGTAAAGACAGCTGTCACTGCTGTCACTCAGCGCATAGCATCAACCCCCACGGGTATACTCCGCTTGAAGACCAGGGGCCGATTTCACAAAGCAATAAAATTCATCGCAAGACAAATTTTCAGTATCACCATAGAGATTTGTATTGTGACATCACACTTTACTTAGCAACTACGATTGATTTGAAGTTACGATCAATTTGAGACCTTTGTGAAATCGGCCCCAGGGAACATTCGCAATTTTCCAGTGCATGTTTCTCATGATTTTAGCGATATTTCTTACCCAACATGTAGGTCAACTGAAAGATTATTCCTTTTACATTCAGAATTATTTGGGTGTTGAATAATTCAACCTTGAAAAACCATGAAACAATGATTTTAGATAAACATTCAAATGTTTTAAAGTTTATAACACACATACATGCAGTGCGTGGTACCCGCGCATTGTGTTCCTGCTCGTTGTATGCTGCATGTCGTATGTTACCAGCTAGCCATCACATGGCAGGCGTCGGGGCTCGGCCTCTCACGCTGCATGGATTAACAGACGCCTAGGTCAGTGAGCCATACTGATCTCGCTACGCGAATTTCTAAATGAGAAGGTCAACTAACGGAATAGTGCTTCCTTTTAGAACCCCTCGTTACATGGTATGCCGTCATGTTTTGTCGTGACTGTCGTTAGTATTAGACAGCTAAGGTCATAACCTTTCCATTAGTATCTCTTGGTGGCGCTATGCAAGTTGCTATGCAAGTATCCGAGGCTTGCAAAATGGGTAATTTAAATGAATGTTCGCTGTTCCATGAGAGTTATTTTTGGAACGTTTTTTGATAATTACCACAACAATTACATCTTTGTTAATCTTTTGACGAAAAGGTAAAAAAAACCATAGCAACTTTAATCAAGATTTAGGCAACCTAAAATTACAGTAATAAAAAAAACTTTACTCGACATTCCTCATTTCGTTAGAACGGGTCACATTTAGTGTATAGACACAATTTAAATTTGTCTATACCTTGGATCTTAACTTCTGGTAATTTTGAATTCTTCTCTGAATGCAACAGATGTTGAATGTCCAAGTCACTCTACATACTCCTCGTGTATCCATGCCTGTCCACCGTCTTGTCTGTCTGAGAGGTTATTCTTAGACCCTAGACAATGTTGGCAGTATTGTAATGATGGTTGTGTATGTGATGAAGGATACGTACTCAGTGGGTATAGATGTGTACCAAGAGACCAATGTGGATGTCAACAACCAAGTATCGATGGAACAGGTTGGGAACACTTACCTGTAAGTACAGGGTGAAAGAATAAGTCTCTTTGTTTAAAAATGATCTCAGATAACTTACCACAATAAAAATCAATTCTGACTTGCCTATGTGTTTATGTGGGTAGGCATACACATGCACAATGTTACAAAGGTCCCCACAAAGTTTTTCTTTGTTAAAGGTACTGGACACCTTTGGTAATTGTCAAAGACCAGTCTTCTCACTTGGTGTATCTCAACATAATGTATGCTTAAAATAACAAATGTGTAAAACTTGAATTCAAATGGTCGGCAAAGTTGCAAAAAAGTAATGGAAGAAAAGGCACCCTTGTCGCACAAGTTGTGGGCTTTCAGTGCTTGAAATCAAGGTCATGAATTCAATTCAAATATTTTAGTTAGAAAATACTTCTTTCTCAAAAACTACGTCACTTCAGAGGGAGTCATGTTTTATACTATCAACAGCTCTCCATTGCTCATCACCAAGTAAGTTTTGAAGCTAACATTTATTTTGAGTAATTACTTGTGTTGATTTAATTTGAAGGTCTTTCAACAGATTTCAGACAGTCTCCATACTCTCTGAAAATATTTCTCCCCAGAACGATTCGGGTTCACTAAACAAAACATTTATAGTAATAGGGTGAAATAATTACCCATGCCCTGGAAGGGTGGTCAGATAAGCTTTATCTGCAATAAATAATGTTGATTTTGCTTTTTGTTTGTCCCCCCTATTACATCAGGTTGGTCAATCCAAACTGCTGCAAGACTGCAACATGACGTCATCTTGTAGTGCAGATAAGGAATTGACTTTTGATAATACTCCATGCAGTTCGGACGCGCAATGCTTGATTGTTAATGGAGCAACACAATGTGTCTGCAATGGAGATCTTGTTGGCAATGGTCATGAGTGTTCTGGTGAGTCCTTGGTTGTGATTCACTGTACACTACACACGTTATGATCGCTCTTTGTACAATGGAAAAAGGATGTAGTTCTGATGTACCAGGACCAGTTATTAATATAAAAACCATGACACTTTGTTGAACTTTGTTACACAAGAGTTTTTTGGTTGATGATGCTTTCCTGTTCTTAACTGGAATTATTTTGGACTTGAAATTACAGAACTTTTCATTAGTTCAAATACAGAAATTTGATTTTGACTCCAGTTTTATGAAATGTAAATACAAGTTTGCCGATTTTGATTTTAATATGTTAACTATTATTACTTAATACAGAAAGTCCCTGCATGGAAGAAACTTGCCAGAATGGGGGCACCTGTAAAGTGCTTAGCCCAACAGAGTTTGACTGTATCTGTCTTCGAGGATGGATCGGAGCGAATTGTCAAGATGGTAACTTAATATAAATATGAAGTGTTATAAGTTATCACACAACCGCGAGTGGAATACTGAAATAAAGCTCTTCTGCAGATGCAGACTCACTATACTTGTCCATATTCCACGAACGTGCCTGTGATAGCACCGGTCTCATTTATTAAGTTTAAAATTTCAGAGCAGGTTTAGAATGTAATTTTTGCACTGACCGTATGCGGAGTGTGACGCATTGACACTCGCAATTGGCGGAGTGTAAGTAAAAAATTGGAGTAGGCTATGGCTTGTTATCACACTCCGGTTCGAGCATCTGACTGGAGGAATAGCGCGTACTGAAAGATAAATTACTATTAATGTAAAGACTCCTTGCATTGGCGGCCATTTATTTTATGAAGCGTGAACAGTACACAATCATTGGCTGAGAGTCGTGCGCTTTTTTAAAAATATCAATCATGGTGTTCAATGACGTCATAATGTGCAATACATCTATTATTTTATTAATGAATTAGGATACTGTTTCCTTTTTTGAATTCTGACTTGTTTTTCAACTTATAAATAGTTCACTCCATTTATGCCAATCCTATAATTGTCTTTTATGCTAACAGAGGCCAAGCAATGCATGGTACACGGTGATCCACATTACAAAACCTTTGATGATGTGTTCTATGATTTCATGGGAGGATGTGCCTACTATCTTGTGTCCATCATGGAGCTCTCGATTGTCCAGATCAATCAACAATTTGAAGGGACTGACTACACCACAATGAAAGAACTCATTGTTGTTTTTCAGAATACGGTAATAATTTTGGATGAGTTAACAACATAAAGCAGGCATAAAACTACTTAGTGAGATAACTTAAATTCCTGTTTTTGTTATAGGTCATATTTGTGCCATAAGAAACCCCAAATAGTATACAAGCAGAATTTGTTTTGTAATCACAACTCAAATGTCTTTATATTCAAACTGATGGGAGGGGTAAAAATGTTATGTAAACTACTGCTTAGCCAATCATTTTGTTGAACAGAAATAAAGAAGTCCATTCTACTTAGTCCTTGTTTGAGCTATCTGGTCAAATTAGTGCTTAAAATGAGTTTAAGTACCTGGTAGCATTATGTTACCTCTTTTAGTAATATAACACTGTTGTGTCCATAGATCAACCAATTATATGATCGGGTACTCAAGTTTGCTTGATGATAAACAAATGGTGTCCTACAATATTTTCTGTATGGAATAATACAATATTGTGTTTATTATTTGCTGTATTATAGGAGGTGAGGTTGTTACAGAACAAGGTTGTGATGGTTGATGGAGAGACTGTCATTCCACCCTATCATAGTGAAATATTGGACATTACACTTGGTGGAAATTATATTGTAAGTCTTTAGTTTAGAAGGACTTGATAGTATAGGGCCATGTTCAGACATTATACTAAAGTAAGAGTAAAGTATTTAGTTTTACAAGCAGCGGTGGGTTTGTCGTAAAAATAAAACTACCTTGCGTTCAGACAGCTCAAATTTAAACCCGATACGGTTTATCTTCGGTTTTAAGAGGTCACACAGCAACATGACCGAACACAGGAGCATCCGTTACAAGTGTGTACAAAAGATGATCGCTTTCACAGTTTAAGGCATGTTACGCAACATGTCCTGGGTCACCGGTCACCTGTGAGGACTTATAACTACATGTAGATGTGGTTGTTTTCATCTGTCCACACACCCTGCTGAAAGATAAACTGTGGTTTAGCATTAAACCACCTTTGCCGAAGGATTTAACTCATACGGTTTTAACTTGATTTGTTAAAGTTTTTAGAGTGTCCAGACACACAAAGTTAAACCAAAGACGTTAAAACTGCTTAAAACAGACTTTAGTACTGTGGCTGAACAACCTCTACTTTTTAACCAAGTTCATCTCTCATTTTTGCTGTTATCCCATTTATAAGGACCTGAAACTGTATAAAAAATCAGAATTCATACTAGTTAATAATAATAATCATAGTAATAGTCTGCTTTTATATAGCGCTTTATAAATCCGAAGGGCATCTCAAAGCACTTCCACATTATTACCCCTTGGCACTGGGCCTTAAATAATTTCTTAAACTGTCTCAGCTCCCTGGGGAGATACAGTTACTGACTTAACTCATTAGGACTGAGTACACAAAGTTGTCAATTTATCGTGGCACAAGTATTAAAAATTATACTGCAGGATGGAAATGTTGACATTTCCTTGGTTGCAATAGTAACAACACTAAAAAAACTTTTTAAAAACCGAATTAAGCTATTTAAGATAATTACCAAGGTATTTAGTTTGTATTTCTTGCTAAGAATTCAAAGAAAAAGGGGCTTTGAAAAAGGAACTTGTGCAATATTTTATTTGAACATTTGTAACATAGTTTTAAACTTATATTTATTTCAACAGTTTGCATCCTTAGCCTCTGGATCTATTTTCATCAAATGGAATGGTGTAGACAGTGCCGAAATTACCATGGCCAGGAATCCTGACGAGGATTCCACTGGCTTGTGTGGCAATTTCAATGGAGATAGTGCAGATGAGTTCCAGAATCCATCCACAAATGTAAATATCCATCATCTAATGTTTGTAGGTTATTGCAAGTTGGGATTATTACTCTTTTATGTAGATTTATTAAAATTGTGTTAAAAGTTATCTAAGTCATGGCAATCGAGTAAGAATAATAAGTAAAAGTTTCTTATTTTAGTTTAAATTGTTTCTTCTCAAAACAAAGAATTAATATTTATAAAATAAATCAGACAGTCACATTTGGTTTGAATCTTTCCTTGGGCAGATTGATCCTGTTCATGTGTTTGGAGATCGACACAAATATGATACTGGTGTTGAATGTTCTTTAACTACAATGGAGCTCACCAACCCATGCGAGAGCCTGTTTGATACCGAATTGGCTGACCGATTATGTGGACTGCTGATTGACAATACTGGTAAGTTATCATCAACTACAAGAGTGACTGTTAATGAAAAATAAACCTCAACCAATCAGTATTCATCTTTTGTTATTACTACTACACTGGCTAATTAAAAACATTGCACTTGTAGCCAAAGGCTTGTAGCCACATGTACTTGAATTACTTTACATATTTATGTACAATGTATGCTTTATGTAGGTCATCACAGTTCTGAGTTAAATATCCATGAAAAATAAGCATGTACTCTGATAAATAAATGTGATTAAATTCAGGTCCATTCAAGGATTGTACGATAGATTCGGATGCATTCTACACGGCCTGTAGGTATGACGTCTGTGCTTCAAGTACTGTTGATACCACACATGCATGTGGAGTCATTGCTGCCTATGCACAAGCTTGCCATGAAAGTGGATTTCCAATTGGAGCCTGGAGAGAGCCTAATCGATGTGGTAAGTTAGGTAATGAGACAAGGGTTTGGGTATTCACCAGCGATGGATCAAGGGAATATAACATCATTGCTACATCAAACTAAAGAATTTTTTGAAGTACACAAAGTTGGTTTAGTGTTGGAAGCAACACCTTTTTTAACCAATTGATCTCTGAGTTTATGAGCTACTTTAATGTGCAGCACATAGCTGCTATTAAATCATGTTATATGACTTCTCACAGAGGCTATTAATTTGTTTGAATTCTCAGAACTAACATGTCCAGAAAATGCAGTATACAGCCAATGTGCTGATCCATGCCCTAAATCCTGCAGAGATAACACCAACCTTGTCAATCATTGTCCACTGCCATGTGTGGAAGGTTGTACTTGTGACGAAGGTTTCTATCAAGATGATGATAAATGTGTTTCACATGATAACTGTGGTTGCTTTT
Source organism: Asterias rubens (assembly GCF_902459465.1). Classification (NCBI taxonomy): domain Eukaryota; kingdom Metazoa; phylum Echinodermata; class Asteroidea; order Forcipulatida; family Asteriidae; genus Asterias; species Asterias rubens. The sequence continues at coordinate 1,274,089 of NW_022985693.1, forward strand.
ACGGTGATAATGATAGCAACTATGTACAGGTTAGTGGTTTTCTTTATCCCCCTTATATTAGTTAAAACACTAGCATGAGTGGAATACAGACAAATATAAAGCTTCTGCAGCCCATATCCAATGGAACTGAATCGTATTCCACCAGTGAGCATGTGATAACGAATCAAGGATTCAAGTTTGCTTGTTGACTGAGAATTTCACCAAGAAACTATAAAGACTGTGCACAACATTTTGGCTGCAAGTTTATTTTTCTTGGGTGTTTTGACATATACCTTTGTTGATTGGAACCGTTTGATTTGTTTTAACCCTATATGAATGTAGATGTACATAGTAAAACTAACAAGTGAAAATTTCATTTCAAAAGGTGGTCGCATTTTCAAAAATCGGGAGCGAATGTGTCCACGCCTAAAAAAGGAATACATGATCTGGGAAGCATTACCAAGTAATGCTGTTATCTTTGACATGACCACATTGCTTAAAAATGAAATTTTTCTCAAAATGCTTTATACTATCAAATGCTGCTGAAGGCTTCTAACCAAAGGTTTTTATTGCCATTATTTTAATAGTGACTACCAAACGTATACCTTCCCTCTAACATGGTTATATCACGTTTTTCTGCAGTTTAATGAACACTTCTACAAAGACTCATGCTCTGTGAAATGTACCTGTACAGAGGCATTTGGTGAAGTGGAATGTGAACCTGTCACCTGTCATGAAAATGCCACATGCCAAGATGTGAACCAGTTGCAACAATGTGTCTGTGATGAAGGATTTGTGGGTGATGGGGAAACTTGCATCTTTGTTGGTGAGTTCTTTTGAGTGTATGTTTGGTTTGCGGTAACTCAACATGTATGTGTATATCGACTTGCTGGGTCGGATCTAATTTAGAGGAAATAAAACATAGTGCACATATTTCAGACAATGCCCTGAAATATTTCTAGACAGTTGGTTCATTACCTTGGCCCACCTATCCTTTGTATTCCTTGTTATGTAGCCAGTATAGGTCTTAAATGATTGTTTCTTCAGTCCCTTGTAACTATAGTTAAGTTACAAACACTCTGCAAGGGTCAAAATGTTTTTTGCAAGTAAAGTTACATTTGATTATCTTTATCCCAGTTCCTCTCATCCATGTTGTTCAAGATGCCCCACTTTCCATTCCATCTTGCGATGACCAATTCAATTGTTTAGATTTCACTTTTCTTCAGTCATCTTCTATGTTTTCCCAACATAGCGAGTTTCATATTAGTCCTATCTTATCCTTTGCAGAATGTGCTAACTCCCCATGTGCTGATGGAGCAGACTGTTTGAGACGGGAGAATGATAATCCCACTTATGTCTGTCAGTGTAATATCGATGGTACTATGGGCCTCGATTGTGATATACCAGCAGGTAAAGTAGTTTGTCATATAAAAGGCTCATATACTTTGCTTCCTTTTGTATTTTATTTTCATTTTTAGGCCATTGAGTCTTCACATGTTCTTATAAAGATATTTAGAGACTGGGATTGTTCATTGGATTGCCCCCAGAAGCCTGTCATTGTTGAACCCCTTTGGTCACAATGTTGAGCTCATTGTGGCTAAAACAACAAATTGTTGCTGGATTAATAACTTGAGATGAACTTTGCATACCAACTGCAAACTTGTTTTGTGGATTGGTCTTGAGGTCCCTCAAAAGGGACCCCCCCCCCACCAGTCAAATTTCAAGGTCATTATGGCTTAAACAAAAGAAATGTTGTCTGAGCAATACCTCGACAAGGACTTGCCATATCAACTCCAAAAATGTAGGATCAATGTTACTAATGCTATAATAGAATTATTTTATGCTTAAGAAAAAAAAAGATGTCCATGTGATAATTTAAAAGGACTTGATATTAAACTGGTGTGTGGATAGGTCTAGGGATACAGACGCCTCTGATTTTTAGACTACCTACATGTAGGTCAAATGTTGAGAAACGGACTGATGTGCAGGGCATTTTTGTTTGTAAGCACCACTTTTCTTGTTTTACCTCAGTGTACAATGAACGCAGCATATGCTTTGGTGCCGAGTGTAGCACAGGCTTGTGGAACTCTCCAGGTTATCCTAATAACTATCCAAACTCCTTCAAGGGTTTCTACGTCATCTGGGTACCTCAAGCTCGCTACATCAACATCACCTTCTCAGAATCATTTTCTATTGAAAAGGATCGTGATGCCCTTTACGTTGGCCCAGGGTTCCAATACCCATTGAGTCTGAATACAGGGCCAGTTTCATCTCAACCAGGCGTTGTGTATCAGTTGGATGGATATAGCTCACCAGGACCTGTATACATTCTAGGAGATGCTGCATGGTTGTATTTTTTTACTGATGATACAACTTCAGTCAATGGCTGGCAGGCAGCTTGGGAAGCCGGTAAGTGAACAACAACAAACACATTAACAGATGTTAAATTTGCATCGGGGTTAAAGAATATTCATTTGTTTTTTTACCCATATACACACCAAAGTGTGTTAGCAGGGTATACTCAGTACTTTCCTGAGTCCTTTGAATAAATCACAGGCATAATACTTGGGTGGGATTTGAACCCACGACCTTTGCAATTTGAGAGAAGTGTCTGTCAATTAGCCCACCGAGCTAAAGGCAGTTCAAATCCTATGTTTTTTAGTAGCAGGTACTGCAAATTTGTTTAATTACTTTTTCCCCCAAACACTCTTGGGAGAGCTTTAATGTTCTTGATGTATGTTATGGCTGATTTTTTCTTCTTTTTATTAATTCAAGTTATAATGGAGCTTTTTCATTGTGTTCCTGTTGTCAGGATTTGAGTTTCTTCAAGATACACCATTATGTTGGGATGGTTCTGAAACCAGATTTTCTGGAAGCTCATGGGAATATGGCAAATGTGACCAATGCATCTGTGACCAAGGAACTATCACCTGCACACTGGTAGGTTACACTCAAGATTTTTGTTTGTGTATTTATTTATCAAATCTAGCCTTAAAGTATACAAGTTTAATGTAAAATATGTCCTAAAAATCATACAGTTTGAAAACTTAGATTTTTTTATATTTTTTATTTTTATTTTTTTATCTATCTATCTTTTCACCAATGTATGATGTCCTGCATGAAGTTTTCAAACTAGACAACTTGTCTGACTCTTGTAGCAATTTATTTGATACGTGTTACATATTCAGTTAAGGTCAACATAAGTCTTATCTTACTCAAGAAGTTAAAGGCCAATTTGTAAACCCCTATCTAGTAGAATGTGTTCTGTGAGAATATAAGTAGCCTTTTTGCATTCACTTCAATGCAGAAATAGATTTTTTTTAAATTCAGTGTTGCATAGTGCCCTAGCTGGATTTTATGTTTGACTAGATGGCACTTGAGTGTTGGTTCAAGTATTAGTGAACATCTCAGAGATACATAAGTCAAGCAGGTACCATTCAAATAAAAATAACATGCTAGCTTGATTTCGCCTGTGTCTTTGAGACTCAGGTATACATGATAGTTTGATTAGGGAACAGGGCGATTAGGAAACCCCTTTAGGTCTGTAGTCAGCATGATTCGGCTAAGCATTAAACAAATAAGAATACCATGCTAGCTTGATTTCACCTGTGTCTTTAAGACTCGGGTATACATGATAGTTTGATCAGGCAACAGAGCAATTAGGAAACCCCTTTATGTCTGTAGTCAGCATTATTCGGCTAAGCATTAAATAAATAAGAATACCATGCTAGCTTGATTTCACCTGTGTTTTTGAGACTCAGTTGTACATGATAGTTTGATCAGAGAACAGAGCGATTAGGAAATCCCTTTAGGTCTGTATCAGCATGATTCGGCTAAGCATTAAATAAATAAGAATACCATGCTAGCTTGATTTCACCTGTGTCTTTAAGACTCGGGTATACATGATAGTTTGATCAGAGAACAGAGCGATTAGGAAATCCCTTTAGGTCTGTAGTCAGCATGATTCCGCTAAGCATTAAATAAATAAGAATACCATGCTAGCTTGATTTCACCTGTGTCTTTAAGACTCGGGTATACATGATAGTTTGATCAGAGAACAGAGCGATTAGGAAATCCTTTTAGGTCTGTAGTCAGCATGATTCGGCCAAGCATTAAATAAATAAGAATACCATGCTAGCTTGATTTCACCTGTGTCTTTAAGACTCGGGTATACATGATAGTTTGATCAGAGAACAGAGCGATTAGGAAATCCCTTTAGGTCTGTAGTCAGCATGATTCGGCTAAGCATTAAATAAATAAGAATACCATGCTAGCTTGATTTCACCTGTGTCTTTAAGACTCGGGTATACATGATAGTTTGATCAGAGAACAGAGCGATTAGGAAATCCCTTTAGGTCTGTAGTCAGCATGATTCCGCTAAGCATTAAATAAATAAGAATACCATGCTAGCTTGATTTCACCTGTGTCTTTAAGACTCGGGTATACATGATAGTTTGATCAGAGAACAGAGCGATTAGGAAATCCTTTTAGGTCTGTAGTCAGCATGATTCGGCCAAGCATTAAATAAATAAGAATACCATGCTAGCTTGATTTCACCTGTGTCTTTAAGACTCGGGTATACATGATAGTTTGATCAGAGAACAGAGCGATTAGGAAATCCCTTTAGGTCTGTAGTCAGCATGATTCGGCCAAGCATTTAATAAATAAGAATACCATGCTAGCTTGATTTCACCTGTGTCTTTGAGACTCAGGTATACATGATAGTTTGATCAGGAAACAGAGCGATTAAAAAACCCCTTTAGGTCTGTAGTCAGCATGATTCGGCTAAGCATTAAATAAATAAGAATACCATGCTAGCTTGATTTCACCTGTGTCTTTAAGACTCGGGTATACATGATAGTTTGATCAGAGAACAGAGCGATTAGGAAACGCCTTTAGAACTGTATTCAGCACGATTCGGCTAAGCATTAAATAAGTAAGAATACCATGTCAGCTTGATTTCGTTTCACCTGTGTCTTTGAGACTCAGTTGTACATGATAGTTTGATCAGAGAACAGAGCGATTAGGAAATCCCTTTAGGTCTGTAGTCAGCATGATTCGGCTAAGCACTAAATAAATAAGAATACATGTACCATGCTAGGTTGATTTCACCTGTGTCTTTAAGACTCAGGTATACATGATAGTTTGATCAGGAAACAGAGCGATTAAAAAACCCCTTTAGGTCTGTAGTCAGCATGATTCGGCTAAGCATTAAATAAATAAGAATACCATGCTAGCTTGATTTCACCTGTGTCTTTAAGACTCGGGTATACATGATAGTTTGATCAGAGAACAGAGCGATTAGGAAACGCCTTTAGAACTGTATTCAGCACGATTCGGCTAAGCATTAAATAAGTAAGAATACCATGTCAGCTTGATTTCGTTTCACCTGTGTCTTTGAGACTCAGTTGTACATGATAGTTTGATCAGAGAACAGAGCGATTAGGAAATCCCTTTAGGTCTGTAGTCAGCATGATTCGGCTAAGCATTAAATAAATAAGAATACCATGCTAGCTTGATTTCACCTGTGTCTTTAAGACTCGGGTATACATGATAGTTTGATCAGAGAACAGAGCGATTAGGAAACGCCTTTAGAACTGTATTCAGCACGATTCGGCTAAGCATTAAATAAGTAAGAATACCATGTCAGCTTGATTTCGTTTCACCTGTGTCTTTGAGACTCAGTTGTACATGATAGTTTGATCAGAGAACAGAGCGATTAGGAAATCCCTTTAGGTCTGTAGTCAGCATGATTCGGCTAAGCATTAAACAAATAAGAATACCATGCTAGCTTGATTTCACCTGTGTCTTTAAGACTCGGGTATACATGATAGTTTGATCAGGCAACAGAGCAATTAGGAAACCCCTTTATGTCTGTAGTCAGCATTATTCGGCTAAGCATTAAATAAATAAGAATACCATGCTAGCTTGATTTCACCTGTGTTTTTGAGACTCAGTTGTACATGATAGTTTGATCAGAGAACAGAGCGATTAGGAAATCCCTTTAGGTCTGTATCAGCATGATTCGGCTAAGCATTAAATAAATAAGAATACCATGCTAGCTTGATTTCACCTGTGTCTTTAAGACTCGGGTATACATGATAGTTTGATCAGAGAACAGAGCGATTAGGAAATCCCTTTAGGTCTGTAGTCAGCATGATTCCGCTAAGCATTAAATAAATAAGAATACCATGCTAGCTTGATTTCACCTGTGTCTTTAAGACTCGGGTATACATGATAGTTTGATCAGAGAACAGAGCGATTAGGAAATCCTTTTAGGTCTGTAGTCAGCATGATTCGGCCAAGCATTAAATAAATAAGAATACCATGCTAGCTTGATTTCACCTGTGTCTTTAAGACTCGGGTATACATGATAGTTTGATCAGAGAACAGAGCGATTAGGAAATCCCTTTAGGTCTGTAGTCAGCATGATTCGGCTAAGCATTAAATAAATAAGAATACCATGCTAGCTTGATTTCACCTGTGTCTTTAAGACTCGGGTATACATGATAGTTTGATCAGAGAACAGAGCGATTAGGAAATCCCTTTAGGTCTGTAGTCAGCATGATTCCGCTAAGCATTAAATAAATAAGAATACCATGCTAGCTTGATTTCACCTGTGTCTTTAAGACTCGGGTATACATGATAGTTTGATCAGAGAACAGAGCGATTAGGAAATCCTTTTAGGTCTGTAGTCAGCATGATTCGGCCAAGCATTAAATAAATAAGAATACCATGCTAGCTTGATTTCACCTGTGTCTTTAAGACTCGGGTATACATGATAGTTTGATCAGAGAACAGAGCGATTAGGAAATCCCTTTAGGTCTGTAGTCAGCATGATTCGGCCAAGCATTTAATAAATAAGAATACCATGCTAGCTTGATTTCACCTGTGTCTTTGAGACTCAGGTATACATGATAGTTTGATCAGGAAACAGAGCGATTAAAAAACCCCTTTAGGTCTGTAGTCAGCATGATTCGGCTAAGCATTAAATAAATAAGAATACCATGCTAGCTTGATTTCACCTGTGTCTTTAAGACTCGGGTATACATGATAGTTTGATCAGAGAACAGAGCGATTAGGAAACGCCTTTAGAACTGTATTCAGCACGATTCGGCTAAGCATTAAATAAGTAAGAATACCATGTCAGCTTGATTTCGTTTCACCTGTGTCTTTGAGACTCAGTTGTACATGATAGTTTGATCAGAGAACAGAGCGATTAGGAAATCCCTTTAGGTCTGTAGTCAGCATGATTCGGCTAAGCACTAAATAAATAAGAATACATGTACCATGCTAGGTTGATTTCACCTGTGTCTTTAAGACTCAGGTATACATGATAGTTTGATCAGGAAACAGAGCGATTAAAAAACCCCTTTAGGTCTGTAGTCAGCATGATTCGGCTAAGCATTAAATAAATAAGAATACCATGCTAGCTTGATTTCACCTGTGTCTTTAAGACTCGGGTATACATGATAGTTTGATCAGAGAACAGAGCGATTAGGAAACGCCTTTAGAACTGTATTCAGCACGATTCGGCTAAGCATTAAATAAGTAAGAATACCATGTCAGCTTGATTTCGTTTCACCTGTGTCTTTGAGACTCAGTTGTACATGATAGTTTGATCAGAGAACAGAGCGATTAGGAAATCCCTTTAGGTCTGTAGTCAGCATGATTCGGCTAAGCATTAAATAAATAAGAATACCATGCTAGCTTGATTTCACCTGTGTCTTTAAGACTCGGGTATACATGATAGTTTGATCAGAGAACAGAGCGATTAGGAAACGCCTTTAGAACTGTATTCAGCACGATTCGGCTAAGCATTAAATAAGTAAGAATACCATGTCAGCTTGATTTCGTTTCACCTGTGTCTTTGAGACTCAGTTGTACATGATAGTTTGATCAGAGAACAGAGCGATTAGGAAATCCCTTTAGGTCTGTAGTCAGCATGATTCGGCTAAGCACTAAATAAATAAGAATACATGTACCATGCTAGGTTGATTTCACCTGTGTCTTTAAGACTCAGGTATACATGATAGTTTGATCAGGAAACAGAGCGATTAAAAAACCCCTTTAGGTCTGTAGTCAGCATGATTCGGCTAAGCATTAAATAAATAAGAATACCATGCTAGCTTGATTTCACCTGTGTCTTTAAGACTCGGGTATACATGATAGTTTGATCAGAGAACAGAGCGATTAGGAAACGCCTTTAGAACTGTATTCAGCACGATTCGGCTAAGCATTAAATAAGTAAGAATACCATGTCAGCTTGATTTCGTTTCACCTGTGTCTTTGAGACTCAGTTGTACATGATAGTTTGATCAGAGAACAGAGCGATTAGGAAATCCCTTTAGGTCTGTAGTCAGCATGATTCGGCTAAGCATTAAATAAATAAGAATACCATGCTAGCTTGATTTCACCTGTGTCTTTAAGACTCGGGTATACATGATAGTTTGATCAGAGAACAGAGCGATTAGGAAACGCCTTTAGAACTGTATTCAGCACGATTCGGCTAAGCATTAAATAAGTAAGAATACCATGTCAGCTTGATTTCGTTTCACCTGTGTCTTTGAGACTCAGTTGTACATGATAGTTTGATCAGAGAACAGAGCGATTAGGAAATCCCTTTAGGTCTGTAGTCAGCATGATTCGGCTAAGCATTAAATAAATAAGAATACATGTACCATGCTAGGTTGATTTCACCTGTGTCTTTAAGACTCAGGTATACATGATAGTTTGATCAGGAAACAGAGCGATTAGGAAACGCCTTTAGAACTGTAGTCAGCATGATTCGGCTAAGCATTAAATAAGTAAGAATACCATGCTAGCTTGATTTCACCTGTGTCTTTAAGACTCGGGTATACATGATAGTTTGATCAGAGAACAGAGCGATTAGGAAACGCCTTTAGAACTGTATTCAGCACGATTCGGCTAAGCATTAAATAAGTAAGAATACCATGTCAGCTTGATTTCGTTTCACCTGTGTCTTTGAGACTCAGTTGTACATGATAGTTTGATCAGAGAACAGAGCGATTAGGAAATCCCTTTAGGTCTGTAGTCAGCATGATTCGGCTAAGCATTAAATAAATAAGAATACCATGCTAGCTTGATTTCACCTGTGTCTTTAAGACTCGGGTATACATGATAGTTTGATCAGAGAACAGAGCGATTAGGAAACGCCTTTAGAACTGTATTCAGCACGATTCGGCTAAGCATTAAATAAGTAAGAATACCATGTCAGCTTGATTTCGTTTCACCTGTGTCTTTGAGACTCAGTTGTACATGATAGTTTGATCAGAGAACAGAGCGATTAGGAAATCCCTTTAGGTCTGTAGTCAGCATGATTCGGCTAAGCATTAAATAAATAAGAATACCATGCTAGCTTGATTTCACCTGTGTCTTTAAGACTTGGGTATACATGATAGTTTGATCAGAGAACAGAGCGATTAGGAAATCCCTTTAGGTCTGTAGTCAGCACGATTCGGCTAAGCATTAAATAAGTAAGAATACCATGCTAGCTTGATTTCACCTGTGTCTTTGAGACTCAGTTGTACATGATAGTTTGATCAGGGAACAGAGCGATTAGGAAACCCCTACAGGACTGTTGTCAGCATTATTCGGCTAAGCATTAAATAAATAAGAATACCATGCTAGCTTGATTTCACCTGTGTTTTTAAGACTCGGGTATACATGATAGTTTGATCAGGAAACAGAGCAATTAGGAAACCCCTTTAGGTCTGTAGTCAGCATGATTCGGCTAAGCATTAAATAAATAAGAATACCATGCTAGCTTGATTTCACCTGTGTCTTTGAGACTCAGTTGTACATGATAGTTTGATCAGAGAACAGAGCGATTAGGAAATCCCTTTAGGTCTGTAGTCAGCATGATTCGGCTAAGCATTAAATAAATAAGAATACCATGCTAGCTTGATTTCACCTGTGTCTTTAAGACTCGGGTATACATGATAGTTTGATCAGGAAACAGAGCGATTAGGAAACGCCTTTAGAACTGTAGTCAGCATGATTCGGCTAAGCATTAAATAAGTAAGAATACCATGCTAGCTTGATTTCACCTGTGTCTTTGAGACTCAGTTGTACATGATAGTTTGATCAGGGAACAGAGCGATTAGGAAACCCCTACAGGACTGTAGTCAGCATTATTCGGCTAAGCATTAAATAAATAAGAATACCATGCTAGCTTGATTTCACCTGTGTCTTTAAGACTCGGGTATACATTATAGTTTGATCAGAGAACAGAGCGATTAGGAAATCCCTTTAGGTCTGTAGTCAGCATGATTCGGCTAAGCATTAAATAAATAAGAATACCATGCTAGCTTGATTTCACCTGTGTCTTTAAGACTCGGGTATACATGATAGTTTGATCAGAGAACAGAGCGATTAGGAAACGCCTTTAGACCCTGTATTCAGCACGATTCGGCTAAGCATTAAATAAGTAAGAATACCATGCTAGCTTGATTTCACCAGTGTCTTTGAGACTCGGGTATACATGATAGTTTGATCAGGAAACAGAGCGATTAGGAAACCCCTTTAGGTCTGTAGTCAGCATGATTCGGCTAAGCATTAAATAAATAAGAATACCATGCTAGCTTGATTTCACCTGTGTCTTTGAGACTCAGGTATACATGATAGTTTGATCAGGAAACAGAGCGATTAGGAAACCCCTTTAGGTCTGTAGTCAGCACTGGTTAAGCATTAAATAAATAAGAATACCATGCTAGCTTGATTTCACCAGTGTCTTTGAGACTCAGATGTACATGATAGTTTGATCAGAGAACAGAGCGATTAGGAAACGCCTTTAGGACTGAAGCCAGCATGATTCGGCTAAGCATTAAATAAGTAAGAATACCATGCTAGCTTGATTTCACCTGTGTCTTTGAGACTCAGTTGTACATGATAATTTGATCAGGAAACAGAGCGATTAGGAAACCCCTTTAGGTCTGTAGTCAGCATGATTCGGCTAAGCATTAAATAAATAAGAATACCATGCTAGCTTGATTTCACCTGTGTCTTTAAGACTCGGGTATACATTATAGTTTGATCAGAGAACAGAGCGATTAGGAAACGCCTTTAGGACTGAAGCCAGCATGATTCGGCTAAGCATTAAATAAGTAAGAATACCATGCTAGCTTGATTTCACCTGTGTCTTTGAGACTCAGGTATACATGATAGTATGATCAGAGAACAGAGCGATTAGGAAACCCCTTTAGAACTGTATTCAGCACGATTTGGCTAAGCATTACTCAATACGAATTGCATGCTAGCTTGATTTCACCTGTGTCTTTAAGACTCGGATATACGTAGATCGGAGTTCAGCCAGGTTAGTGCTTAAGTTTAACCAACGAAGACGTAGATGATAGCATGCTCTTGTGATTAGATGCACGTACTAGCTTTCAAGGATTAGCCAGTGATTGCATGTCAACCAAGCAGGATAGAGGGAGAATAAATGTAGGTATGATATTAAATTGAAAGAAAACAGTTTTTAGTTTTAAGAGCAGTTAGTAGTTGTTCCTAGTAGAATATAATTACTCTTCAAGTGTACATGATGTGAGCTTGATAAAAGATGTTTATGACTAGGCTGGTACAATGTTTCAGTTAAATCAAATTTGACTAACTATGGTATTTGATTGTGGTATTATAAAGACACTTCTTATGAGAGCTATTGATCTGCAATGTGTCACTCGTCTTTACTACATACTTGCATGTCATTCGCTGCTTAGGGTTATCTTTATGAAGGGAATTTATTATCAGAATGTTTGTACACTTAAAAACAACACTTTTTTCTACTTTTTCTTCCAATCATTATTTTTTCAATAATGTTTCTTATCATATTTCTTTTAGCTTTTGAGTTGACCAAGAATAGTACAGGTGTTTTGTATTATTGTTTTTGATAGGAAGCGACCAAACCCATCGCATGTGAAACAAACTCTGATTGTCATGAATCTGCCATGTGCCTACCAGCTGCAGATACAATCTGTGTAGTAGAACCCTGTGAAGGATTCTTCTGTGATAGAGGAACCATTTTTACAGACTGTGATGAAAATCCTCTATGTGCTGAAATTGCTGTCTCTGCCAATCCTGCTTCAATGCCACAAGTATGTCCACATTTAGTACTTACTAAATCTCTATTTCAAATCAACTCTTTAAAGGCACTGGACACATTTGTTATCTTAAAACTTTGATGACCAATGAGCTTAACAAATTTAAGACGGGCTCCACAGCAGACACTCTGGTTGACGAGGCGGCGGCCCGCTCGTCCATCCCTCCAAAGAAACAGCCGGCAAAATCTTCAATGGTGTTGCGCAGTCATAGTCGTCAAGGCGCCAGTGGCGTACGACGTTGATTGATTGAGCTTAAATATTTACAGATTTGTTATTTTATGTATATGTTGGGTTACACCAAGTGAGACTACTGGTCTTTGATAATTACCAAACATGTTCAGTGCCTTTAATCCTTATAAGCAAACTGAAGCTGCATGTGGTTTTGGTTGTAAGATTACTCTGATGAGAATAGCCAAGAAGTGTACTGTTAATTACCTCTAAAAGCTGACATTGTTTTTACAGGGTACCACGGTAACAGAGCTATGTGACAACCTATTGAATAATCTCAATATGGCAACTGAAGGATGCGTCACATTTGAATGTGCTTTGAGTAACAGCAATGGCCGTAAGAAAAGGGCAGCATCTGAGGATATTGTTGTAGATCTATTCTTGGTAAGGCATGTGTGTGTATGTGTGTGTGTTTGAGTGGTCCTCCCAACTAGGCAATAACAGTGTGAGGAGACAGTCACTGTATGGTCATAACCGGGTTGGTGGCTGGCGGCTGTTTATGGACAGAGCCGAACGTGAGGTCCACTAACCAAGGCAATTACCATGCAGTGAGGCCCGCTCATTGCACTGTTAGTGCTATTTAAAAAAATACCTTTAAAAAAAAAACAGTAGTAAACTTTGATTTTTTTTTTTTTTTCCACATATTTTTGTATTTGTTTCGATCGTGTTGAAGGGCCATTATTCTTGCTGTTTAATTGTTGCAAGGGACAACATCTCTTAAACACATTTAGCTGTTAATGCATGTTTGCGAGAAAAGGACTAGGAGCATTGGAAGTTACACACAATAAATAAAAATACTTTAGTTGGTTTTTGACTCTGTACTATACAATAAAAGTTTAAAAAACTAAGAAAGCAGTTGATTAAAATAATTCTGAACCAGCACAGTTTATATAGAACTTGTACAAACTTTTAAGGTTGAATAAAACTCTATACATACAAACAAAAAACAAAAAAACAAACAAACGGATCATAGGGATCTGACGATGTCTTGATCTATATATGTTGAACTTCTAGAGTTTTGTTTCTGTGAATTAATTTTGAAACAGGAAATTGATTCAAGTTCTGATGGTGCAACACCAACCTCTGCCCCTGGTGATCTTCAACCTGTTGATGTTATAGCTCTATCACTGGTGGAGGAACTCAAGCTACATATATCAGATGGCTCATTGTCTGTCAACATCACTGATATTATGTACACGGGTCCTAAAGCAAACACACAGGCTCCACCCACAACCACCGACAAATCAGTCAAGAAAGAAAAAGTAGAGAGTAAGTATAGTTTCTTATTTTAAAACTTCCTCAAACTTCATTTGCAAATCACAAATTAAAGATCACTGATATTTTCAAACCTTGAGTGAAACGAATTCTAACCTTAAATGCTGAATGATTTACTCTTAATGAAGTTTGATATGCTTTAATTTTTTTTTTTTAATTTGTATTTTATTACATTAACTGTATGAAATGCTATATTTAGTTTGTGGTACACCATGTGTATACCTTGATACCTCATCATGCAATGCCTCAGTATAAAATTCTCTTTGAAATACTTAATTTAAAAGTTTGTTGTTGATTGCATTTTTTGAGCAGCTGTTGATTCCACGATGCCAATCTCCTCCATCATGATCATCGCAGCAGGTTGCTCTGCCTTCACAATCTTTGTTGTCATTGTCATGATCACAACATGGTGTCGTTTCCACAGACATCGCACCGCCAAGAAAACCATGACATTTGAGCATCCTTCAGAGGAAGCTCATACCAATGAGTTGTTTGAGATGTCTCCTTCTTTTCAACAACGACCCTTTGCTCGTGCTGTTCCATTAAATGATGGCACTGGCTTTGATGGCAATGTGTATGGATTAAAGTATGATACGGAATCTTAGTTCAATAATAAGCAAGTTGTGTATCTCTGAGTGTTAGACACATCATATCATTTATACAAGTGTCTGTCACATTATTTTTCAGTATAGTTATAACTTCCCGAATTACAGTATGGAATTAAAAGGGATTTTTAATATTTACAATCTTACTGAGTTCAAACTATATAAACAATTAATTACCAGTCAGTTTCCCTTTTGGTTTGATATCTGAAAAGAAAAGTGATATCCCCTTAAGGTGATCCCTTTGCTACCGCTTCCCAGGTTGTACCGTAAACGTGGTTTGATCCCTGGCTTCATGGCAAATAACGGTTGTATGGCTTCTGACTGGCATCCATAAACAAAGATATTCTTTGGAATTTAATTAACAGCTCGGTTGGTAGAGTGCCGGCACATTAATCCGGAGGTTGTTGGTTCGAATCCTGTACAAGTCAATTTTTCTTTGTTGAACCGAAAATTAAACCAACATAAATTAATAACCAACATAAATTAATAAAACCAAATACTCAACTTGCTTATGAACAACATTTTATTATGTTATGTTTGTAGGATTGTCAACCCAAGTTGTTTATTGTTTATATTTCTTAGTACATCACCAGTTTCCAACAAACAATGCCTTTTCAGAGATTTATGTCTGGTAATTAAGAACAAACGTTTTATTTAGTGTAGCTCATGTTATTAATATGTACTCGTTTATCTTCCAAAACAAAATTTCACACATTCATCTTCACTATCACAGCATGGAGTTCTAGTTTCCCTAATTGGTAGAAATTGGATTTCTTTGAGGGTTAGATGTCGTCATGCTGTTTTTAGAAAGTTCTCAATTAAATGATTTAAATTCATATTATTTGTAAGAAATTGAAATCTATATCAATATGTTTTTTAATTGTTAATTTAAACAAGTAGGAAATTAAAAATGATATCAAAATTTTTACTTGTATTTGGTGTGGGATTAATTAATAATTTATGGATAGAATTACAGGAATCAACAATAAATAATTGTTTAGTGGGATAAGTAATTGACCGAAAAAATTATCATGGTTAAACTGCAGTGTTTTACTTATTCACTTCAAGTTAATTTTTTTTACACGAGGTAGTTTAATGGTAAATTTTATTCTTGTCAAGATGTTTAAGTAGTTAATACTGTGGATCAATCACTTTAAAAAAAAAATTGTTTTTGTGAATTTAAATTTGTAAAGCTGTTTCTGTTTTCGATAATAAGTTAGCTTGAGTAAATTAGCTTGCATTAACCATCAATTAGACCCGTATATTGTGATGTGGCATAAATATGCATCACTTCTTTGTCCTTTGTTTAAAAGTTGGTATTTTTGGCAAATCTGTTTCTTTTATGTGAGTGTTTTTACTGTGTCTGCATTCTTCTGTCCAAAGTTTTGGTAAAAATTACCCAGATCCTAACCAAACAACCCCGAACTATAATAATAATAATAATATCGAAGTCTTATACAGCGCACGTATCTACCAAACAAGGTACTCAAGGCGCTGAGTATATACAAACTTTCAGACAGATAGGTTATTGCAGTGATGCATTCTGAGACCCAATTATTTAGCACCTTATAAGGGTTTACAAGGTGCTACGGCGCATTAAGCAGCCACAACCAGGAACACCAGGGCGAACCCCTTCTCTTTTCGATAAGTGCACTGGGTTCTTTTACATGCAGTACACAACACATGGGACCAACGGCTTTACGTCCCATCCGAAGGACGAAGCAATGGTTAAGTGTCTTGCTCAAGGACACAGTGTCACGGCTGGGGATTCGAACCCACACTCTGCTGATCAGAAACACCAGAGTTTAACCGCTCGGCCACGACACTATCCACCTCCTCAACATAAACTTTCCCTATCCCAAAGCCTGCCCCGATTTTAACACAACTCGCCCCCCAAAAATCAAATTATGTATAAATAGCACACTGCATCATGGCATAATGTTTGCGTAAAATACCCGGCTGTCATTGAGTCCATGCAGCCCATAAGTTCAAACTGCATGCAAACTTTAAAACAAATAAATGGCATCAGTGGGACAGGGGAAGTCTTTTAAAATGACGGTCCAAAATCATTTGGCTATTTTTCCAGGTTTGTTTATTATTGTTTATTATTATCCCATGGTCCCCCAACCCCTAGTTATATTAGCCAGCCTGATACCAAAATGCATTTTTATTGCCCTAAGTATTAATTTATAATTAAGAAAAAATATATTTCTTAACTTTTGAATTGTTTAGACCAACTTTGGAAAAGTTTCCACATGGCGCCACCACTTTTTCATTCGATACAGAATAACACAGTATCTTATCCACCTCAATGAGATATCCCTTTTTGTAAAATTGAGTGAAAAAGTGGTAGCGCCATACGGAAAGTTATCCCCAACTTTTTCCAACAAAAAGATCACCAGTCATAATGTGATTGTTGGTAAATAATAGCAGTATGTGTATCTAAATGTGACATTTTTTTTTTTACTCCAACCCCATGTCAATTGTGTTGTCATAATATATAGAACAAAATTTCAACCTGGACTTTGTGAGTTTAAAATTTACATGTACTAACTACTGCACCTTTAAGGCAATTAGGCAAACTGTTCCTTTAAGGTTATCCAAGATGGCGGCGGAGGGGACGGACGTCGCACCAGTCGGAGGTTAGTACAAACTTGTATGTATTTAGTTTCTTTTTAAGTTGAACCTGACCACTTACTACGTTTTTTTACCAAGTTAATGACCTTGCTGTCTTTTGATAAGAAACAGTTTCAATTCAAGCTTCACTTTTACTTATTTTTAGGCGATATCTGTGGCTATAGTTTCCGATAAAACTCCCATGTCCCTCCCGAGGCCTTTCTTATTTTAACACTGTACGAGCGTAAGGGTTATCCGTGTTATTCCGACATCAGTTGCTTTGCTGTTCAAATTGAACATTTCCTGTGTTTTTAAATGTCAAACCGTATACATAAATGCGGCGACTTCAAATAGAATATAGCTAACACAAATAACGAATGGTATTTGTCAGTTTGTGGCACAATATTGTTTACAAATTTAGGGCTATGCTATTATAAAATAATACTAGGCCCCTACTTGCTTTGCTAGTCGTGCTTATGCTAGTAAAAAAAATAATAAAAACTTCAAAGTATTGTTTGTTTGTTGATATTAAAATTCATACATCAATCTGAGATTTTGAGTTGAGTTGAGATATTTTATCAGAGAAAGGGGAAAAGGGTTGCAGTTATTGCAATCTTCTTTAAATACTTTAATCTTGAGAGTAAAATAATTGTAAACTAAAATGATGAACTATCCTGGTGTCATGTGTTTTCAGTAGGATAACAGGAAAACTGTTCACAATCAAAAACTATTTTTTTTTTTTTACAGCTATCCAATTTTTTAACAATAACACTTACACTTAATGGTGTGTTGAAATTTTTAAAGTTTTTGTTTTTCGTTGCGAGAGACAGTCCGCCATTAAAAGTGCTTATGCATGCACGACATTGGAGCAACGTCATATGTTTTCACACCTTTCATTGATTGGTATTTTATTGAATATTCAGAAGCTAGTATGACGTGCAAAATAAATCAAAAATATTATTTAATTACTACTTAACAAATTTAATTACATTTTTGTCCCAATGCATAATGGATACTATATTAGAATCCAGAGATACCATAAGGCATGAAAGTAAAACACCCCCACCCCCCCCCCCCCTTGAAGCGCCCACACTTCATAACAATCCGTTTCCCCCCATTTCAGACCAGTAATGTTTGAATTCAGGAGATAAGAAACCAATCTATGATATTTTCTCTTTAATTTAGACTTAATATTTATTACGCTTATTGGAATTTATTACAGTATGCAGTAAATAAAATAAATAAAAATTTGGTCATTTTCACTAAAAATATTTTAATTTTTTCCCCACATTTGCACACCACAGAATCCCAAATAGTAACCACCTCACGTGATCCATCTAGTGATTAAAGCAGAATGAAACTCAATCTAGCAGATAGTAATTTTGTTTTGAACTTTTGAGGTTGGATGATGTTTCTTTGACTCATTTGAATGTTGGCATAATAATGCACTAGTGATTAGTACCAAAAATCAATCATTTTATAAATGTTTGAGCATAACCAACGACAGGAAACTTTATTCTCAGCATGATTAAGCCTGATGAAAATACAGACCGTGAGTAAACTGCATAGCTTCTGTCACCGGTGCAGCTTGCACAATCTCGCGGTAAACGGGAATCAAAGTTGGGGACCGAAAACATATGAGGGTTGATAACGTATGACGCTACGATACTTCTAAGAAACTAAAAGTAAAAGCCAGAAAAACAGCTAAACATTGAGTACCGAGCAGAAAATTGCATTTTTTTTAAAGATGCTTTTAATTTCACTCAACAAGAAGGCAATGCAAGCATTATGAATGTATATTGAGTGTCTGGGGAAGGTTTTGGTTGTGTAGTACACATGGAACTTCACTTATTGGTGGCTTTTGAATTGAACTATCTTTTACTGTTGAAAATAATACTCTGGAAATGGCATTGCTTGAAGTTCATTTTGTTTAGACGTAAGCAGTGACTGTTGTATAGGGGAACTTGAACATTTTACCATAACTTAAAAGTATGGTTCCATGTCAACTGTGTCTGTGTCCTTGTGACTTCTTAATCATAGTAACATACATCACATGGGAATTCGGACCATTTACTATGAAATTTTAATTTTATTATCCTGAAAAAAATATCAGACCGGTATTCTCAAAAAATAATTTTTTTAAATTATTATTATTTTTATTATTATTTTTTGGGGGCGTGGGTGAACCTGTTTTTAAACCAAAAGTGGAACTCAATTCTTCAACCTTCTGCTCTGAAAACTTCGGCTTGGATTTTCACGCCATGCTATACAATCATGATTGAGTGTATTTTAAACCACATTAAAAGCTTGGCTACTCATGTTCGCCTCAAAGAGGGCGCTATATTGTAAAATGGCTTAAAATAGTGTTTACTAAAAAAAAGTAGAGGAACACACTGCCTTGGATCGGACAAGTTGGTCTTTGAAAAGCGTTTGAAACCATTTGTTATGAAATGCATCTGGTTTGAAAGATGTTTTAAAAGTAGAATAACCATCCTCACAAGTATGACTCGAAATTGCGCGGTTTTCCTTCTGCATCGAAACTAACATGATCAGCCATTTTATGCAGTCAAAATCTTCGCGACGTCAAAGGAAAACCGTGCAAGTTCGAGACATGTTTGTGTGGATCATTATATTCTACTTTTAAATCATTTCATAACAAACGGTATTAAACGCCTTTCAAAGACCAACTCGACCGGGTTATCCACTAATGTTACATAATGTTAAACAATCTTTCCTCCATGGTCATGATCAAGGTTTGTAAATAAAAGGTATGCCTGAGGAACTGACTTGAGAGTCTAGGACCAAATATGTACGCGTAAAAGTACACACTGACACACCCACTCTTCCATAGATAAATATATACTCGAAATGTAGCAAAGTCATTGGATAGTCCTGTATGCTTGTTTTTGAAAGAGCAAGGTCACCGAGGAATTTTCTCCTTAGTAAAGGATACCCTTTTATGAGGAAATTGTTTATTTTTACTGTCAGATCATTTCAAGGGCACCAAGGCATTTGGGAAGTATCAGGCCTGATTGGGTGCTTGTTGAGATAGTCATAACCCTTGATTTTCACAAAAAGGGGGACCCTCTTGGTTCACAAGTTAAAAACACACTCACAAAATACTCCAGGCATGTTAATTCTATTTTTCAAAAATTTATATCATAGCAATTGCTTTTTATAGCCTAAAGTGCCCAATCCAAGGCGTGATCTCCATTTAAGAACAAACTTCTTCAATAGCCTTCTGGGGAAAATTAAAAATAATAAATATTATCTTACTTGGCAATCTAACACTAAATTTTCATTGGCCTAGATACTCATGTGAACTTTAATAAGCAACGAATGGAAAAATGTTGGTTGGGTTCTGTATACCATTCCAACCGAGACAAAAACACATTTTCTATGTATTAAACTTGATTTTAACACTAATAGTAAATGCAACTTTTCAGCAGCTGATCAGCCGACTATTTAATAATTATTTCTTTTTAAAGCAATAGAAAACTGAAAAACACTGTAAAGAGATATGTGTACTAGACAATTTTTTCTATTGTAGCAGTTATCGAGTTGCATTCCGACTGGCAACTTCATAGAGCTGCTTAAAAATACAAATTTGTGCGCTACTTATAATATAGCAGAAAAGTGTAAGCATACTTTACAAGTTAAAGCCATCGGACACTTTTGTTAAACAGTATTGTCTTAGGCTCACTCTTCGTGTATCACAACTTTTATATAAAATAACAATCCTGTGAAAATTTAGGCTCAATTGGTCATCGGAGTCAGGAGAAAATAACTGGAAAACCCACCCTTGTTTCTGCCTGTTTCGCCGTGTCATGACATGTGTTTAAAATAAATCTGTAATTATTGGTATCGAGAATTGATATTGTTTTAATGTTTTCTCAAAAGAGAGCATTACATGGAATAATATTACAAGAGAAGTCTTTCACCATTACCTTCTGTAAACCCTGTAAGTAATTTATAAATCTGTGGACTTTTATTTTGTTTTCTGTTCCGAAAGTGTCCAATGGCTTTAACAAAAAAATTAGGTGGCCAGCTTGCGCATTCACCATGAATGCATTGTTACATATATTAGTTTACTTACAGTTGAGTAGGCACTGGAACATCAGCAGTAGTAACCAAAATAAAATTATTGTCTTTGTTCTTCTTAACTGTTAAGTCCTTAATCAAGAAAACCTGTTGTAACTGTTAAATCTTTTTTGTTTTCCTTTCAAGAATATCAGTTTTTGATTCAGCCGATTGTTGTCATCTAAGATCACAGAGAAACTTGTAATGTTAGCTGAACTAACACAGCACCAACCAGTTCTACAGGAGTCTCTGTAATAAGGATCATCGCTTTCTTAGTCTAGTGCAATAAACATCATCACAACTCAAGATGTCAGAGTCGGGGGCTCATCGACGCAAGAAGAAGGGTAGCATGAGTACCTCTGTGTCACAGAGTGAAAATCTAACAGGTTAGTTTTATACAACTGCAGAACTATACTTAAGTTGGTGCGTGGCAAACAGTTATAAGAGAACATTTGGTGGAGTGCTTGCATATGGTGTGACACTTGTATAAAGTTCCCCTCCACCCCTAAATAAAAAAGAGGAAGTTGATTTGCGTTACCTTATGAAGCAGCTTTTAGAGTTAAATTGTAAAGCACCCTTGCACATATCAGGGTCCAATCTTTACTGGTTTCTTTACCATTTATTTCCTGTACAGAGACAAGGAGTGAAGACACAATGCATTATTTAATGGCCAATTATTCACAACAGCATAAATTTACTTTGAGCTTTTACATATACATTGATGTACAATTCAGGTTCTGTACTCAGCCTAGCAACAAGTACATCATCAGATACACTATCATTACCTTGGATACGTGTGAATGATCCAAGTGTTGAACGTGAGCCGAGTACAACATCTACAATCATGCTAGATACTAACGTCAAACCTGGACAGTACGTCTTACAGAGTCTGTTTGCAGAATTCACGATCCAAGCGGAGAGAAAGATTGAGAAAATCATGGCTGAACCCCTTGTAAGTAGCAAGCTTCAATTAGTAGGAACATCCATGATTACTATGCTCAACTAGAGAGTGCTAACTTGTGCATTTATTTTATAGGAGATGACTTAAAGTTTTCAACTTGACTCAAGGATTATTGACAAAAGTTTAGACAAGTCCCATGTTTGGGACTTGACTCAAGGATGATTGACAAAAGTTTAGACAATGAGGCTATCCTTTTAAGAAATCATGGAGTGAATGTGATCCTTCTTTTGTGTTGTTTTCACATGTATAAGATGAAGATGAATGACAGCAGACCATCCTTTTCACTTGCAAATCAATTTAATTTATACTTAAAGGCAGTGGACACTATTAGTAATTACTCAAAATAATTACTAGCATAAAACCTTTCTTGGTGACGAGTAATAGGGAGAGGTTGATGGTATAAAACATTGTGAGAAACGGCACCCTCTGAAGTGCCATAGTTTTCGAGAAAGAAGTAATTTTCCACGAATTTGATTTTGAGACCTCAGATTTAGAACTTGAGGTCTCGAAATCAACCATCTAAACGCACACACCTTCGTGTGACAAGTGTGTTTTTTTCTTTCATTCATATCTCGCAAGTTCGATGACCGATTCAGCTCAAATTTTCACAGGTTCATTATTTTATGCATATGTTGAGATACACCAACTGTGAAGGCTAGTCTTTGACAATTACCAATAGTGTCCACGGCCTTTAAAGCCATTATACATTTTCGGTACAGAAAACAAAAAAACATTCACAGATTTACAAATAATTTACAGGGTTTACAGAAGGTAATGGTGAAATATTGTTCCATGAAATGCTTTACTTTTTGAGAAAACATTTAAACAATATTAGTTCTCGTTAGCGAGAATTACGGATTCATTTTAAACACATGTCATGACACGGCGACACACGCGGAAACAGGAGTGGGTTTTCCCGTTATTTTCTCCCGACTCCGATGACCGATTGAGCCTAAATTTTCACAGGTTTGTTATTTTATATATAAGTTGTGATACACGAAGTGTGGCACTTGGACAATACTGTTTACCGAAAGTGTATAATGGCTTTAAGAAAAGTACATCTCCACTGATTCCACTGCAGATATTTGTAGTTAAAGTGAGTAAATTTTGATAACAAATTTCCTCTGGTAAAAAAAAAAAGAACACTATGCCGTTATTGAGATAAGGATTCTTCTTATCAACAACACTGACTACGGTGAAAGGTCATCTACGAAGAAAGGTTGCACCGTGACACGAAACTCTAGTTGTACATTATACATATCATAGTTGTGTTATTTTCAGGGCAGGCATAGTCAATCGACTATGCCCCGGGCATAGACACTATGGTGTCATCTTGATAGAAAAAGGGGGGCATAGCTATTTCTATGACTCCATTTCAACCAGTCAGATTAGAGGATTCTATATATAAGGTATATAATTGATGATATTACCTTGCCTTATTGTCTTCTCACTTTGATACTCTATATTGAATTCTGTGATTGTGATTACAATGTCCTCGGCTTTATTTTACATGTCTTTTTTTTTCTTTCTGAAATAAAGACAAAAATTATATAGATGATCTTGGTATGTTTTACAGGACAATCCATTGGCCAAGTCTTTGCAGAGAGGGGAAGATCCTCAGTTTGATCAGGTGAGGCAATTTGTTAATACATCAAGTGTTATATTAAATGACCTACCTTCCGCCCAGGAAGCAGAGCTGAAAAGTCTTGTGAATTCAGAAAAATCTACTTTGCAGCAGTATAATAAGTAGCAAGACATGTTCTCAAAGAGCATAATCTACCCAGATGTAGTTATACACATAGTTTTACCGCAAACCAATATACAATTTTACCGCAAACCAAATATAAAATTTGAAATTACTTTAACAGATGTTCTTTTTACAGATTTTGAGTTCTGTACCTTTCAAATGACTTATTGAATTAATGAAACCATTTAATTTAACTTCACTCGAATATTTATTGAACAGAATATTATTTTGATCTTTCTTTATATCATGATTTGTTTACGGTGGCAGCTTTTGAGTTCACTGAGTGCAGTGGCTGAGCATTGTCTTCCATCGCTTCTTAAGACATTGTTTGATTGGTATGAGCTTCAGAATGAGGATGAAGGAACACAAAGACAAAAAGGAGGATCTGGCAAGTCTAAAGGGTAGGTATTACCAGGCCTCAAAATAACCAACGGCACCCACATCAATTGCTGTGATACCCTTTACAAAGTTCCAATACAAAGTAACATTTTCCTCATAGAAGTGCCCCTTATAAAAGGAAAGTGTATATATCAGAGATGCAACTTTTCCGATTTAAATCGGAAAACAGACTTCTCTTATTTGTTCAAAATCTAAAATGTATAAATCGGATAAAAAATGTCAGATTTTTTCCCCAATTTATGCTTCCAAATTCGCAATTTTTAAATTTGAAAACCCCGAAAATCGCTGTTAAAACCATAGAGAAACTAACACAATCCTGTCTGGTGTCGTCAGCGATCGCGCAAATCACAATGCATGCACCCAGTCTTACTAATTGCTGTCAACTCGCCATCAACTTGATTGTGTCAGTCAATTCGCCATCAACTCTCAACCACGCAGATATGGCAGGCATGGATAAGTTTTAGTCTTGACCCAAGTCGGCACCGATCAATTTACACGTAGCACACCATCCATTATTTATGTCAAGTACAAGAATCCTCAGGAGATCAAAAGAAGGTTTTCAAGATAATTGGTAAGTTGTTGCTCAAACCCAAAACCCCTGTCCTTCCATCCACTTGCAATGACCAGGACTTAGCAAATGAGTTCCAGAAATTCTTTGTCACCAAGATTTCAGACATCCGCTCATCATTTTCATCAGTCCCTCACAACGTGCCGCAGACATTGCCACAACTTCAACCAGAGTGTAGACTATCTGTGTTTGAGCCTGCGACTGTTGCTGAGATTCAAAGGGTTATTATGAAATCTCCTTCAAAATCCTGTGAGCTGGATCCAGTGTCAACATCCATGATAAAGCAGAACATCAATATTTTTGTACCCTACATCACTAAGCTTGTAAACGAATCCCTCAGTTCCGGTTGTTTCCCCGATAGCCTCAAAGTTTCCTACATCAGGCCGCTCATCAAGAAACCAAACCTGGACAAGGAGATATTCCAAAACTACAGACCGGTTGCAAACTTAAAATATCTTGGAAAAGTCATCAAACGAGTAGTTTCATCACGTATTTCTGATCACATTCATACTTTCAACCTGTCCGACGTGTTCCAGTCAGCATACAAGCCTTTCCATGGGACTGAGGCTGCACTAGTCCGTGTGAGCAACGATATTCTCTCTGCAATGGACAATGGTAACGTTACAGCACTAGTCCTGCTAGACTTGAGTGCTGCTTTTTACACTGTCGATCACAACATCCTTCTCTCTCGGCTCCAGAATCACCTTGGCATAGAGGACACAGCCCTAGCATGGTGCAAATCGTATCTCTACAATAGAACTCAGCATGTATGTATTGGCACCGCGATATCCGACCCTGTTGACCCAGAGAGGGGAAGATCCTCAGTTTGATCAGGTGAGGTCAAGTACAAGAATCCTCAGGAGATCAAAAGAAGGTTTTCAAGATAATTGGTAAGTTGTTGCTCAAACCCAAAACCCCTGTCCTTCCATCCACTTGCAATGACCAGGACTTAGCAAATGAGTTCCAGAAATTCTTTGTCACCAAGATTTCAGACATCCGCTCATCATTTTCATCAGTCCCTCACAACGTGCCGCAGACATTGCCACAACTTCAACCAGAGTGTAGACTATCTGTGTTTGAGCCTGCGACTGTTGCTGAGATTCAAAGGGTTATTATGAAATCTCCTTCAAAATCCTGTGAGCTGGATCCAGTGTCAACATCCATGATAAAGCAGAACATCAATATTTTTGTACCCTACATCACTAAGCTTGTAAACGAATCCCTCAGTTCCGGTTGTTTCCCCGATAGCCTCAAAGTTTCCTACATCAGGCCGCTCATCAAGAAACCAAACCTGGACAAGGAGATATTCCAAAACTACAGACCGGTTGCAAACTTAAAATATCTTGGAAAAGTCATCAAACGAGTAGTTTCATCATGTATTTCTGATCACATTCATACTTTCAACCTGTCCGACGTGTTCCAGTCAGCATACAAGCCTTTCCATGGGACTGAGGCTGCACTAGTCCGTGTGAGCAACGATATTCTCTCTGCAATGGACAATGGTAACGTTACAGCACTAGTCCTGCTAGACTTGAGTGCTGCTTTTTACACTGTCGATCACAACATCCTTCTCTCTCGGCTCCAGAATCACCTTGGCATAGAGGACACAGCCCTAGCATGGTGCAAATCGTATCTCTACAATAGAACTCAGCATGTATGTATTGGCACCGCGATATCCGACCCTGTTGTTTTGAACTACTCTGTGCCACAGGGGTCGGTACTCGGCCCGCAGTGGTTTACGCTATACACTTTACCGATTCGTGACATCCTGAAATTTAATCTGAGTTACCATGTGTACGCAGACGACACTCGGCTATACATCACGTTTAAATCTTCTCAAGAAAACGCCAATGCATCTATTGCAAGACTTGAGAAATGCATCCAAGAGATTCGACGTTGGACACAACAAAACTTCCTGAAGTTAAATGATGATAAGACAGAGTTCCTTCTATTTGGGTCACGTCAACAGTTAACTAAGGTTTCAGTGCCATACATCTCTATCGGTGATGCTCGGATAGCTCCCTCGCTGAAAGCTCGGAACTTAGGGGTTATTTTTGATTCATCAATGACACTTCAGCCACACATCAACAACATTGTTCGTTTGTCATCATATCACATCAGGAATATAGCTAAGATTCGCAAGTACTTGGACAAAAGTGCCACTGAAAAGGTCATACACACATTTGTTACTTCTCGTCTTGACAACGGCAATGCTCTTCTCTACAGTCTTCCTAACAACCAGATTTCCAGACTTCAACGGCTCCAAATTACTGCTGCCCGCATTGTGACACTGTCTAGAAAATCCTGTTCTATCACCCCCCATTCTGAAACAACTACACTGGCTCCCTATCTCTCAACGAATCATCTTCAAGCTGATGCTCATTGTCCACAAAGCTCTTAATGGCAAGGCTCCCCACTATATTTCTGAACTGCTTCAAGTTTACACTCCATCAAGGAATCTTCGATCAAGTTCTATGCTTCTCCTCATTGAACCCAAGTCTCGACACTCATGGGGTGACAGGTCTTTTTCTTTAGCCGCGCCACGCATCTGGAACTCTCTACCACTTAATCTTCGATCTTGTCTTTGTACTGCAAAATTCAAGTCTCTTCTCAAAACTTATCTTATGTCACAGGTTTTCAATGACTAATTTTGTTGTGTCTGTTTTTCTTTGTGTTGTGTTTTGTTTTTGTTTTGTTTTTGTTTTGTTTTTGGTTTTACTGCGCCTTGAACACCCAACAGGGTGGATATGTGCGCATTACAAGTCTTATTATTATTATTATTATTAGTACATAATACACCATTCAGTACCGATCATTGACGACTTAGGTCAAGAATATTCCAAATGCAGAAAAGCGCCCTCTGTTGTCGTGTTGCCTGTGAAAATGCAAGATGGCGGTCGACTGTTTTTTTTTTTTTC